>NC_090443.1:517351180-517672998 GCF_031143425.1 Pleurodeles waltl
ACCTAGGGGAATCCAAGATGGGGTGACTTGTAGGGCTCTGACCAGGTTCTGTTACCCAGAATCCTTTGCTAACCTCAAAATTTGGCTAAAAAAACAATTGTTTCTCACATTTCGGTGACAGAAAGTTCTGGAATCTGAGAGGAGCCACAACGTTCCTTCCACCCAGCGCTCCCCCAAGTCTCCCGATAAAAATGATACCTCACTTCTGTGGGTGGGCCAGGTGCCTGCAACAGAATAAGGCCAAAAACTTGTAGAGATAGAGGGGATAGCACAACGAGTTGATAAGGACATATTCTTCTTTTATACATCTTGCACCATCAAGCATTTAGAAATTGGTGCCTAAGTGGATTCCGCCATAGGGGCAGATGGGCCTACTAAAAAATAGGCCTATCTGCCCCAAGGAGGGCAGAAAATACCTTTAGTAGTGTGTCCCCAGGGGGAGCGACCCTTGCCCAAGGCCCACCCCCAAACAAAAAAAACACACACACACACACTATCCCTGGTGCCTACGTGGCTTCTGGGCCTAAATAAATTGGGGGCAGAAATGGCCAACAGTTCAATGCCCCCCTTGGGGGGGTGCCCCTAGCCCAAGGGGACGCCCCCACATAAATAAACATATTTAAAAAAAAATCCCTGGCGTTCTAGTGGTTAGATCAGCCTAAAAATAATAGGCTGATCTGTCCCCAAGGGGGGCAGAAATGGCCTTGGTACACGTGCCCCCAAAGGGGGGGCGCCCCTTGCCCAAGGGGCGCCCCCCTCCACTAACACACACACACACACTATCCCTGGTGTCTAAATGGCTTCTGCCCCCCTTGGGGGCAGATGGCCCTAAAAAAAATAGGCCCATCTGCCCCCAAGGGGGGCAGAAATGGCCAACAGGTCAATGCCCCCCTTGGGGGAGCACCCCTTGCCCAAGCCCCCCCCCCCCAACAAAAATAAACATATTAAAAAATCCCTGGCGTTCTAGCGGTTTGTGCCCCCCTTGGGGGCAGATCAGCCTAAAAAGTAAAAGGCCAAGAAATGGGCACAACAAACATGCCCCCAAATGGGAGCGAACTTTGCCCAAGGGGCCGCTCCCCAATGCTAAACATTGAAAACATAAAAATAAAAAAATCCCTGACGTCTAGTGGATTCTGCCCCCCTTGGGGACAGATCAGCCTAAAAGTAATAGGGCGATCTGCCCCCAAGGGGGGGCAAAAATGGCCACACAAACATGCCCCCAAATGGGAGCGACCCTTGCCCAAGGGGCCGCTCCCCAATGCGTAAACATTTTAAAACATTAAAAAATAAAAATCCCTGGCGTCTAGTGGGCATTCCTGCATGCTCAAAGAGACACCGGGGGGAAAGGAAAAGCCTTTCCTTTCCCCCGGTGTCTCTTTGTCCCAAACCCCCCACCCGCCGGAGGAGAAACTCACCTGTTTCTCCTGTGATGGGTAATGATGTCAGCGCCCGTATCTCATTACAGGGGGGTTGGGGGGCGAAGGGGAAGGTCTTCCCCTTCCATCCCTGCCTTGTGGGGGGGGGGGAAGAACCCAGGAGCACTGTGCCGCGGGACGTAACCACTATGTCCGCGGCACAGAAGGGGATAAGTAGGTACTCTGGTACACAGTACCTGCATTTCCATTTCAAGCACTGTGTATATATATATATATATATATACACACACACACACAGACACCTTTAACAAATTTGTATATGCATCAGACCATTGTCTTCCCGTTTGTAGCGTCTTCGCTAGCCTAGGTAGACACCAATGACTACGCCACGCTTGGAGCTGTACTCCCACGTCTTTATACTTGTACCTGTAAACTCCACCTTTCTAAATCAAGCTTTCATTACATTCTGTTCTATTGATTACCTCACACTGATACATGTCGCTGGCAGTCAGAAAGGTTACGTTCTAAATTATGTAAGATTTACATCTCTTCCTCTGTTAAATAAAAAAAATATTTTTTTAATAAAATCAGACATATGTAAAGAAACGTATAACTATATCTTTTCAATCAGTCTTCTTGGCGCTTTGATCATCTGACCTGATCTGGTTACCAGAAGCTGTAAACTGCCATTTTCAATGTCAGAGTTTGCTAAATACAGTAAAGAATCAACAACAGTAACTGAGCCTTCAGCGTCAGTCTTTCTTTCACCATTTCGAGTTGGGGACCGATAAAATACAGGCCTAAAGTAAGAAGAGTCTCTGGTAATAGACTTCCCAGGGTGCTGGGCGTCACCATGTGTCACTTGGTAGACACCACTTGGGAACGTTCAGCATCATAGGGAGCATTATATTTTATTTCGTGCATCTGTCGGCCAATCACCAAATCTCCTTTTCTAAGGGAGAGGTCTTTTGCATGTCGCCTCTTATCTGCATAAGCTTTCATTTTGTGTTTGTTAACCAAGACTGTACGGAAGTGCCTCCTTGGCATGGTTACCCCTGACTTTTTGCCTTTGCTGATGCTAAGTTATGACTTGAAAGTGAGCTGGTGGGTCCCTGCTAACCTGGCCCGAACACCAGTGTTCTTTCTCTAAACTGTACCTCTGTCTCCACAATTGGCACAACCCTGGCACTCAGGTAAGTCCCTTGTAACTGGCACCCCTGGTACCAAGGGCCCTGATGCCAGGGAAGATCTCTAAGGGCTGCAGCATGGTTTATGCCACCCTGGGGACCGTTCACTCAGCACATGCACACTGCTTCACAGCTTGTGTGTGCAGGTGGGGAGAGTCCCATGCCAACCTCACACTGCCTGTGGCATAGGTAAGTCACCCCTCTAGCAGTCCTTACAGCCCTAAGGCAGGGTGCACTATACCACAGGTGAGGGCATAGCTGCATGAGCCCTATGCCCCTACAGTGTCTAAGCAAAACCTTAGACATTGTAAGTGCAGGGTAGCCATAAGAGTATATGGTCTGGGAGTTTGTCAACCACAAACTCCAGAGTACCATAATGGCTACACTGAAAACTGGGAAGTTTGGTATCAAACTTCTCAGCACAAATAAATGCACACTGATGCCAGTGTGCAATTTATTGTAAAATACACTCAGAGGGCATCTTAGAGATGCCCCCTGAAAACATACCTGACTTCCAGTGTAGGCTGACTAGTTTCTGCCAGCCTGCCACACACCAGACATGTTGCTGGCCACATGGGGAGAGTGCCTTTGTCACTCTGTGGCCAGGAACAAAGCCTGTACTGGGTGGAGGTGCTTCTCACCTCCCCCTGCAGGAACTGTAACACCTGGCGGTGAGCCTCAAAGGCTCACCCCTTTTGTTACAGCGCCACAGGGCATCCCAGCTAGTGGAGATGCCTACCCCTCCGGCCACTGCCCCCTCTTTTGACAGCAAGGCTGGAGGAGATAATGAGAAAAACGAGGAGTCACCCCCCAGGCAGGACAGCCCCTAAGGTGTCCTGAGCTGAGGTGACCCTTACTTTTAGAAATCCTCCATCTTGTGGATGGAGGATTCCCCCAATAGGATTAGGGAGGTGCCCCCCCCCTCCCCACAGTGAGGAGGCACAAAGAAGGTAGCCACCCTCAAGGACAGTAGCCTTTGGCTACTGCCCTCCCAGACCTAAACACACTCCTAAATTCAGTATTTAGGGGCTCCCCAGAACCTAGGAAACCAGATTCCTGCAACCTTAACAAGAAGAAGGACTGCTGACCTGAAGCCCTGCAGTGAAGACGGAGATGGCAACTGCTTTGGCCCCATCCCTACCGGCCTGTTTCCCAACTTCGAAGTAAACTGCAACAGCGACGCATCCAACAGTAACCAGCGACCTCTGAAGCCTCAGAGGACTGCCCTGCAACCAAGGACCAAGAAACTCCAGTGAACAGCGGCCCTGTTCAACAACCTGCAACTTTCTTGCAACAAAGAAACAACTTTAAAGACTTCACGTTTCCCGCCGGAAGCGTGAGACTTTCCACTCTACACCCGACGCCCCCGGCTCGACCTGCGGAAAACCAACACTTCAGGGAGGACTCCCTGGCGACTACGAGCCCGTGAGTAGCCAGAGACGACCTCCCTGAGCCCCCACAGCGATGCCTGCAGAGGAAATCCAGAGGCTCCCCCTGACTGCGACTGCCTGTAACAAGGGACCCGACGCCTGGAAGCAACACTGCACCCGCAGCCCCCAGGACCTGAAGGAACCGAACTTCAGTGCAGGAGCGACCCCCAGGCGACCCTCTGCCTAGCCCAGGTGGTGGCTACCCCGAGGAGCCCCCGTGCCTGCCTGCGTCTTTGAAGAGACCCCCGGGTCTCCCCATTACTTCCTATCTAAAACCAGACGCCTGTTGGCACTCTGCACCCGACCGTCCCTGTGCTGCTGAGGGTGTACTTTCTGTGCCTGCTTGTGTCCCCCCGGTGCCCTACAAAACCCCCCTGGTCTTCCCCCCGAGGACACGGGTACTTACCTGCTGGCAGACTGGAACCGGGGCACCCCTGTTCTCCATTGAAGCCTATGTTTTTTGGGCACCTCTTTGACCTCTGCACCTGACTGGACCTGAGTTGCTGGTGTGGTAACTTTGGGGTTGCCTTGAACCCCCAATGGTGGGCTACCTTGGACGCAACTTTGAGACTTGTAAGTGTTGTACTTACCTGCAAACTTAAACTTTACTTACCTCCCCAGGAACTGTTGATTTTTGCACTGTGTCCACTTTTAAAATAGCTTATTACCATTTTTACAAAGACTATTGTGATTATTCAAAGTTCCTAGAGTACCTAAGTGAAATACCTTTCATTTGAAGTATTACTTGTAAATCCTGAACCTGTGGTTCTTAAAATAAACTAAGAAAAAATATTTTTCCATATAAAAACCTATTGGCCTGGAGTAAGTCTTTGAGTGTGTGTTCCTCATTTATTGCCTGTGTGTGTACAACAAATGCTTAACACTACCCTCTCATAGGCCTACTGCTCGCCCACACTACCACAAAATAGAGCATTAGAATTATCTGTTTTTGCCACTATCTTACCTCTAAGCAGAACCCTTGGACTCTGTGCACACTATTTCTTACTTTGAAATAGTATATACAGAGCCAACATCCTACAGAGTCCCTTATATGAATCATGATTTTACTTTTATCTCTCTGTGTGGTTCATTGAGGTAACTTGGTTGTCATTGCTCTCCCGAACTTCAAAGTCGCAGGACTTTAACCTGTGGTTTAGTGGGGTGTGGAGCTGCACACTGTACTGCTTTCTTCAGTGTATTTATAAAACGCTCAACAAGTCCATTGACCTGTGACCATAACAGTGTGATCTTAAGATGCTTTATCAGAGGTTTGGAATTTTATAAAATATCTACATGTCATTGGGACAAGTTGCATCAAAAGTCTACTTGTCTTGTAAAAAAAAACAATCCACTTTTCGTTTTGGAGCCATGTAGTGCGGTAACATATTGTAGGAGGCTGGCCTGGTTTGTAGTGGGTACCTAAGGTACTTACACCTTATACCACATCCAGTTATCCCTTATTAGTGAAATGTAGGCAGTGTCTAGAAGCCAGACCCTCCAGAGGTAGCTGTGGATGAGCAGCTAAGGATTATTTAGGAGACATGCAAAGCTCATGCAGTACCACTGTAGTCATACAGTACTCACATACATGAAAGAAAATCAGTGTTACAAAACTAAAGGTACTTTATTTTGGTGAC
Organism: Pleurodeles waltl; assembly: GCF_031143425.1. Lineage (NCBI taxonomy): Eukaryota > Metazoa > Chordata > Amphibia > Caudata > Salamandridae > Pleurodeles > Pleurodeles waltl. The sequence goes on from NC_090443.1 coordinate 517,356,811, forward strand.
ATAAATACCAAAAATACCATAGAGACCATACTCCCTTAGGAGGTAAGTAATACACAAATTATATACAGTAGTATGCAGAAATAGGCATACAGTCAGAAAACAGTGCAATTAGTGAACATCACAATAGTTAGAAATGGGCCCAGGGGGAACACAAACCATATACTAAGAAAGTGAAATGCGAATGTTGGTTTCCCACCTAGGCAAGTGTAGTGTGTAGAGGAAACCTGGGAGTTCTAGAAAACCCAAAAGCTAAGTACTAGAACCCACCCCAGTGACCAGGAAAGCAGGAGTAAATCACAGTAACGTTCCCAGAACACACACAGAAATGAAAGAAGAATTATGCAAGAACCTGAAGAGACTGCAAGACACCAACAGTGGATTCCTGGACCTGAGGACCTGTGGTAGAAGGGGAGCAAGTCCAAGAAGCACACGAGTCCAGGAAGAACAGGAGCCCCTGCTAACCCGGATGACAGTGCAAAAGAAGAACCACTGATGAAGAACAGTCAGTACTGCACCCAAGAAAACCGAGTCAGGTTCCTGGTTGGTGCAAATGATGTCCCACGCCTGATGGAGGATTGCAGTCTGGTTTGATTCGCTGGAGTCCAATAACTATCCTTGGCACACGCAAAGCTCGCGGTTAGCAGAAAATGGCGCTGCCCGGGACCAGGTGAACTCTACCCAGGAGGGTGAGTTAGAGGGGGCTCTCAGCAACTCAGAGAGCTCACAGAAGGCCAGACAGCGCGCACAGGAGTCCCACAGCACAGGAACAAGGAAGGTGCAAAACAGGCCCACACAGCACTACGACAAAGGCTCCCACGTCCCACCCCTCAGGAAGCTGTGCGTCGCAGGATAGAGTGCTAGGGGCCAGAAATGCAAATGCACGAAGAACTCTGACGAAGGATGTCAACAAGCCTTGGCAGCTGCAAAACACGCAGTGCACAGGGTTAATGTCTTGCATGGGGAGGCATGCTCTTACCTCCACCAAAGTTGGACATTTGGACGCGAGGACCATCGGGACCACTTCAGTCCACCACCCGTGATGCAGGACTCATGGAGCTCAGCAGGAGAGGGGATCCACGCAGCCGGTCGCCGTTGCAGTAGGTGCCTGCAGAAGCAGGGGAGTGACTCCTTCACCCCAAGGGAGATTCCTTCGCTCTTCTGATGCAGGCTGAAGACGGGCTGTCTTCAGAGGATGCACAACTGGGAAATAGTTGCAGTTGCTGGCAGGAGCTGGAGATACAATGTTGCAGAAGGCATCTTGCTTCGTTGTTGCAGTTTGTAGTGTTCCAGGAGGGTCAGATGTAGTTTCTTCAGTGAGAAGTCAAAGTGGAGGATGCAGAGGATTCCTGCTGGAGTCTGGCAATCTGAATCTGAAGAACCACCCAAAGGAGAGACCTTAAATAGCCCTGAAAGGGGGATTGGTCAGCTAACCAGGTAAGCACCTATCAGGGGAGGGCTCTGACGTCACTTGCTGGCACTGGCCACTCAGATGCTCGCAGAGTTCCCTGCCAACCTTGAATCCAAGATGGCAAAATCCAGGGACCCTCTGGAGGAGCTCTGAGGGTGGTGATGGACAGGGGTGTGGTCATTCACCTTTCCTTTGTCCAGTTTCGCGCCAGAGCTAGGACCGGGGGGCCACTGAACCGGTGTAGACTGAATTATGCAAGGAGGACACCATATGTGCCCTTCAAAACATTTCCTGTGGAAGGGGAGAGGGTTTAACACCCCTCTCCCAAAGGAAATCCTTTGTTCTGCCTTCCTGGGCTTGAGCTTTTCAAGCAACAGGAGGGCATAAACCTGCCTGTGAGGTGACAGCAGCTGGGGCTGCCTGGAAAACCTCAGAAGACTGAAATGGCTGTACGTGGGGTCCTCTAAGGAGCTTCCAGAGAGCATGGAATCATGCAACCAATGCTTGCAAAAGCATGGGGGTATGATTCCTACATGTTTGATACCAACCATGCCTAGTTTCAGAGATACCATTTGTTGGAAAGTACCATCTTACTTGGCATGTTACCCCCATTTTTACCTGTATGTCAGTATGTTTTTGCCTTTCTGACTGGGATCCTGCTGGTCAGGACCCCAGTGCTCATAGTTTATGGCCTAATGTGTGTGTCTGTATAGTGCTTGACTATGTCACTGAGGCTCTGCTAATCAGAACCTTAGTGCTTATGCTCTCTCTGCTTTTAAATTTGTCACTGTAGGCCAGTGACTTCATTTACCAATTTCAGTTGGCACACTGGACCCCCCTTATAAGTCCCTAGTCTATGGCACCTAGGTACCCAGGGCATTGGGGTTCCAGGAGATCCATATGGGCTCCAGCATCTCTTTTGCCACCCATAGGGAGCTCAGACACACCCTTGTACAGTCCTGCCATTGCAGCCTGCGTGAAATAACGCACACGTTATTTCACAGCCATTTTCACTGCACTTAAGTAACTCATAAGTCACCCATATGCACTAGTAAAGGTGCTCCCACATAGTTCAGGGCCATTTCCCCAGACTTTGTGAGAGCGGGGACGCCATTACAAGCGTGCACTTTTATAGGTCAATACCTGTATGTAGCTTCACAATGGTAACTCCAAATATGTCCATGTAACATGTCTAAGATCAAGGAATTGTCTCCCCATTCCAAGCCTGGTATTGGGGAGTCAATTCCATGCATCCTGGGGGCTCCACCATGGACCCCCACTACTGCCAAATAAGCTGTCTGAGGCTTGCACTGCAGCTACAGTTGCTGCCACCTCACAGACAGGTTTCTGCCCTCCTGGGGTCTGGGCAGCCCAGTCCCAGGAAGGCAGAACAAAGCATTTCCTCTGGGAGCAGGGTGTTACACCCTCTCCCTTTGGAAATTTGGAAACAGGTGTTACAGGCCGGGGAGGGGTAGCCTCCCCCAGCCTCTGGAAATGCTTTTAAGGGCACAGATGGTGCCCTTCTTGCATAAGCCAGTCTACACCGGTTCAGGGACCCCTTGTCCCCTGCTCTGGCGCGAAACTGGACAAAGGAAAGGGGAGTGACCAAACCCCTGTCCATCACCACCCTAGGGGTGGTGCCCAGAGCTCCTCCAGTGTGTCCCAGACTTCAGCCATCTTGCTTTGCAAGGTGTGGGGGCACTCTGGAGGGCTCTGAGGGCTGGTGTCAGCAGGTGACGTCAGAGACCCCTCCTGATAGGTCCTTACCCGATAAGGTAGCCAATCCCCCTCTCAGGGCTATTTAGGGTCGCTTCTGTGGGTTCTCTTCAGATTCTGCTTGCAAGTTTCCTTCAGGAATTCTCTGCAACTACTACTTCATCCTCTGACCTCGGATCAACCGCAGCCTGCTCCAGGAACCGTTGTAACGGCAACAAAGTATCCACAAAGGGATATTTTTCATCTGCAACTTCAGCTCCTGCCAGCAACTGCAATAGTTTCCATGGTGTGCACTCTCTGAGGACACCCTGTCTTCATCCTGCACCAGCAGGGCCAAAGAAATCTCCCCTGGGGTGACGGAGTCACTCCCCTGCTCAGGTAGGCACCTTCCAAAACAACGACCGGTACCCTTGGACTCTTCTCACAGCGACGAGCGTGCTCCTAAGGACACAGAGGGTGGACCCCATCGACATAGGCTGTCCTGAGGTCCTGCTGATGCAATTTGGAGGAGGTAAGACCTTGCCTTCCCTCAGAGTGACGGTACCCTGTGTACTGCGTCTTCCTCACCTCCTGAGGCCTCTGTGCACTATTTGCAAAATTCCTTCGTGCACAGCCTGGCCCAGGTCCCCAGCACTCCATCCTGCAACGCTCAACTCGCTGAGTTGTTCTCCAGCGGCTTGGGACCTTCCTTTGTTGTGCTGCACCAACCCCGTTTTGCACCTCCTTTGTCCCCCGTGTCCTGGAACTCCAGTGGGTGCTATCTGGCATCCTGAGGGCTCTCTAAAGTGCTGAGAACCCCCTCTTCCTCCTCACACAGAGTTGAGGCCCCCCAGGTCCCTTCTAGGTCCAGCCAGTGCCATTCCGATGCAAAACGCACTTTCGTCGTAACCAAGGCTTGTTGGCGACTTCCAACACTAAATCACGTCTGCATCCATCTTCACGTCGTGGGACATCCTTTGCATCACGCAGGATCCCGCTGGCATCTTCCTAGGGTTCATTCCTGCAGTCTTCATCCAACCGGGGACTCTTCATTTGCACCTGTTTCTGGGTTGCAGGGGTTCCTGCCCTTCCTGGAACTTCTTTCGACTTCTGGACTTAGTCCCCTTCTTTTGCAGGTCTTCAGGTCCAGGAATCCAGCAGTTGTTGTTTGCAGACTTGATTGGTTACTGCAAAATCCCAATCACGAGGTGTATTGTGTCCTAAGGAAACTTGCAGTACTTTACTCTGCTTTTCTGGGCTCTGGGGTGGGGTAATTTACTTACCTTTACTGTATTCTTACTCTCCCAGCGATTCTGCACACACTGCACTTGTCTAGGGGGGAATTCGTGATTCGCATTCCTCTTTCTTAGTATATGGTTTGTGTTGCCCCCCAGACCTATTTTCTTCTGTTGCATTCTATAGCATTTCCTATTGTTTGCACTGTCCTATGACTAATTACTTGTCTAATTTTTGTGTCTAGTGTATATATTGTGTATAATACTTACCTCCAGAAGGAGTATTGCCTCTAAGATATTTTTGGTACTGTCTCACCCAAATAAACTACCTTTATTTTTGGTAACACTGAGTATTGTTTCTACTTGTGTATATGCACTGTGTAAATACAAGTGGTATTGCATGAGCCTTGCATGTCTCCTAGTTCAGCCTAAGCTGCTCTGCTATAGCTACCTCTATCAGCCTAAGCTGCTAGAACACTACTACTTTACTAATAAGGAATAACCGGACCTGTTATAAGGTGTAAATACCCAAGATACCCACTACAAACCAGGCCAGCCTCTTACACCATTATGTAGCTGGACATAGGTAGTGACCTATGTCCTGTACACGTGTAAAATGGCGTCCCTACATTCAAGAAGTCGGGGAAAATTGTCCTGGAGGTCGCGGGGGCACCTCTCCTAGTGCAGGGATTCCCTCACACAGAGGTACCTTCCACACTGACCTCAAGGCCCTCTACAGGGTTGTCTTATAAGTGACCTGGTGCAGTGTAGATGGCAGTGAAAGAGTGCTTGCACCTTTTCACGCAGGATGCAATGGCAGTCCTGCAGAAGCGTGTGCATGGTTTCCCTATGGGTGGCTTAAAATATATGCTGCATCCCTTAGGGATCCCCTGGAACCCCAATGCCCTGGGTATCTAGGTACCATATACTAGGGCTTTATAAGGGGGCACCAGTATGCCAATTGTGGATGAAATACTGTGTTAACAGTAGCCAACAACCAAATTTAAGGGAGAGAGCATAACTTCTGGGGTCCTGGTTAGCAGGATATCAGTAGACACAGTCAAACAGACTGAGAAATAGGCTAAAAGTGGGGGGTAATCAAGCTAGAACGAGGCTACTTTCCTACACATATTATAGCAACAATATCATTATACAAGAGCTCTGATAATAGCCTTTCGGATTATGCCAGGGCTCATTCTACTGTAGGATTTGAAAACTTGCAATTCCTTTATTTTGCAATATTTCAGCAGATCTAAATACTGGGGCTGGAGATTGGGGCAAGCAATAGTTCCAGAGTAGCATAGCCCCTTTGAGTCCATGCAAAACTACTAACTTGCATGTTTTAGGGCTTTTAATCAGCTCTCCTCTAATCTTTACCCATACTGAGAAAGGTTGGAAATTTACTCTTGACAAGGGCAGAAATAAAACTTCTTCCAGTGTTAGCGAAAAGTGGTTGGAGGGAAACTTCACTTGTAGAAGCTCAACAGATCTACACATGCATATTTTCTCCTGCTAAAATGGAGTTTCCAAATATTTTCTAGGAGTACAATTTCCTGGTCTACTTCTGTAAATTCTTGTGAATTCATGAAAGGCATAAATCTGCACTCATGCAAGGACATATACCATTGGTGCACTTAGTAATTTTCTTTAAGAATTGTGCCCCTAATTAATTAGTTATCCACAACCATTTGTTTTTATTAAAATTCTTTGCCTCTATTTATCGTCTGGCTTCACTGTAAGTGACAGCATTCTGCTCTTTCACCAGGAGCATATTGGCACAAAGTAGTTTTTTTATTTGTGCCAGCAACCACTGTGGCAATGTGTGATTTTTTTAGGACAAAAATATTTTTGTTTGTCTGCTAATGTTTTTTTGATGGTCCCACAGCAATAACGTTTTACAAAAAACATGTCAAACAAGATACTCATTGATAAAACCGAAAAGGCTTATCACCAATGTTAGATCTATTGGCTTTGTTAATTGTTGTTTATTTTTATGTTTCTCATAATTTTGCTGAAACAAGTTACAATGTTTCCATTATGATTTTTTTTTAGAAATACTAACATGCATCAACACATTTTACTAAATGATGCTTCAAACAAATTGCACCTAAAAGTTCAAAGTAGTTTAGCAAAACGTTTTTTTTCCTAGATGCATTTTTTGTGAACGTTTTATTTTGAGAGTAAAGAATCAGCAATCTTGCTTCCATGCTTGTGCAAATATTTGCATTTTACCAGAGAGCATTCTGGGAGCATTATACGCAGCCTCACATTGTTAAACCTTGGAAATGTGTGTATTAATTTTTATATTGGGAGCACTGTCAGCAGTGCAGTTCAAGTTTGCAACATTTTCTTAGAGTGCTAACCCTGATATTAAAGGCTCTGCATTAATGAACCATAAATACAAGTTCAAACAGCATTAATATATGGACACAAACATTACCATAACTGCAGACAATTACCTTCCTTAATCCATAATCTCGCAATGCAAACTGGCAGTCAAAGGGCTTGTGCTGCAGGGGGTTAGGCATACTTGTCCCAGGGACAAAATAAACATGAACACTTGTTGTCCTTGACCCCAAACAATATGGGGTTCGGGCTATGCGAATTCCTTATCTTGGCTTTAATTTCAAATGCTCCAGAAATCCTTTAAATTATTTACTGTTGAAGGGTGGACTATTATCAGATTTTACAATGGCTAGTATGCATCATGTCACAAAGATGCCATCAAGTTTTTCAGTTACTCAATTACTCATTCTTGAGTCGTGGATGAGAAATCTTCAGCCAAAGGAAAATCTACGTTTTCTTCTACAATGACCATTAGATGATGCCCATTATCAAGTGGACCAAATAAATCAATGGCTTTACTCTCCCATGCATGTCTAGGGAGTTCTGACATGCTCAGGGTATGTTGAGTGACATTGGTTGACAGGCAATTGCATAGGTGGCAGGCTTTGAATTCCTTTTCAACTCTTTCATCCAACTATGGAAACCAAATTCGATCTCAGAGAGCTCTATTTGTGGCAACAATACCACAATGTCCCTCGTGAGCCACTTCAATCACTTTCTGTTGCTGACTCTACACCAACTATGGAACAAGGCAGGCTGGATGCTTATCTCTACTAAGTACAGAAGCAGATGTGTTATGTAAGATTGGATTTGAGGATCTGTTCAAAGACTTTGCAATTAGAAAAAGTAGGAGAAACTTGATCAATTATAAATTAAGTGGAAGTATAAAAAAATAAACAGTATTTTCCATCTTACTGTAAGTTATGTTTCATTTCGAAAAATAACATTATTTTTCATGGTTTATTAATGTTTATATTTTGAATTAGATATATATTGGGGTATTCAAATCTTTTAAGTGCTTAGGGCCTCTGAAGGTCTATATCCGGCCATGTCACTACTCCTTTGAAATGTAAGTTGGAGACTTTCCCAACCTCCTTCCCAGGAAGACTTATCAGTATGCAGATGAATGTAGATGCGGTTGAGTATCTTGTATTGTGAGTGTCCGAAGGGAGCGCACAAGGGTAGCTGTCACCTAGCCCAGGACAGGTGTGTATTGCAGCCAGGCTGTAGGCACACTGGACAGTGAGGGCAGAGAAATGCCCACTATCTAAAAGTGGCATTTCTAAAACAGTGATAATAATTCCGGCTTCACCAGTAAAGAGGGTTTATCATTACCATTCCACTGATACTAAACATGATAAAGCTCCTCTCTGATCAGGAATTACCTCCTGAAAGTATTTTAAGGAATTTCCAATGCTGGCCAATGAGGGGAGCAGGCCTCAAAGTAATGAAAAACGACTTTGGGAGTTTTTCATTACCAGGATATGTAAAACTGAGAAGTATATGTCCTGCCTTTTACTTAACATGGCACCCTTCCCTATGGCCTACTTTAGGGGTGATTTATGTGAAAGAAAAATGGAGTCTAAGGCTTGGCAAGAGATTTGGAATGCCAATTCAAGGTGGCAGTGAGACATTACACACAGGCTCTCCAGTGGCAGGCCCGAGGTTTGTTTATAGGGCTACTCATGTAGGTGGCATAATTAGTGCTGCAGGCCCACTAGCAGCATTTCATTTATGTGCCCTGGGTGTATGGTTCACCACTTTACAAGGGACTTAAATGTCAATTAAATATGCCTATTGTGGATACACTAATGTTACCAGGTTTAAGGGAGAAGCACATGCACTTTAACATTGGTTAGCAGTGGTAAAGTGTTTAGAGTCCTAAGGCCAACAAAAAGTTACAGCAACAAAACAGGAGGTAAAGGCAAAATGTCTGGGGTAAGACCACCCTAAGGATGCCAGGTCTAACAAGTGGTCCCCCAGCTGAAAGTGGGGAGAGCTAGGCAACCTCTAGGGAGTTCTCATCAGTAAGGCAGAAAAACCTAGATGGACCATCAGCTTTGGCGTGGTCTACCCCAGGTCTGTGTTACTCCCTGAAGTCCATACCCTGTAGGTAAATGGACACCTCAACATCTTTAGATTTTTGCCTCTCATGTGCATTAGGCATCTGACGGGCCTGTGGTCTGTGTGAACCAGAAAGTGAGTGCCCAACAGGTATGACCTCAACGTCTTCAGGGCCCAAACCACAGCAACAGCTTCTCTTTCTAAAGCATTCCACCTCTGTTCCCAGGGAAGGAAACTGGAGATCAAGGCTACAGGTTTATTAAGCCCTTCCTCATTAAACTGTGACAGTGCTGCCCCCATGCCATGCTCAGAGGCATCAGTTTGTACAATGAACTCCGTGGAGAAGTCAGGAGCCTTGAGCACAGGAGATGTGCACATGGCTTGCTTCAGGAAGTAAAATGCTTTTTGGCATGTCTTTGTCCAATTCACATTTCTGGGGTGCTTCTTAGAAGTCAGCTCAAGGGGGCATCAATGGTGCCATATCCCTTGAAAAACATCCTATAGTACCCAGTGAGGCCTGAGAATGCTCTGACCTCAGTCAGGGGCTTGGTGGGTTTCCAGGCCATGATAATCTCAATTTTGGTCTGGAGGGTCTGTACCTTACACATGCCCACCAGGTGTCCCATGTACACAGCTGGCCCCCACCCTATCTGGCATTTACTGGCTTTGATAGTCAGCCCTGCCTGTTGCAGAGTCTGAAGCACTTCCCGGAGGTGAAAGAGGTGGTCCTCCCATCTTATACTGAAGACGGCTATGTCATTCAAGTAGGCAGCAGAGGAGGCCTCCAGCCCAGCAAATAACTGGTTCACCAGCCTCAGGAAGGTGGCAGGGGCATTTTTCAAACCAAAAGGCATCACTCTGAACTGGTAGTGGTCCTCTGGAGTGGAGAAGGCTGACCTCTCCTCGGCTCCTTCAGTTAGAGCGATCTGCCCTTACCCAGAGGTAAGATCAAAGGCATTTAAGTACTTGGCAGCCCCTAATCTGTCAATCAGATCATCAGCCCAGGGGATAGAATGAGAATCAATTTTGGTTACAGAATTTAGCCCTCTGTAATCCACACAGAACCGTAGTTCAAGTGTGTGCCCAGTGGGCCAGATTTTGTTACCAGAAGCAAGGGACTTGACCAGGGACTACTGGAGGGTTCTGTCACCCGCAAATCCAGCATCGTCGCAACCTCGTTCTTGATGCTGGCCCTCACGTTATTCGAGAACCTGTAAGATTTGCTCTTGACAGGGAGGTTGTCCCCTGTGTCCACATCATGGGTACATAAGTGGGTAATCCCAGGAGTAAGGGAGAAAAGAGAGGAGAACTGTTCCAATACTTGGCGATAGTCCATCTGCTGTTCAGGAGTCAGAGTGGGAGTAAGGATCACTCCTTCCACAGACCCATTCTTCTCCTTGGAGGCTAAGAGGTCAGGCAGAGGTTCACTTTCCTCCCCATCAGCTCTGTCAGTCACCAGCAGCACGGTGACCTCAGACCTCTCCAAGTGTGGTTGGAGGTGATTGATATGAAGCACCCCGTGGGTTACATAGGGGTCTTAAGGTCCACCACATAGGTGGCCCTACCCTTCTTTTCATTCACCTCTTAGGGCCCTGTCCAACTCCCCAGGAGGGCCCCCAGTTTCACAGGTTCCATCACCCACTGTTTCTGTCCAGGCTGGAATTCCACAGTGGTAGAAATGTGGTCATACCATTCCTTCATTACATCGTGACTGGCTTCAAAGTTGTCAAAAGCTTGCTTCCATAACTTAGCCATTTGGCTACAGAAGGCCAGCATGTAACTTACTACATCCTGGGGGATTTTCTTGGGAGCTTGCCCCAACCTCCTTTACCAATCCAAAAAGTCCTCTGACAGGGTCCGTACAGAAGCTCAAAAGGGCTGAAGCCAACTCCCTTCTTCAGTACCTCCCTGTAGGCAAACAACAGACAGGGCAAGAGGATATCCCACTTTTACCGCAGGCTCTCAGGCAGTCTTCTCATCATACCTTTCAGGGTTTTGTTGATCCTTTCAACAAGTCCATTAGTTTGGGGATGGTTAGGGGTGGAGGGATTAAAAATCACTCTACACATCGTCCACATTGACTGCATCTATGCAGACATGAAGTTGGCGGCCCTGTCAGACACCACTTCCTTGGGGAACCCTGCCTGGGTGAAAATCCCCACTAGGGCCTTTGCCACTACAGGTGCAGTGGTAGTCCTCAGAGGAACGGCTTCTGGGTACCATTTGGCATGATCCACCAGAACTAGGACAAACCTGTGACCAGAAGTGGTTGAGGGATCCATAGGCCCAACAATGTCAATACCTACCCTCTCAAAGGGCGTGGTTATGACTGGCAGTGGTTCTAGGGGAGCTTTCAGCATCTTCCCTGTCTTCACACTGGCCTGGCAGGTCACCTGGGTCCTGCAGGACGTTTCTGAGGACGTCCTGATCTTAGGCCAATTAAACTGGGGGACAAGCCTTGAAAAGGTCTTTACTGCCAGGGGTATCTCATGAGCCAGCTACAGTAGGAAGGCCCTGTAGCATTGGGGGACCACCAGGATGTTTGTTGTCCCATGCACAGGAGCCTTAAGCACACTGTAAAGGACGTTGTCCTCCCAGTAAATGTGATAGCTCCCAGAGACATCCCCTGCTGCTTCAGCCTGTGACCTCATGCCCTCAAGAGTTGGACACTCCCTCTGTGCCCTACAGAACTCCTACTTGGTGGGTCCTCCTTTCACATACCAGTCAGCAGGTGTAGGCAGGTCACTAAAGGAAGCAGTGCCCTCTTTAGTGGACTCTGGGGCTGCCACTGCAGGTACCCCATCCATCTCACTAGGGTTACACTCAGGGGCCTTTCTCTGCCTTTCTGCATTTTAGCAGTTGGCTAGGCCATTGTTCAAGGCTCCAGCCCTTTTTGACTCCCCTCTCAAGCAGCCACGGATCTTATGGTAGCACAGATCCAATCAGGTAACCACAACATCTCCACAAGAGTCTTGAGTTCCACATCCTTCCAGGCAGATGAATTTAAGTCATTACCTAATAAACAAACAAACAGTCCACAGGCATGGCAGGGCTTACAGCAACCTTCAGAAGACCCTAACCCCTCCAAATGGAACAAGGGAATTGTGACCTTCCCATTTGTCAGCCACCACAACGTGGTGGAATTAATTGTGAACCACCTGCTTTGGGACGCCAGCTGACTCCTTACAATAGACATGTTAGTATTTGTGTCCCTCAGACCTCAACACCTTGCCCATTGATGGTGACCCATTGCCTGTACTTGGTAGTATTTGATGGCACATGGATCATAGGAACCATCTCACTGTCTATCAGGGACACTATGGTAATCCCACTAAACTCCCCCCAATAACTGGGACAAATCACTCCCCCAGTGCTGTTAGCTACACCTGGGTTCTTACCTCCAGTGAGAGGGTGTGCTGTTTTTGGACACTTGAAGTCTCCCTTGTAGTGTCCGCACTCATAGCACTTGGGCATTTTGGGCTGCTGACCTTTTGTCAGGGTAGTTTTATTTCTGGTGGCCAGATTGGGAATGTGAACCAGACCCTTTTCCCTGTGAGTTGCTTTGGGGACCCTTAGAGAGCTATTTATTTTTATTTCCCCTCTCTTTCTTCTGGTGGGAACCCTGACCCCCCTTTTGGGACTCCCCCAGACACCTTTGTGGACGCCCTGGTAACTACCCAGATATCTGCCTTCTCAGCAAGCTTCTTGGGATCAGTTAGCCTGCTAGCCACCAGGTGTTGGCACAGCTCTGTAAAATGACTATCAAGTATGTTCTCCTTTAAAAGAAAGTTGTACAGCCCATCAAAATCATTAACATTGCTGCCCTTCAGCCAGCCCTTCAGTGTCTTACCAGCAAAGTCTATAAAATACACCCATGTTTGTGTGTTGCGTTTGCGACTGGCCCTGAACTTTTGCCTCTACTTTTCAGGTGTCAGCCCAAACATTTAGACTAAGATGGCTTTCATGGCAGAGTACTCAGTCTGGTCCCCCACCTCTAAGGTGAGAAGGATGTCCCTCCTCACAAGGGGCATATACCGCGAGAGACTACCTCCTCAGAACTTCTCTGGGACCAAGTGCGCTCCTAAAGCCACTTCATAGGCCTCCAACCACTTATCCATGTCATCCCCCACACTGAAACTGGGCACTACGTCTTTTGGGATGTAGATTTTAGACTCACTTGAAGACACTACATGTATGCTGCCACCATTTCCATTACTGGGCCCCTCTTCCAGGGCTCTGATGTCCAGCTCTCTCAAACTGAGCTCATGGGCCAACTTCTTCTCCCCAGTTTCTTTTCTTCACGGCCTGCTCCATCTAGCAAGCTCCACCCTGAGCTTTCTTTCCTCCCTCGTGTCTGCCAGCTCCTGTGGTGACAGGCTCCTGGAAGAGCCACTGTTCCCTGGTCTGGAAACCAATCTTGCTCCTGGCAAACTGTTGACCCGTTCAACGGGCAGTTCCATTTCCTCAAGGGAATCCAGAATCAGGTCATCCCCCTCCTCCTCAAGAATTTCCTGATCTTCCTCTTATAGACACTTGAAAGTCTTTGCAGAAATCCTTCATCTGTTGCACTGTGTAAGAATCCAACCTGGTCAGCTCAAATTTGATCACTCCGGGTGCACATGCAGCTTCTCCAGAGCGAGACATAATTTGGCAGAAAAATTCAAAAAGGCTAATTAGGGAGAACTGAAGAATCAAACAAGCCAAATTGTAGAAGTCAGGCAAACATTTTGCCTGTCAGGAGGAACAGCTTTGAATTGGTCAAAGTATAGAGTTGTAGTGAACACTGAATCACTTTATGGTATTGGACAAACACAAGTCCTATTCTCACCGTTGATCACCAGTTTTAGACATTGGGTCTCTCATTGACAGAGGTATGCACCCTGTCCAAATAGGGACAAGGATCCTAGTCAAGGTAAGTCAACTACACAACTTAAATTAACCTGTGCTCACCCTCTGGTAGCTTGGCGCAGAGCTGGCAGGCTTAACTTAGAAGGCAATGTGAAAAGTATTTGTGCAACACACACACAGTAATCACAATGGGTGCACCACAAAAAGACTCCACAAAGGAGTTGAAAAATAAAGCTTGTTTATCTTTATAAATCAAGACCAATACAATAAAAATCCAATCAGTAAATTATGAGATATTCACTTTTTAAATTTATGACAATTATGACAATAATGCTATTATGTGACTAACCCTGCGATTATAAATGTGTTTCTCTTAGAGAAAGTACGGTAATCACTCCGGTCACGCTCCTCTCTATAGAGCGGCTGGGAATGCAGATTGCAAAAGTCCCCTTGCGGCAAGGTGGATGCTTCTGGGGCTACAGGGAGTAACAGTAAGTGAGTTTAAAGCTTTGTAAAGTCTCAGTGCAGTGTGGAAAGGGGCCTTGTAGGGTGTGGGGACCACGGTTGCTGGCAACTGTAATTCCTTCTGAAGTAGCTCAACCCCAAGCCCACTGGACCCTTTTGTGATTTTGTTTGTGGTTGCCCAGAGCGGGGTGCTTCAGTGCGAGTCCAGGGAGCCCTCTCACTGGTATGGGCTGAGTCTGGGTGCACTGTGCTGCAGCGCTGGTTAAGGGCGAGTTCTGGGTGCGCTCGCTGGATCCCAGACTGCCAGCGCTTCGAGTACCGTGCATGCCGTTTCTTGCCACAGAGCAGTCTGCCTACAAGGCTTGCGGGGGAGAGTGGTCTGTCCCACAGCAGTCGGCTGACACTGCAGTTCACAAACACCAGACCTAGGGCTCGCTTTACGATGTCTGATAGAACAAAGTCGTAGATGTCCCTGAGACCCACAGTAGAACTGGAGGCAAGTCAGCAAGCCCTTGTAGTCACTCTGGGGATGGTTAGTGGTTCTTGGGTTTGCAGGGGAGAGCAGCAGGCATCAGGGCTGCACAACAAGGCAGAGCAGGAGTTCCTGGGAATAGTCAATCCTGGCAGAGTGGCAATTCTGGCACACAGCAGTCTTTACTCTAGCAGAGTTTCCTGGAGTCCAGAAGTGTACTGATCTTTGGGGGTCAGAGACCCAGTACTTATACTAAAAAGAGCCTTTGATGTGGGCTATAACTTCAAAAGGTTTCTTTGAAGTGCACAGGTCACCTTTTCATCCCTTTGTATGGGCTCTGGCACTTACCATTTGAAATGTAAGTGGGAACCCTTCCCAACTTCCTCCCCAGGAAGACCAATCAATATGCAGATGAATGCAGATGCAGTTGAGTATCCTGTGTTGTGGGTGTCTGAAGGGAATGCACATGTGCAGCTGTCATTTAGCCTAGGCCAGACATGTATTGCGCACAGGCTGTAGGCACACAGGACAAAAAGGGCAGAGAAATGCCCACTTTCTAAAAGTGGCTTTTCTGAAATAGTAATAATAATTCCAGCTTTACCAGTAAAGGGGATTTATCATTTGATACTAAACATGATGCAGCTACTCCTTTCTGATCAGGAATTACACCCTAAAAGTATTTAAAGAAATTCCCAATGCTGCCTATGAGGGAAGCAGGCCTCACAATAATTAAAAGTGACTTTGGGAGTCTTTTATTATCAGGATATGCAAACTAAGAAGTACATTTCCTGCCTTTTACCTCCATGGCACACTGCCCTATGGGCTACCTGGGGTCTACTTTAGAGGTCTCTTATATGCAAGAAACGGTGTGTCTGAGTCTTGGCAAGTGGTTTTTAATGTCAAGTCGAGGTGGCAGTGAGCCTCTACATACAGGCTCTGCAGTGGCACGCCTGAGACATGTGTACAGTGGTACTTACGTCAGTGGCCCAATCCGTGCTGCAGGCCCACTGGTAACATTTAATTTACAGGCCCTGGGTACATGGTAAACCCCTTTACAGGGGACTTACATGTAAATTAACGATGCCAATTTCGGATACACAAATGTTACCAGATTTAGGGGAGAAGCACGTGCACTTTAGCACTGGTTAGCAGTGGTAAAGTGCTCAGAGTCCTAAGGCCAACAAAACGTTACAGCAACAAAAGAGGAGTTAAAAAAAAAAACGTCTGGGGTAAGACCACCCCAAGGATTCCTGGTCTATCAGAGACAATTCATTGTATTTCTCTTTAGGCATATTTATTGATGCACCACTGTCAACAATGAAAGGTATTGAACATCCATTTAGTTTCAATGTAGTCTTTGGACAGGGCTTGTATGATTTTGCTGTTTTGGCTTGGCGACCTTTCTTTGAGTGATGTTTTTCTTCACATGCGACCAGATTGATGTGCCTGTTTTTCTGAGGTAAACATCGACAGTGCACAATCAGTTTCTTCACTTTCACTTATTATTGAGGCGGAAGAACTATTTGGACAATGACTTAGATGATGGTCAACTTCATTTAGGATCTATTTGCCTCAACTGATATCACCACTTGACCTTGTGGGCGTGAGTCAAATGTTGCTTCTGGAATGGTGTGGTCTCCTTTTTGTCTTCGTGCTGTGACACACTTACCTTTTTATTCCCTTTACACATCGTCACAAAATGGTTCTCTTTGCCACAGTCTTTACATAACTGTCCAATGGTGGGACACTTTAGTTCGTGTGGAAACGAACATCTATATATGAAACACAGCTTCTTTTTACGTGTAGACATCACCTGGAGTCCTTCAGTTTTATGTTTTGGACTACTTTTCACACTCATGACTGACTCGCTCTAGGCACCTCCAGCCTTCATGTCAGCTGTCAGCACGTTCCTCAGCTATGGCAGCCATCAACACTCGCTCCAGAGCAGGAGTTTCTCTCAGAATCCGCCATCTGAACGAATCGGACAAGCATCCATCAATAACTCTAAGACGCATGGCTTCTTCATCGTTAAACTTATCCAACTTACAGTGTTTGATGAGTGTGTCAAGTCGTTCCACAAATTCATCAATTGTTTCACCAACTGTTTGACGTTCATGACTGAAAACATATTGTTCATAATCAATGTTTGGTACTGGATTGAATTTGAGATTTAAAGCATTTTTAATCTGATATTACATGACTTCTTCGTCAGTTCTTGGCCTTTTCTTTGACTTCTTTCACACCATCACCAGCAAGATTTTTGAGATCTCGGATAGTCTTGCTGTTATCAGTCTCTTCAAGTGCATCAATGAAATCTTCAAATGTCTCTAGCCAGGCAGTCCGTCTATCACTAATATTTTGCCTTCTGGATCTCTCTGGCTTCCCGTGCTAGAAACCAGGATCAGTTCCATTCAGACCAAGGCCCTGCAATCAACCTCGGGTCGTCTTTGATAGGCTCCATTGGGAGAATGGTCTTCTGCCAACTGTCTCACAGCTGCAGGTATGGGCAGCTCTATAGGCTCGACCTCAGGCACTTCTTCTTTAGCCACCCTCAGCTGTAGCATGATAATTCTGTTAATGGGATTGGTAAGTCATTTACTTCCTCCTGTTACATTTCAGTTTGCATTTTCTGACACCTGGTTGATCGCTGCCTTACAGCGCTTCTGTTCGCAGCATTATCTGGTAAATGATAATTGTCTTTAACTGCCCTTTGTAAACCTAGTTGTATCCACCTTGATTGTTAATGCTTCATAGGATGTGTAACTTTATTTTGCGTGGCAGCGCTGTACCTTTTTTGTATGATCTTGGCCGTAGCTTGTTGACCAAAGATGCACAGATGTCTTAGTAAAGCTTTCTTTTCATTCTCACGCTTCACACCAGCTGGAGCTGATCTTTGACTCCATTTACGCTAACCGTCAACTGTGCACTTCAACAAAGGCACGTGGCACGCTCACGGAGTTTGCTTGGCCCATGGCAAATTCTCCAGGACAGCACTTTCTGTTTCGGGTTACTAATCCCTTATCTCATCTCCAGTTGTAGCTTCTTCCCCATTATGGGTACCTGCCAATGGCTATGCCACATATACAACTGTTAATCACACATCTTTATTCCTCTGCATGTACCTGTGAACTTCAACATTCTAAACCAACCTTTCATTGCGTTCTGTTCTACCAATTACATAACACTAATACGGAGTCTGCTGGGAGTCAGAAAGGTTCCGTTCTAAATCATGCAAGACACTACACCATCAAGACGGCTGTAATCTAAGCAGATCTGGTTATCAACTTGCAAGGTACCTACAATGCTAAATGATATCCGGTGCCCTAGTCTATGATAGCTGCTGTCAGAAACTATCGGTCACTGTTCCAAGTTCAAAATGTCCACTTGGTTGAAAACACTGGGCCTCATAACGACCCTGGTGGTTGGTGATAAAGTGGCGGTAATACTGCCAACAGGCTGGTGGTAACTACCGCCAAATTATGACCATGGTGGTGATACACACACCCACACACATACACCATACACACAACCAGCTGCACAAGATAATCAATTTATCCACGATAATCAGCAAAATAATGCAAGGACAACAGGAACTGACTACAGTGATTGTAATAAGATCAACATCAAAAATAATAAGTTGATGTGGCAATGCAACAGATATGTACAAATGTACAAAAAAGGGACACTGCCCATTCCATAGCTCACAGGGGCCACATGGCCACAATGCAAAGTCAATGCAAAGACCAAGGCCCCACTCGATTCATGCACCAATACGGAGAGAACACTGCAGGGGCATCAGTTGATAAATAGGCAGGCACCTCGGGGGGCACCTCAGCCGGATGCGGAATCAAGACCACTGGTTCTGGAGGGGGCAACATGCCCATTGCTTTGTCCTGGGGAGTCAAGGCCACAGTCTCTCGAGTGGGTGACTTGCCCACTGGTTCTGGAGGGGGCAACATGTCCATTGCTTTGTCCTAGGGAGTGCAAGGCCACAGTCTCTGGAGTGGGTGACTTGCCCACTTTTTCCTGGAGGGGGCAACATGCCCATTGCTTTGTACTAGGGAGTGCAAGGCCACAGTCTCTGGAGTGGGTGACTTGCCCACTTTTTTCTGGAGGGTGCAACATGCCCTTTGCTTGGTCCTGGGGAGTGCAAGGCCACAGTCTCTCGAGTTGGTGAATACCCCACTGGTTCTGGAGGGGGCAACATGCCCTGTGCTTGGTCCAGGGAAGTGCAAAGCTACAGTCTCTGAAGTGGGTGACTTTCCCACTAGTTCTAGAGGGGGCAGCTTGCCCTGTGCTTGGTCCTGGGGAGTGCAAGGCCACAGTCTCTCGACTGGGTGAATACTCACTGGTTCTGGTGGGTACAGGCCGCACAGCAGCCCATGGAGGCTGGACTATATGGCGTCCGCCGGCAGTGACTGCTGCACTGTGGTGGTGGTTGTGGGAGGCTCCTGCTCAGCCCCTGCTCCCTCCGATGGCTGCACTGTGGTGGTGGTTGTGGGAGGCTCCTCCTCAGCCCCTGCACCCTCCGATGGCTGCACTGTTATGGTGGTCGTGGGAGGCTCCTGCTCAACCCCTGCACTCTCTGATGGATGCACAACCACGGCTGGTGGTAGGGGCTCTGTGACAGCTGCTGGTGCATGCTCCTTCCCCTTCATTGTGGCTGGTACAGACTCCTTCCCCTTCTTTGTGGCTGATTCAGGATCGTTCCCGTTCTTTTTGGCTCGTGCATGCTCCTTCCCCTTCTTTGGGGCTGGTGTAGGCTCCTTCCCCTTCAGTATTTGTGGCCTGGAATCCTTTCCACCACGAGGAGGTGCTGCTAAAACTGGGCCCTTGGACTGTTTGGCTGAGGTGCTTGGCTGGGTCCTTGATACCCTGGCCATAAGTGCAGGACGGGGGGGGGGGTAGGGAAGAGGTCAATCTGGGAAAGGAAAAGCTTTTTAGGGACATTGGGGCAGGATGAGGGAGGAGTAATGGGAGTGGAGGATGAGGGAGTGGTTGTTGGAGGTGTTTGCTGGATTTGGCGGCAGGTGCATGGGTTGTATGCTGTTGTCAGGTGGATGGCTGTTGGGTGTCTGAGTACTTGCGCTTGTGTCCTTTAGGAGGGGGGGGACAGACACGGTGGACGAGGACACAGGCAACGTGTGCATGGATGCTGTGGAGGTTTCGGCCAGTGAGGTGTGTGTTCTGCTTGGTGTGGTGATGATGCAGGTAGTGGATGATGATGATGTAGTGCATGCAGGTGTGAATGTGGACGTAACTGGGTGGGAGGTGGAGGAGGACGAGGGGGAGACAGTGGAAATAGTGGATGTTGTTGTGTCTGCAACTGGATGGTGTTTGTGTGAGTGCCTGTGGGATAAAGTGTGGTGCTTGTGTTTGCCTGTGACACTCTTGGGTGTTGTCTTGTGTGCATGCTCGTCTGGCTGTCTGCTTGGGATGGTTTGGGTTTGAGGAGAATGGGATTGGGAAGTGTAAGTTGGAGGGGGGAACGGTTGAAACAGGAACAGCGACTGTCATCAGAGAGGAGGCCAGAGCCTGGATCAATCTCTGTTGGGCCGCAAGCCCTCCAGGAATGCATTAGATTGCTTCATCTGGGCTGCCAGCCACTGGATGGCATTCACAATGGTTGACTGCACAACAGAGATGGATCTCAGGAGGTCAATAGCCTCCTCATTCAGGGCAGCAGGCTCACTGGGGCAGGGCCTGAGGTGCCTGGGTCGAAGGAGAGGCCCACCTTCCTGGGTGAACGGGCACAGGCAACTTGCTGAGGGGCGGCTGGGAGGGCGTTGCTGGTACGGGGTGGTGGCTTCACCTGTAGCTGGGGTAGTCACAGAGGTGTCTGCCATCACCAGGGAGCTCCCATCAGAGTAGGTATCTGAGTCTGTGTTGTCCCCTCCAGTTTCCGCCGTGGTGCTCCCCACGCCCTCTGTCCCACTGGTGCCTTCAGCGTCAGTGGACTCTGCCTCCAGGGTCCTTTGGGATGCAGCTCCCTCTGTCGCTGGTGCCTCTGCTTCTCCGCCAGATTATGCTAATGCACATAAGGACAGGATGACAAAACAAGAAAGGGGGGAGAGAGACAAAGAATACACTGGGTCAGTGACTGCACCAGCACCACAGTTGGCGTACACAGCACCCTCACATAGAGGGTACAGGCCTACGCACTATGCATTGCACTACCAGTGATATTGCTAGCCACCAAGGCATGAGGAGTAGCACACACTACCAACTGCAGCACACCTGGGACCCACGCAGCCCTGACCAGTAGTGGATGCCAACAAGCTAGGTAGGCAGTATTTCCCCTTCAGACCTTTAGCCACCAGAGGATCTACGTTGCTATGTCTGGCCTGTCCTAGGGGCACCCAGTGACACACAACCACCACCCGGATACCACCCCACCAGCCGTAAGTTGTAATGATAGCCACTATACTCACCCCCTTGTGGCTGCTGTGATGCCCTCAAGCTCCCATCCAGCTCTGGATAGGCCACCGCCAGTATGTGGGCCATCAGGGGGCCAGAGTCCATTGGGCACCTCTTCCTCGTTGGGAGACCATCCCCAGCTGGGCCTCCGCGGTCTTCTGTGCCCAGCATCTCAGGTCCTCCCACTGTTTCCGACAGTGGGTGCTGTGCCTGCCATATACCCTTAGGGTCCGCACCTCCTTGGCGATGGCACACCATATACCCTTCTTTTGATGGGCGCTGACCTACAGAGACAATACAGGCAGGTGAACACCATTAGACCAACAGTCCAGCCAGTAACACGAATGGCCCACCATACCCGTTTACATCACCATTGGCACACACATAGCCCAGCACACAACGTGTACACCTCCAAGAGGATGTCCACCCCCCCTCACTCGGTGCCTTCACGCACAACTCCATGCATTCTTGCCACATGCATAGTGCCCGCAGTGTACTCACCTGTTGGTCTGGAGGCCCATACAGCAGTCCGTACTGTGGTAGAACCCCATCCACCAGTCTCTACAACTCCTCAGAAGTGAAAGCTGGGGCCCTTTCCCCAGTCATATGGGCCATGGTAGGTTCCAGACACAGGTTACAGCAGCACATGCAGTGTAGGTCCTCTTCTATGGAAGGTCAGGAAAAAAGTGAGGACTATGATAGAAAATGGTGGTCATGTCCCCGCGGCAGTGCATACCATCACCGCCGGTGTAGATCACCATTGGCCACTGTACCCCATAGGGCCCAATTATAACTAATGAGGAGTTGCACGGCGGTTCCCGACCGCCTACCGCCAAGGCGCACAATGTCAGCGGCATTACCTCACTTCCACCTGTCCCTCCACACAGGACAGGCGGACGCCATTTCAGGGGGGCGGAACAGGCCTATGGAATAATGCTGCGTCACAGGATAAGTAGGAACATACTTGACAAATTACACTGTTCCATTCCATGTTTACAGATTGCAGACTACTTTTGTGGCTCCATTGTTGAGTTTGGGACAGCCTTGTCACTCTTTTGTCCCTTAGATACCTACCACTGCGGATGAATAGGAGATGGAGACATACCCCTGTGTACAGGCTCCTGGGTGGACTTGGCTACACTGGAGGACAGGCACATTATCCTCACCTATAGACTGGACAAGGCCACAGTCACAGAGCTGTGTCCCCAATTTGAGCCTGACCTGATATCTGCTATCCGTCAGCCCACTGGGATCCCTCCTCTTGTGCAAGTGCTATCAGTTCTCAATTTCCTGGCAACTGGTTTGTTCCAAGTGACAGTGGGCTTGGCAGCAGAAATGTGAGAGCCAATGTTTTCAATAGTGCTGACAAGAGTGCTGTCTGTCCTGATAAAACACATGTGCAGCTACACTGCATTCCCCCAGGTTGAGGATTTGGCCACTGTGAAGGGCGGGTTTTATGCAATGGGACATATCCCCAATATAATAGGTGCGATTGACGGAACACATATTACATTTGTCCCCCCTCCCCCGCCAGAATGAACAGGTGTTCAGGAATCGTAAGAGTTTCCACTCCTTGAATGTGCAGATGGTGTGCTTGGCAGACCAGTACATCTCCCACGTCAATGCTAAGTATCCAGGGTCGGCGTATGATGCCTTTGTCTTGAGGAATAGCAGCATCCCAAATGTGATATCCCAACTACAGAGGCACAGGGTGTGGCTAATAGGTGAGCCTTGGTTCCCACCCAGTATATGTTGGTGTATGTCTATGGTGTTGGCCATATAGGATAGTGTGTGGCTAAATGTTGTCCCTCAATATTTGCAGGTGACTCTAGTTACCCAAACCTATCATGGCTGCTGACCCCTGTGAGGAATGCCAGGACAAGGGCAGAAGAACGTTATAATGAGGCTCATGGGCGAACCAGGCGGTTCATCAAGAGGACCTTCGGCCTCCTGAAGGCCAGGTTCAGGTGCCTCCATCTGACAGGTTGATCCCTGTGCTACTCACCCGAGAATGTCTGCCAGATAGTCGTGGCATGCTGCATGTTGCACAACCTGGCCCTCAGACACATGTACCTTTTCTGTAGGAGGAGGAGACTGGAGATACCCCTGCGGCAGCAGTGGACCCTGTGGACAGTGAGGATGAGGAGGTAGAGGATGAGGATGTGGACAACAGAACATCTGTCATCCGGCAGTACTTCCAATGACACACAGGTGAGACAGTGCAACTTTACATTTCAATGACTTTGGTTGTATTCTGTGTGGCATTGGTATGCTGGTATTTCCCACTTCTATGCCCACTTACTGTTACCTCTGGCTATTCATTTTGCAGATGTTGGTGATTTGACAAATACTCCTGTTGTGATCACAACAGCCAGCTAGATCACAACAGCAAGCTACAGGTCATTGATTCTATGCTAATTCTATGTACAGTTAATTTTCAATGGTTGTACCTGTTTCAATCAATACCTATTTGAAATACATGACATACTCAAAATCAATTTATATCAAAGGGTGTTTATTGTACTACTAATATATAGAGGGGGAAGTGCAATGGGATGGGGTGATGATGGAGTAAAGTCCAGGGTATTGCTCCAGTCTGTTCGTTGCACAGGTGCATTGTCCAAGGGGACATAGGAAGGGGTGCAATGGCAGTTCAAGGTGGACAGGGTGACTGAGTTGGACACAAAGGGGACAATCAGGAGAGTAATTTCCTGGTGGGGGTCTTGGCAAGTGTCTCTGGCTTCTGTCTGGATCGCAGGGAATGTTTGCAGGGTGGTTCACCTTCTGCAGGGGGAGGGGTGCTGGTGGCCTGTGGGTCCTGTGTCGGGGCCTCCTGTCCACTAGCGGCAGCGGAAGTGGAAGGCTGTTCAGATGACTGGCTAGTGGCAGGGTCCCGCTGGTGTGACACTGCCTCCCTCATAATGTTTGCCATATCTGCCAGCACCCCTGCTATGGAGATCAGGGTGTTGTTGATGGCCTGCAAGTCCTCCTAGATCCCCTGATACTGTCCCTCCTGCAGCCGCCTGTTCTCCTGCATGTTGTCTAGGATCTGGCCCATCGTGTCCTGGGAATGTTGATAGGCTCCCAGGATCCTGGCGCACAGCAATCCTCCCAGTTTCCTTGTTGGCCTGTGCCTCTGTCCCCTGAACTGTGTGCCCACTGCCACTGACCCTAGGTCTCTGATTGTCCTGGGGGCAAGGTGTAGCCTGGGGTCCCTGTACAGGTGGGCACACTGCTCATTGATGTGTCCTGGGGACAGAGGTTTGGATACGCTGGGTGAGTGCTGTGGTGTTGTTTCCTGATGGGGGAAGCTCTGTGGTGGTCCGTGACTGGGCTTGGGTAACCGGCTGTCCAGTGGTCCCTGATGGGCCAGATAGATCATCCAGATCCTGAAAACCAGAGTTACTGTCATCACAGTGGGCCTCTTCCGTTGGCGTACTGGATAGTGCTGGCACCTCCTCTTCAGTGACATTGGCAGGGGTACCTGTGGGGATGTAAATGATGTATTATGGTTCATGTGTATGACATATTGTATATCCCTGGATTTCCCTCTATGATTGGTGTTGCCCTGACAGCTTTTTACTTGTGGATGTTGGTGTATGGTGGGATTATTAGTTTCTCTGTGCTGTGCATGCTTTAGTGATGAGTGTTTATGCAGGGGTGTCCATGCATTGGTACAGCCTGCACTGCTTGGCATTGGGATTAGTGAGATGTGATGGTGGAGTGTGTGGGATGGAGTGATGGGAGTGAGGGTGAGGGTATGTTTTGGCATGCAGGTATAGGGGGTGATAATTGATGGAAGTTGACTTACCAGAGTCCAGTCCTCCTCCGACTCCGGCCAGGCCCTCAGGCTGCAGTATTGCTGAGACTTGCTCCTCCCATGCTGCGAGGGTCCACCGCCAGTCCTCTGGATAGCGAGATTGTGTCTTGCTGCTGTGGAACGTACCTTCCCCTGTAGGTCGTTCCACCTCTTCCTGATGTCGTCTCTTGTTCTTGAGTGCTGTCCCACGGCATTGACCCTGTCCACGATTCTCCGCCATAGCTCCATCTTCCTGGCTATTGATATCTGCTGCACCTGTGCTCCAAATAGCTATGGCTCTACCCTGACAATTTTCTCCACCATGACTCTTAACTCCTCAGTGAAACGGGGGTGCCTTTGTGGTGCCATGGGTGTTATGTGAAGTGTGTTGGTGAGGGTGGGTTGGGGTGTGTGAAGTGAGGTGTGTGAGGGATGTATGTGGTGTGTGTATCTAGTTGTCACAGTGGTCTTGGTGTCAGTTTGGTGGTGCTTATTGGTATTCGTCAAGGGTTGTGGGCACTGTGGGTGTGTGTTTGATAGTGGTGTGGGTGTGGTGTGTATGGGTGCCAGGTGTGTGTTGTTTGAATTGTCCAATGTGTGTTGTTTTGTTTGAGGGTGTCCATTGTAAGTGCAGCGGTATGTACAGCCAATGGTTTACCACCGTTGAATGTCCGCCGTGGTGATTCGTGGGTCATAATGTGATGGCCGTTGTTCTGTTGGCATAATGGTGTGGGTTTTGATACTGCCGCTTTATCACTGACCTTTGGGCTGGCGGATTGGTGTGTGTGTGTCATGGTGAACGGATATCCGCCGCTGCGGTGGTAAGTTGGCGGTCGTCAGCCTGGTGGTAAGCCGGATTTACCACCAGAGTCATAATGAGGGCTGCTATTTCCAGATGCATAAAAGTGGTGTTGACTGCTTTCCCAGGGAAAACTTCTGGCAATTTGTTCTTGTTTTAAGATTTCATAAGGGTGGGGATGATATACTTAAATATAGATGTAAAATCCTCTGTATTTATTTCAAACATGGCTTTTCTGTCTCGCTTTACTTTAATTTTTGCAGTTTTTATATAGAGAGAACCCAACCAAAGGTATTGCACACATACCAATATACCCAATTCAGACGAGAGACTTCCAAATTTTTAAGGCAAAAAATTGCTTTATTTTGCTGTCTCCTGCCTGAAATTGCCTCTACTTCAGTAGAAGTCGATGGGAGAAATAGATTCTTCCGATTAGTTTTTTTAAAATGTCCCTTTTTCCTTGTTTAAAATGTTGTCATGTATGGTATTGGAGTGTGCTTTACATGAGCACCAGGTACATTGCACAAGGACACTTTTTCAGGTGGAAGCCTACGAGACAGTGTAGCTCAATGGTTTGCTAACAACTTCTTCTGGGCATTCTGAAAGCTTCCATGGGCATGCATTCCGCCCATTGCTTACTATTGGTTTTGTGATTTGTAACTCACATTTTTTGGCTTTGTTTGTTTTAGGCTGTTCATCACGTTCTTCATCACTCCTGGAGAGCAAAGCTCTGTTCACCTTTGCTCCATGTATTCTTCCATGAGTATTCCCTTTCTAGAAACAGGCCTTTAAAATTTGTTCTTATTTTGTCACATGTGCTGGGTGTTCAAAGACAGAGGTCAAATGTCAAGCTCTGTCTTCCGAGGGAGCTTGGTGTTTACTTTTCTTTCTCTGTATTCAAAATGAGAGGATTTATGTGACAATCTTGCGAATACTGGAAATAAAAGTTTTTTTTCTAGCGCAGAACGAAATGTAAATGTCTGTAAATGAACGGTGCAAGCATTTCAGTATATATCAGAATTAGGAAAGCATAATTGAATCCCATTTTTTTTTGTAATTCAGAAGTGTGGCAGAAACCAATATTTTAATATGATCAGAAAAAATCAGTACACTAGGTGATGTCATTTCCACACCTTATCGATTGTGGACTGTATTGTTTTATCAGTAAAACTGTATGTGCAAATGAAAGGGTCATTTGAATTTAAATTGTGTTGTCTGTAATGACAGTGTGCTATCACACCATGTATACTCCTCTCAACGTATCTCCCCTCTACACCACTCCACTCTACAGCAATCTATTCCAATCCACTCCATAATACTCCACTCTACAACACCTTGCATCACTCTGTGCCACTCTACTCTATTCCAATCTACTCCACATCATCCTATGTCACTGCATTTTACAACACTCCACTCTACGCCACTCTAGGACAAACCACTCTATGCCACTCCGAGTCAGTCTACTCCATTCTATGCCACTCTACTCCACTTGACGCCACCCTACTCCACTGTAAGCCAATCCACTCTATGACACTCTATGCCACTCAGCTCCACTCTACGCCATTCTGGTCATTCTGTGCCACTCTATGCACTCTGCTTCATTCTATCCCACTTTATGACACTCTGCTACATTCTACAACGCTACACTCTACAACACTCTGTGCCACTCTAAAACACTCCATGCAACTTTGCTTCATTCTATGCCACTCTACACTACGGCACTCCACTCTATGACACTTTACATCACTCTATGACACTCCACTCTGCTACACTCTGAGGCCTTCAATGCCACTTCATATCACTTTGCCCCACTACTGTAGAGGCCGCTGCACACTGTCTGTTTACTCTCTGACCCTTTACTCCACTTTATGCTATGCCACTGTATTCTCTCTTCACCACTCTACTCTTCTCTATGCCACTCTGCAGCTTTCCACTCTACGACACTCAGTGCCACTCTATGGGGCAGATGTAGGCAGGAAAAAATTAGCGAGTCGGAAATCGCGAGTCAATGCGAATCGCAATTTCCGACTTGCAAAATGGGATCCAAGAAACAAAAGCGACATCAAATTGCGACTCGCAAATGATGTCGCACCGCAGTTTGCGAGTTCACTTTTAGCGAGGTCGCTTTTTGCGACTGGCCCACAAATTGAATGCAGGTGCAGCAAAACAGTTGGAAAAACACTTCCTGGCTCTTGCTGATGACATCAGAACCAGGAAGTCATCAAATACACCTGGGAGGAGGGAGGAGGGAGGACCACACCCTTTTCAAACTGCTGTGCAACTACCTGGAGGAACTGCTGCTACCATGGAAGACACAGGCAGTGCAGGAAGGAAAAGGAAACTAAAGTTCTCAGAAAAAGAACTTGAGGTGCTGACAGAAGAATGCTGCCAGCACCATGACCAGCTTTTTGGCAAGGCAGCCCTGAGTGTCCCAGACACTGAGAAGATGAGGATCTGGCTGCAAATCAATGAGAGGATCAATGCCATTGGGGTGAGCCATGGAACCCTTAATGAGATAAAAAAAAAAAGGTGGTACGGACCTGCGCTCCAGGACAAAGGAGAGGGTGGCAGAGCGCCTCAGGGAAATGAGGGGCACAGGAGGAGGCCCATCCACCATCCCACCACCCACAGCCATGGAGGAATTGGTGGAGTAGACACTGGATTTGACCGCATGGCAGCGTCCATTGGCCGTCTTGCCATGAACACTACAGGCCTGTCAAGACGGACCGTGAGTCTGCAGGTGGAACTGGGCCACTTTGCAGGGGATGTGGCGAGGGGACTGGGCCACATTAGCCACGCAGTGGACATGTTGGAGGCCAGGCAGGTGGCAAGGGGCACGGGTGAGACCCCTCAGGACAGTGAGGAGAGGTCCACTATCAGCAGTGTATCTGCCACTGACACACGTGTACTGAGGAGTGGGAGTGCACGTCAGGGGTCAGCTGGCCCACCTGGGACGAGCCATGCTGGGCGAACCAGGAGGAGGATGTAGGCAAGAACACTGCAGGACTCATGAGGCACATACAGTTAATGTGTCCTCATTAAGGGTGGACATGTGCAGCCCCTTACGGACAGTTATGTTCTTTCATCATTAGGTTCACTTATTAAAATGTTTTTTTTGTTCCACTACACAACTGGGTTCTTTGTGTGTGACATTAGTGAGTGTGGTGTCTGTTGCCACGTACCTTCCAAAGTATTGGGTTGCAATGTGGTCTCGTCTCTGTCTGCCTTGATTTGCAATGCTTCTATCTCCAGGCTGCCGATGTGGTAGCTCTTGCTCCTCATCCTCTGAATCTGGGTCTGCAGGGGTGAGATGTATCCCACGTCTGGTGGCAATCTTGTATAGGATTGCGCATGCACCAACTGTCTTGAATGCTGTTATTGGGGCATACTGGAGTGCACCTCCACTTCTGTGGAGGCATCAGAATCTTGCCTTTAACAGTCCAAATGTCCTCTCTATGACATTTCTGGTCCGCCGATGTGCACTGTTATATCGCCTCTCATTCTCATTGCTAGTTGTTAGGTACAGGGTAAGTATCCATGGTCTTAGCGCATATGCACTGTCACCTGTTTGGCAAAAATAAGCAATGTTAGCAGGGCATGGATGGTTTCTACAGTAACCTGTGTGTATGGCTTCAGGGTGTATTCAGCAATACCTAATAGATATCCGTCTCCAAACTCCCCACGTTCTAGGCGTTGGTGTATCCCACTGTGCCTGAAAATGTAAGAGTCATGTGTACTCCCTGGAAATTTGGTTACTATGTCAGTGATGACATTATGGGCGTCACATACCACCTGGATGTTCAGTGAGTGGGTAAATTTCCTGTTGCGGAACAGATATTCCAGATTTGCAGGAGGGCAAATTTGTATATGTGTCCCATCCACACACGCTATTACATGAGGGAAGTTGGCAATTCTGTAGAAGTCCAACTTGGTGCTGTTCATTTCAGCCTCATTCCTGGGTAGGTATATGTATCTGGAAATGTGTGTGAGTATGGCATCTAGGAAACTTCTGAGGAACCGTGAGAGTGCACTTTGGGATACCCCACCTGCCCCTGCAATCACCCCCTGATAGAAACCCGAGGCCAAGAGGTGCAGGGAGCATAGCACTTGCACATGTGTGGGGATGGCGCTGCCGCACACAGTCTGGCGTTGAAGCTGCCGATTGAGTAGATCAATTAATTCTAATATTGCTGCACTGCTGAGTCTGTATTTGTCATAAATCTCCTCCTCAGTTTGTTGGAAAAGTGTCTGCCTGGTTCTGTATATCCTTTCCTCTCTCTGGCTCCTCCTCCTCCTCTGCTGGGCGGCGTGGACTCTCCTCCTCCTTGCTATCACATATATTTCAGCCATTTTGAGTAACCCAGATACCTTCTGGGTCTCCTTTTATACTTTGGTTCTGGTTACTACCTGCTCTGACTTAGTGGTAATTTGGGAGTGCAAAATGGGCTTTTTGCGACTAGTCGCAATTTGCGAGTGGCTTTTTCATATGGTTTGCGACTCGCAATTTGCGACTTCCTATTTGCGGGTCGCAAATTTTGCGAGTCTGTAATGGCTCGCATCGCAATTTGCACTTCGGAAATGGGATTTTTGCATCCCATTTCCGATTTTGCGGTGTCGCAAATAGCGATTCTGGCCATTTGCGACTCACAAAACGTTGCTACATCTGGCCCTAGACCACTTTCCTTCACTCTACACCACCCGACTTCACTCTATGCCGCTCTAATCTACAAGACACCACTTTACTCCACTGTAAGCCACTCCCTTCCACTATAAATCACTCCACTCTACGACTTTCTGTGCCACTCCACTCTACTACATTCTACTTCACTGTCTTCTCCACTCTGACACTTCACACCACTCTACGATACTATGCCACTCTACGACACTCCACTCTAAGACACTCTACTCTACTCTACAACACTCCACTCTACAATTCTCTATGCAACTTTACTTCAATCTGCACCACTGCACTCCATGAAACTTTACTTCACTTTATGCTACCCTACTATACCACTCTACAACACCCTATTCTACTCTACGCCACTCTGAGCCACTCTGACACTATTCCATTCTACGCCACTCCACTCTAAGCCACTCCACGATACCCTGTGCCTCTGTACTCCACTCTATGCTACTGTATTCCACTATACACCACTCTACTGCACTATTGGCACTATACTGGTGGCATGGAGACTTTCTTGGGTATGCTGGCAAGTGCCAAGACTTTCAGAACAAGCTTGTCATTTTATCGAAAAAGCCTTGTCCAGTCTCAACTGCAAACAATATTGTTCATCTTGGAACAGATGGTCTAGATGGTGCATGGAACAGGATTTGGATCCTGTGGCAGTGGATATTATTATTTGCGTAGTTAATTTCTTGGCATCTTTAGCTACTGAGGATCTTTCTCACAATACTATAACTTCTTACCATTCTACAATTTTCGCAAGACATCTTTCAATTGCCAATCATCCTGTTGGAGAGCATTCTCTTGTCTCTAAGCTTCTAAGAGGTGTTGAATTTACTTCTCCTCCTTATCTTAAATACTCTTCTGTATAAGGTGTTTCTATAGTTCTGAAATTCCTTTAATCTTGTCCTGTTAACAAGTTTCTTTCTAGAATTTAATTGTCCTTCAAACTTTTGATTCTTTTATGTTTAGCTTTTTGCAAGAGAGTTTCAGATGTTAGATCTCTGGATATGAGAGGTAGACATTTCTCCCCGGAAGGAGTTACATTTTTAATTTCAAGAAGAATGAAATGTGCTACCAAACAGATTCCTTACCCTACCTTTCCAGGAGATAAGAAATTATGGCCCTCATTACAACATTGGCGGTAAATGCCGCCTACCACCGTGCTGGCGGCCGCCAATATACTGCAGTGGTATACCGCTACGGGTATTATGACCCACACAGAGAAATCCGCCACTATACAGACACCCACACAAGTCCGCCAGCCCAAAGGTCCGTGATAAACTTGTGGTACCAAAACCCACACCGTTACACCAACAGAAATACACC
This sequence comes from Pleurodeles waltl, assembly GCF_031143425.1. Taxonomy (NCBI): domain Eukaryota; kingdom Metazoa; phylum Chordata; class Amphibia; order Caudata; family Salamandridae; genus Pleurodeles; species Pleurodeles waltl. The sequence continues at coordinate 517,388,372 of NC_090443.1, forward strand.
CACAGTATTAGGACTCATGAATCACCGCCACGGTACATACTGCCGCGCTCAAAATACACACACACTTACAAAACTACACCACATTGGACAATTCAAACTATACATACCTGACACACATACACCCACCACCCCCACACCCCCACACAAATATAAAACACACACCCACATTACCCACAACCCTTTCAACAAAAAAAAAGATTGCTAGCAGAGAGAGAGAGACAAGCCAGGAGCACCCACTCAATCTGAGCCACAGAACACCATCACCCATACACCATCCATGCACCTCACAGCACACACATATCACCCCACACATCCTCCCACATACCACTCACACCACATCCATGGCACCCCAAAGACACCCCAGGTTTTCATAGGAGGAGCTAAGTGTCACAGTGGAGGAAATCATCCGGGTAGAGTCACAGCTATTCGGATCACAGGTGCAGCAGACGTCCATTGCAAGGAAGATGGAGCTATGGCAGAGAGTTGTGGACAGGGTCAACGCGGTGGGACAGCACCCCAAAACAAGGGATGACATCAGGGAGAGGTGGAACGACCTACGGGGGAACATGCGTTCCGTGGTTGCAAGACACCAGGTAGCCGTACAGAGGACTGGCGGTGGACGCCCACCTCCTCCCCCACAACTAACAACATGGGAGGAGCAAGTCTTGGAGATCATGCATCCTGAGGGCCTCGCAGGAGTAGCAGGAGGACTGGACTCTGGTAAGTCAAATCTTTACTACTATATCCCCCACCCTACCTGCATGCCATCACAAACTCCTACTCCTACCCTCACCCCCATCACTCCACCACCTCACATATATCCCACTATCACACCCCACCCATCCCAATACCAAGCTCTGCATGCAACACCAATGCATGGACACCCATCACAGACATGCATGGACATCCATCACAAAAGCATGCTCATTAAAAAGAATCACCTAGCCCACAAAATCACCACACACACAAGGCAAAGCTGACAGGGCTATCACAACCATGCAGGGAAACACACCCATGCACAAGATGGCACACACAGATACAATAACACTGCATTTACATCCCCACAGGACCCCCACTCAACGTCACCGGAGAGGAGATGCCACCAACATCCAGTCCCCCCCCCCCCCACCCCCCAGAAGAGGTCCACAGTGATGACAGCAGCTCTGCACACCTGGATCATGATGACCAACCTGGCCCATCAGGGACCCCTGGACAGTTGGTTACCCTGCCACAGTGCCATACCATCACAGACCCTTCCCCCTCAGGAAACACCAGCACAGCACCCACCCAGCGGGCCCATACCACTGTCCCTAGGACACTTCAATCAGCAGTGTGTCCACGACTCCAGGGACTCCAGGCAACCCCACAAACCCAAGACAATCAGGGACCTAGGGTCAATGGCAGTGGGCACACGATTCAGGGGACACAGGCACAGGACAACAGGGAAGCTGGGAGGACTGCTGTGCGACAGGGGGAGGACAGGCCCAGGGAACCCACTCTCCACGAGGCACTTGGAGGGATCCTGGATAGTACCACCATTCCCAGGAGACCTTGGGCCAGATACTGGCTAATTTACAGGAGACCCAGCAGCTGCAGGAGGGACAGTACCTGGGGATCAGGGAGGACCTCAAACACATCCACACCATCCTGGTCACCATTGCAGGGGTGTTGGCTGACATGGCCAATACCATGAGGGAGGCAGTGGCACACCAACGGGCCAGACACTAGCCACACCGAAAAACAGCCCTCCACCTGCGATCCAGGCAGAAGCCAGAGAATATTGGCAAGACCCCCACCAAGAAATAAGACTCTCCTGATTGTCACCCTTGTGTCCCACTCTGTTACCCTGTCCACCTTGAACTGCCATTACTCCCCTTCCCATGCCCCCTTGGACAATGCACCTGTGATACAAAGAGACCGGACTCTAACTGGACATTCCTCCACCATCACCCCAGCCCATTGCACATCCCCCTCAACCTCTTAGCACTTAAATAAACACCCTTGGAACAAATACAAGTCTGGAGTATGTCAATTGATTGAAATATGTATTAGTTCAACAATCTGTAAACATTGCAATTCAAATGTACAGTTAAATATACATTGGTATGACCTGTACTGGGCAGCAGTAAACACACTAGGAGCCATAGTGGGGCAGAGAGATCTGAAAATAGAGATGCCAAAGTGTACAGTAAGTGGCCATAGACATAGGGAAATCATGCTGCGTTGTCCAATGTCCCACACAAAAATGCGATGTAAAGTGAAGTTACAGTGTCTTACCTGTGTGTCACTGGAAGTACTGCTGTATGTGAGAACTTCTGTTGTCCACATCTTCATCCTCTGCCTCCTGTTCCTCACTGTCCACGGGCTCCACCGCTGCCACAAGACCATCTCCAGGCTTATCCTCCTGCAGAAAAGGCACCTGGCGTCTCAAGGCCAGGATATGCAACATGCAACGATGATCTGGCACACCTTCTTGGGTGAGTAGTAGAGGGATCCACCAGTCAGATGGAGGCACCTGAACCTGGCCTTCAGGAGGCCAACGGTTCTCTCAGTTATCCTCCTTGTTCGCCCATGTGCCTCATTGTAACGTTCCTCTGCCCTTGTCCTGGCATTCCTCACTGGGGTCAGTAGCCATGAGAGGTTGGGGTAACCAGAGTCACTTGCAAATATCGAGGGATACCTGTTAGCCACACACTCACCCTTAGGGACAACCCCATACCCATACACCAACATTTACTGGGTGGGGACCTCAGGCTCACCTATCAGCCACACCCGGTGCCTTTGGAGTTGTGCCACCACATATGGGGCGCTGCTATTCCTCAAAATAAAGGCGTCATGCACAGAGCCATGATACTTGACATTCACAAGGGAGATGTACTGGTCCGCCAAACACACCATCTGTACATTCAGAGAGTGATAGCTTTTTCTATTCCTGAACACTTATTCATTTCTCTGGGGGGGGGGTGGGGGGGGGGGGCACCAATGATGTTGGGGATATGTCCCAGGGTTTCACTGTGGCCAAATCCTCCACCTGGAGGAATACGATGTAGCTGCGCATGTGTTTCAGCAGGGCAGACAACACTCTGGTTAACAAGTTGGAGAACATTGGCTGAGACATCCCTGATGCCATGGCCACTGCTGTTTGGAAGGAACCACTTGCCAGGAAATGGAGCACTGACAGGACCTGCACTAGAGGGGGGATACCTGTGGGGTGGCGGATAGCTGAAATCAGGTCTGGATCCAATTGGGCACACAGTTCTTGGATTGTGGCCCGATCAAGTCTGTAGGTAAGGATTATGTGCCTGGCCTTCATAGTCGCCATGTCCACAAGGGGTCTGTACAAGGGGGATGTCTCCATCTCCTATTCATCCTCCCCGGTTGAACTCTAGGGTAGAAAACGATGAGCAGAGGGCCATATTCACATATGTTGCAATAAAAATGCATTTCTTCCTTTACAGAAACAATATGTGAATTCGAAAATCAGTTGATGTGCCAATGTCTGCTGTGACGCAGTTAGGTGCCATGGCCTGTGCCCCCCTGAAATGGTGCCAGCCTGACCTCTGAGGAGAGACAAGTGGAAATGAGGTAATTCCGCTGGTGTTGTGTGCCGTTGCGGTCGGCGGTCGATGACCGCCGCGCAACTTCGCATTGGTTATCATTGAGCCCTATGGGTTCCAGGAGCCAATGGCTATGTACGCCGGTGGTGACGGTACGCACCGCCACAGACTTGACCGTCATTTTCTATCTGTTCAATCACTTGCTACCTGACCGTCAACAGGAGAGGACCTACACTGCAAGTGCTGCTGTGACCTGTGTCTGGAAGCGACAATGGATTGAGTATCTGGGGAAAGGGTCCCCGCCTTCAATTCGGAGGAGCTGGAGAGACTGGTGGATGTGGTCCTACCCCAGTATACTTCACTCTATGGTCCTCCAGACAAACAGATGAGTACACTGTGAGCATGATGCATGGACCATGAATGTATGGAGTGCTGTGTGGTTATGCCTTCTGTAGAGGGGGGCTGAGGGGTCCTGGGTAGAGTGCTGCATGTCTGGTGGTCAATGTCTATACATAAGGGGGATGGGAGGGATATTGTGGAACTTGAGTGTAACAGTCCGGACGGTATTAATAATCCTTTTTTCTATGCTTATTTCCCTGCAGGTCAGCGCCCATCAGTAAAAGGGTTTTTGGCGTGCCATCGCCAAGGAGGTGCAGACCCTGGGGGTCTTTGACGGGCGGAGCACCCAATGCAGCAAAAGGTGGGAGGACCGGCGCCGCTGAGCAAGGAAGACGGCGGAGCCCCAGCTGGGGCTGGCCCCCCAATGAGGAAGGGGTGCCCATCATACCCTGCCCCCCGATGTTCCGCATCCTGACGGTGGCCTAGCCGGAGTTGGATGGGCGCTTGAAGGCATCACAGCAGCCACAAAGGGGTGAGTACAGATTCAGAATCATGACTTTGCGCATGTTAAGGTGTTCCCTGGGTGGGGATTGTGGGCTGAGGGTACCCCTAGGCCAGAGCAAACTGGCGGGGTTGGTCCCTTGTTGGGCAGGCTCTGAAGCACTCCAACCCCAATAGTGTTAGTGGGCATCTACTACTGGGCAGGGTCCTGTAGGTTTTTCGGTGTGCAGCTAATGGCGTGAGGCATTGTAACCCATGGGCTGGTGACTAGCTGTGTAACAGGTAGTGCATGGCCTACTGCATAGGGAAACTCCCTGTGTGTTGTGTACGCCAACGGTTGTGGTGTTGCTGGCATTGACCAAGTGTATCCTCTGTCTCTTGCCCCCTTTTTGTTTTGTCACCCTGTCCTTGTTTGCATTAGCATCATCTGGCGGAGGAGCAGAGGCACCGGTGATGGAGGGAGCTGCATCACACATGGGCCTGGAGGCCGAATCCACCGATAGTGAGGGCACCAGTGGGACGGTGGGCGAGGGAGCACCACAACGGAGACAGGAGGGGACATTACAGACAGTAACTCCTCCTCCGATGGAAGCTCCCTGGCGGTGGCGGACACCTCTGTGCCCACCCCAACAATAAATACAGCCGCCACCCCCTGTACCAGCACCACCCTCGCAGCAGCCCCTCAGTGTGTTTCCCGTGCCCGCTCACCCAGGAGGGTGGGCATCTCCTTCGCCCCTGGCACCTCAGGCCCTGCCCCAGTCAGCCCTGCTGCCCTCATTGAGGAGGCTATTTACCTCCTGAGATCCCTCACTGTTGGGCAGTCAACCATTCTGAATGCCATCCAGGCTGTCGAGAGGCATTTGCAACAAACAAATGCATACCTGGACGGCATTCATTATGGCGTGGCGGCCTAACAGAGAGCATTTCAGGCTCTGGCCTCAGCACTGATGGCAGCCATTGTCCCAGTCTCTAGCCTCCCCCTGCAACTTCCTCTACCCAGCCCCAATCCCCTCAACCTATCCCAAGCACACCTTTACATCAGCATTCACCCAAATCAACACACAGAAGTGGCTCAGGCAAACACAAGCATTACACATCATCCCACAGGTACTCACACAAGCACCATCCAGAAGCAGACACTCCAACATCCACTGCCTCCACTGTGTCCCCCTCCTTTTCCTCGCCAGCATTGACCTATTCCCTACCCTTACCCCCCCCCCCCTGTCCTTCACCTCGGGCCCAGCCCAGCACCTCAGCCACCAGGTCCACGTCCGCTGTGGTTTCTGGAGCTCTGAGAGGCTCTAAGGAGGCACCCCTCAGGCCAGCCAGTGTGCCTTCAACACCTGCCAAGGACAAGAAGGTTTCACCAGCAGGAAAGGGCAAAAAGGGGAGAGCATCCAGCAAGGAGAAGGAGGCACAACCAGCCAGCAAGGCCAAGGCAAAGACTCCAGCTGGCAGAAGCAAGGAGGCACCACCATCTGCCAGGGGCAGGAAGGGGCACAGAACACCAGCCAGGGCACTTCAGCCATTCGAGGCTGCATGGGAAGGGCTGGAGCCTCCCCCCTCCACTGGCAGCACCGCCACCTGCACTGCGGCCACCACCGCCAGCTGCCCTGCGGCCAGCACCGCGGACAGCAGCACTGCCACCAGCAGCAGCAGCCACAGTGGGCAGCTGTCGAGGCTGCAGAGGAAGGGCTGGAGCCTTCCCCCTCCACTGGCAGCACCGCGGCCACCACCGCCAGCTGCACCGCCACCTGTACCGCCGCAAGCAGAACCGCCACCAGCAGCCCCAGTGGGCAGCAGTCCGAGGCTGCAGGGGAAAGGCTGGAGCCTTCCCCCACCACTAGCAGCACCGGCACTGCAACCACTTTACAGCCATCCCCGTCGGCGGATGGACTGTAGTCATGCATCCATGGTGTGTCATGCATCCTGCCCACAGAAAATCGTGAGGATCTGACACTGAGGTGAGTGACTGTGAACTTGCACACCCCATGTGCTGCATCACAGGGCACCAAGCCCCCTCCAGAACCAGTGGAAGAAGGCATCCACACATCCTATCCTTGGCAGGATGAAGCACACTGGGCACACAGCCCCCTCCAGAACCAGTGGTAAAAGGCATCCACTCACCCTATCCTTGGCAGGATGAAGCACACTGGGAACACAGCCCCCTCCATAACCAGTGGAAGAAGGCATCCACTCACCCTATCATTGGCAAGATGAAGCACACTGGGCATCAAGCCCACTCCAGAACAAGTGGAAGAAGGCATCCACTCACCCTATCCTTGGCAGGATGAAGCACACTGGGCACACAGCCCCTCCAGAACCAGTGGAAGAAGGCATCCACTCACCCTATCCTTGTTAGGATGAAGCACACTGGGCACCAAGCCCCCTCCAGAACTTGCGAGACAGTGGCCTTGCACTCCCCAGGACCAAACAGTGGGCAAACCACCCACTTGAGAGACTTGAGACTGTGGCTTTGCACTCCCCAGGACATCGCAGTGGGCATGGAGCCCCCTCCAGGAGCAGTGGCGTTGTACCATCTTCCGGCTGAGGTGCCCGCCCCTTCCCCGTCTCCTTGAGGTGCCTGTGTGTTTTCGACCTGATGCCCCTACAGTGTTCTCTCCGTATTAAGGCAGTAGTCAAGCGTGGGCTTGGCCTATGTGTTTTGGCCCAGTAGGCCACCGACGTTTTCAGTGGACATTGTCCTGCCTTTTGTAAATATTTTATATTTTGGAAATGCTGTAATTATTAACGTATTTCTAACTATTACTAATATAACAATAATTTGACTCAATTAATTTTGTCCTTGCGTTATTCCTTAGGGTTACGGGGTGTATATGTGATGTTGTTGCATGTGTTTGTGTGTATGGTGTTGGGGGTGAAGGTAGGGGTGGGGGTGTTGCGTGTGTGTGTTTTTTTTCCTCTTCTTCTTCTTTCCTCTTCTCCCCCATCCCCCCCTATGTGATAGGTGCAGTACTCACCGTGGTCATCGTCACCGCCGTTGGTACTCCTGGTACATGAGCAGAAACACCAGCATGGGGAAGACATGCAGCTCGGGCTCCATGGCGTTTTGCCTTCCACCCTCCTGTTTTGCTGAATTTGTTTTTGTTAGCCTCAGGACTCTGCACACTTTACCACTGCTGCTAACTAGTGCTAATGTGCTTGTGCTGTCTCCTTAAAACATAGTAGAATTTGGCTTATAACCAATTGGCATATTTAATTTACTTGTACGTCTCTAGCATAGTTTCACTACCTGTGCCCAGAGCATGTAAATTAAATGCTGATAGTGGGCTTGCAGCACTGATTGTGCCACAGACATAAATAGCCCTTTTAACAATGTCTCAGGGCTGTAATTGCAGCCTGTGTAAGCAGTTTAAACTGCCATTTTGACCTGGCAAAATAAAGCTTTTACTAGGCTCATACAATCCCTTTTAACACATGTAAGTCAACCCTAGGGTAGACCCTGGACAGCCCAGAGGGTAGGGTGCAAAGTACATAAAAAGTGGGACATATGCTTTTTAGTTTTACATGTCCTGGAAGTAAAATAAAACTCTTAAATTCATTTTCCACTACTGCAAGGTCTACCTCTCCCATAGGACACCATTGGACACCAGACATCACCATTGCATTGCCATTCCCGATGGTTACAGCATCTTAAGGAAGGACCCACCCTCCCGCCCAGGTGGAGGACTCGCCGTGTCAAGGCCGTCCAAGAAGATCACTGCACCACCATGGAATACCGTCACTTCTTGGTCCACTCCAACCACAACTCCTCCATCCGTGGCACCCTGGTGTACAGGTCACCCGGCCCCCACCCAGCTTTCATAGATGATGTCGTAGACATCGCTATCCCCCAGGCCCTGGCGTCAGTCGACTACCTCCTCTTCGGCGACCTGAACTTCCACCTCGAGGACCGCACCGACTCAAACACCACTGTTCTACTCGACAACCTCGCCACCTTCGGCCTCAGACAGCTGGTCTCCGCACCCACACACATCGCACGACACACACTGGACCCCATCTTCACCTCAAGCAACCAGATTACCATCAAGACCATCTCCTTCCCCAGACTGGACTGACCACCGCTACATACACTTCACAATCACGGCACACAGCACCCGCACCTCCAGGATCCCCCACAGGAAATGGTACAAAACCACCAATGAGCAACTCACCCCATCGCTTGCCAAAACCCTCCCTCCCCCCTCTGACGATGCCAACACAGCAGCGGGCAACCTCAACGCATGGATCACCGAATGCGCTGACACTCTAGTCCCCTCTCCGGCTGATATCGGCCAAACGCGTACCTAAGAAGGCCAGCTGGTTCACCACCGAAATCCAAGAATCAAAGCTTACCTGCAGACATTTAGAGACAAAATGGAGGAAGAGCCAATCCAGCGAAGACCTTGCCTCATTCAGAGCCGCAACCGCCACCCACCGATGAAAAATCAAGAACGCAAGGGAGGTGCATCAACTCCTCTGCAAACAACTTGAAGGAACTTTTCTCAGTCATCAACGAGTTCACAGATGCCCCCCCTGAAGCCACCAGCATACCCCGTCACAGGACCTTCGTGACAAACTCGCCTCCTTTTTCCACCACAAGATCCAGGACATCTAGGACAGCTTTCTGTTACCTGGCATTGGAACCTGCGACCGACCCACCCAGAACCCACGCAGATCATCCACGACTGGTCCGAGCTCACCACAGAGGAAACAATCAACATCATGAACAGCACCCACTCCGGAGCCCCCTCTGACTCCTGCCCACACCACATATACATCAGAGCCAGCGCATCCATTGCCCTGAGCTTCATAACACAATCAACTGCTCCATCAGCACAGACACCTTCCCTGAGGACTGGAAACACGCCGAAATACGCCCTCTCTTGAAGAAACCTTCGGCCGAACCATCAGAACTAAAGAATTTCCACCCCATCTCACTGCTGTCCTCCCCCGCCAAAGAACTATAGAAAGCAATCAGTGCACAACTATGGAATTTCATTGAGGCCAACAACTCCCTGAACAGCTCCCAGTCCGGCTTCTGCAGCAGTCACAGCACAGAGACAGCACTCCTGGCAGCCACTTACGACATTCAATTACTCCTAGACTGTGGCCACACTGCAGCACTCATAGTGCTCGACCTCTCAGCAGCTTTCAACACGGTCACCCACAGCACTATGTGCACAAGACTCCACGACATAGGAATCCACGGAAGAGCCCTGGAATGGATCCACTCCTTCCTCTCTGGGAGGACGCAGAGGGTCAGACTCCAGCCCTAAACCTCCAGACCCACAGGAGTCAACTGCGGAGTCCCCCAAGGATCCTCATTGAGTCCCACGCTGTTCAATGTATACTTGGCCCCTCTTGCTGCCATCCTCAGAAGCCACAGTATGAACATCGTGTCATATGCCGATGACACACAAATTATCATTTCCCTCACTGAAGGCCCGGACACCGCCAAAAGGAACTTTCACACAGGAATGGAAGCCGTCGCCACCTGGATGAGAGATCGCTGCCTCAAGCTGAACTCCGACAAGACAGAGCTCATCATCTTCGGAAACGCTACCTCAGCTTGGGACGACTCATGGTGGGCCACATCCCTAAGTGCCCCCCTTGTGCCGCCGAGCACGCCCGCAACTTAAGAATCATCCTCGACTATCCATGACGCGCCAGATAAACTCTGTCACGCCTTCTGCTGGCACACACTCCACAAACTCCGGAAGATCTTCAGATGGATCCCAACAGACTGTCGCAGGACGATCACCCATGCCTTAGTCACGAGCAAGCTCAACTACAGCAATACCCTCTACGCTGGCACCTCAACTAGGAACATCAAAAAACTTAAACTCATCCAGTACGCCACCATCAGACTCATTCTGGACCTCCCTTGCCGAGAACACATCTCCCAACACCTGAGGACCCTCCCCTGGCTGCCGGTCGAGAAGCAAATCACCTTCAAGCGTTTCACCCACACATACAAGGCCATACACAGCGCAGGACCAGCCTACCTGAACCACTGCATCTCCTTCCACACCCCCGCTAGATCCCTCTGCTCCACCCAGATGGCCTTAGCCACCATCCCTCGCATCCGCAAGACCAACGCCGGAGGACGATCTTTTACATACACTGCAGAGAAGAGCTGGAACAACCTCCCCCTGCACCTCAGACAAAGCCTGTCGCTCACCATCTTCAGGAAGAACCTCAAAACGTGGCTCTTCGGATGAGGCCCCTCCCCTCCCCCCAGCGCCTGAGACTCTCACTGGTGAGTAGTCGCGCTTTACAAATACAATTTGATTGATTCATTAATTGACCATTTGAGTTACTTTATTACATTTAATTCGCTATAATCTCCAAATGGGAATAGGTAACCAGGTCATGTTTGATGTATTTGGAAATGTAATAAAGCATCCTAACTAATGGTAAATTTGGATTTTAAATTACAGGTTTGAAAATGCCATTTAGTGCCTGCAGCCTGTCTCTGTGTCATATGATTGGGTATATTTGACAGTTGGGCTTTACGGACACCCTAGGCCAAATCCATACTATTCCTGCAAATCTACACAGAAAACCTAGACACACCAGAGCTGTAAACAGAGCCCATCCTAAGTATATTACCACAGACAGACTCCCTCAGCTGACACCACTATTCACCTAAAATGCATGCTACTTAACTGTGAATCAGCTGTTACACCTGCCAGATATCTCTGAACTCATCCTTAGACATGAAATATGGCTTAATGATGCCTCTGCACCTATACTGGACTTTCTAGTCCCTCCACATACATCATTAAACTAGATAGAGCTAACATAACTGGTTGTGGGGTTGTTTGCCTCTACATTAACAATATTTTAGTGAAATAGTCACAAACTGTTGCTCTATTTGCTTGCGAATACCTATGCATTTATATTGCAAGTAACAACAGACACATTTGCAAACTTCACACAATCTACCATCCACTGGGAGACAACATACCAATCATTAAACAAATCATTGAAATCATCACAACCAACGCTGCACATCAAGATACCCATATCTTCCTTGGAGACTTCAACCTACACTAGAATGACCTGAATGACCCTGCAATGAACAGCTTGAAAACCTTCCTGGCCGACCTCGACATGACCCAAATTTGTGACAGCCATACCCACATTACGGGTGAGAACTTGGACCTAATTATTGTGAGGGTGGACAACATGCAACCCAAATCTATCATTCCTTGCGACTGTACAGATCACCATCCTATCATCTTCCTCTTCACAGATGTTGTCAGTACAAAAAAGGCTCAACTAAACAAACCTAATAAATGGAAAAGGAGCTTGAAGAACATAAACCTGAATGATCTAATTTCCCTCAGCAACAAAATCCCTCAGGTGTACATGGTAGATGTCCACGTCCTTATAGATCACTACAGTACTTCCATTATGAACATCCTAGACTCGCTCTCTTACAACTAAAAAAACAAATTCCACCAAAAACACCAAACCTTGGTTCAGTAACAGCCTAAATGCAGAAAGATGCTATAAGATACTAGCTGAATGAGAACGGAGATTCTCTAAATCCATCAAACACCTAAAACGCTTAAAATCAGTGAGGAACAGCTATAACAAATGCATCAGAAATTCAAAAGCTTATTTCTTTAGAGCCCAACTAGATCTATCCAAAAACCGACCTTAAAAAACATTTTGAACTTGTCAAACAACAATCAGAGAATCAGCCTAATCATTCTATAAATGGGTCCAATATGCTTCCAAACTGCGAGGACAAGTAGGGACCCTCACTCTAGTCAGGGTAAGGGAGTCACAAACCTAAGATAAGATCTGCTCACCCCCTTATTTATCTGAGTAAAACAAGACCAAAATAATGAAAAGCCAAAATACACAAGTAGAGATATCAAGTTTTTAAAGTCTTCATCCTAAAAAATCAGGGGTTGTATCCTTTTAACACACAGTACCTTGGATGCATCAAAACAAAGATGATGGTGATACATCGAAAAAGCAAGTGATGCATCGATTATTTTTACTCTGGACAGGCAATGTGCAGATTCTTTTCCTGCCTGGCTGGCAATGTGTCGGTTCTTTCCCTGGCTGGCGGTGTGTGGATTCTGTTCCCCCTGGACTAGCGATGCGTCGATTCCTGGTTGCAGAGCAACATCGATGAAGAAAAATTACGCCCAGGGATGATAAGTGGAAAATCCAGATGCACGGCAAAGTTGGATCCGCGCTGAAGCAGATGATGCGTTGATTTAGCTGCCGCAAGACATGAGCTGTATCAATTTTTCAGCCGCTGTGCAGGTGCTGCAACGTTTTTTCTGCCGCAACTGCCTGGTACGTGAATTTTCTCTCAGGTCTCCAGCTTCCACTTTTAAGGGTCCAGGGGCTGGATTTGGCACCACTTAGCAAGACAAGATTCTCAGCATAAGAGCCCAGGCATGGCATTTGAAGTCTTTGATGTCTTATCCATTATCTCATCTCCAGTTGTAGCATTTTTGATGACTTCACAACAGGAGGCAAGCTCAGTTCAAGCCCTTGTAGAACCTTGGAAAGCAGGGTTAGAAAGCAAAGTCCATTCCTTTCACTCCAAGGACAGAAGCAGCAAGCAGCAGGCCAGCACAGCAAAGCAACAGGCAGAGTGACAGTTCCTCTTACAGCATCCAGCTCTTCTTCCTGTCAGAATGTCCTCAGTGCAGAAGTGTTCTAAAGTTGTGGGATCAGCAGTCCAATACTTATACTCATTTCTGCCTTTAAAATAGACAAACTTCAAAGGAAAGTCTTTGTAGTGCACAATACCCTGCCTTTCCCTGTCCCGGCCTCAGACACACTCCAGGGGTTGGAGACTGCTTTGTGTGACTGTCTGGAGTGAATTCACAAACAGCTCAACTATCAGTCTGACCCAGACGTATATTCCACAGCAAGGCAGAGTCACAGAATGGTTAAGAAAGAAAATGCCAACTTTCTTAAAGTGGCATTTTCTGACTTACAATTTAAAAACCAACTTCAGCAACACATGTGTTTTTAAATTGTGAGTTCAGAAACCACAAACTCCATATCTCTAGCTGCTCCCAATGGGAAACTACACTAAAAAGATGTTTCAAGCCAATCCTCATGTTATCATTTGTGAGAGATAGGCCCTGCAATAGTGAAAAACCAATATAGCAGTATTTCACTATGAGGATATGCAAAACACTCCAGTACATGTCCTACCTTTTAAATACACTACACCCTGCCCATGGGGCTGCCCTGGGCCTACCTTAGGGGTGACATACATAGAGAAAAAGCAAAGGTTTGGGCCTGGCAAGTGGATGCATTTGCCAGGTCGACGTGGCAATTTACATCTGCACACACAGACAGTGCAGTGGCAGGTCTGAGGAATGTTTACATGGCTACACATGGGGGTGGCACAATCAGTGCTGCAGACCCACTAGTAACATTTGATTTACAGACCCTGGGCACCTCTGGTGCACTTTACTAGGGACACACTAGTAAATGAAATATGCCAATTATAGAGAAACCAATCACCCTTCCAATTTGGACAGAGAGCACTTGCACTTTAGCACTGGTCAGCAGTGATAAAGTGCCAGGATTCCTAAAACTAGTTAAAAAGAAATTCAACACAGGATCAAAAACACGAGGTCAGAAGCAAAACATTCAGGGGAAGCCACACCAAGAGCTGACAGGTCTAACAAGTGTCCCTCCTAGCTGAAAGCGGGCGAACTACCCAACCTCATGGGACTTGTCATCACTAAGGCGGAAGAACCCCGACAGACTATTGGCTTGTTCTGTTCCAGGGCAGTGTTCCACTGTAAAGTCCATTCCTTGTAGGGATATGGTCCACCTCAACAGTTTAGGATTCTCACCGCTCATAGGAAATTAACCATCTGAGGGCCCCCTGGTCAGTGGCAGCACCTCTGCTATGGCAGAGGAGCGTCACCCCCTGCCAGGAGCTGCAAATTGAAAAATAAAAACGATAATTAACAGTGTTTATTTTCATTTATATTTTTCAGGGGGCAAGGCCACGGGCGATGACAGGGATAGAGGGGGAGTGCTGGCCAAACACATGCACACTGGGCTCTCTCAGCATCGGGTTGGAGAGAGCAGACAGAGGCTCCCAGTCTTTCACGGAGCGCCAATCCAAGCGCTGTTTTCATGCTACCAGAAGCATGAGAGCAGCATTCAGATTGGCCGCAGGGCAGGCTGGGAGCCTGTGCCTGCAGTGGAGGCAGAAGAGCGGCACAGCATGGAATCAGGTAAGTGTTTTTTTATTTAATGTTTCTGTTTATTGTCGTCCCCTGATCGCCCGCCACGCGCCGTCCCCCCTTATTCCGCGCCACAATCCACTCCTGCCTCTGGTTTGTCTGAACCTGGAAGTGAGTCCCAAACAAATAGGGTTTTAGCTTCTTCAGTGCCCAGACCACAGCAAAAGCCTTCCTTTCAGTTGCATTCCACCTCTGTTCCCGGGAAAGTAACTTTCTGCTGAGAAAGCATACTGTTGATCTAGGACCTCTTTGTTTAGCTATGAGAGCATGACTCCCACACCATGCTCTGAGTCATCTGTCTGCACCACACATTATTTGGAACATTCAGGAGCCTTGAGCTAAGGTGTAGTACACATGGCCTCCTTTAGGATGTCAAAAGCAGTCTGGCACAGCTCTGTCCAGATCACCTGACGGGGCTGCTTCCTGGAAGTCAGTTCTGTCAAGGGGGCAACTGTGGTGCCATACCCCTAGAGGAATCTCCTGTAGTAACCGGTAAGTCCTAAGAGAAGGCCCTCACCTCAATCTGGGTCTAGGGGGGTGCCCAAGGCAGAATGGTGTCAATTTTTGCCTTTTGGGGCGCTGCCTGACTGCTCCTTACCTGGTGTCCCACAGACCCCTGCCCTACCTGGCACTTACTGGCCTTGATAGTGAGGCCTGCACTTTGCAGGGCCCTTAGCACTTCCTGGAGGTGGTACAAGTAGTCCTCCCAGTTATAGCTGAAGACAGCAATGTCTTCCAAGTAGGCGGCACTGAAGTACTCCAACCTCTGGAAGGTGGCAGGGGCATTCTTCAACCCAAAGGGCATAATCCTGAACTGGTAGTTCTCTTCTGGTGTTGAGAACTCAGACCTCCCCTTGGCTTCCTCAGTTAAAGCAATCAGCCAGTACCCAGATGTCAGATCAAACATGCTGAGGAACTTGGCAGCTCCCAACCTGTCAATGAGCTCATCAGCTCCAAAGTACTGGATCAAAGGCTGTTGGAGTGCTCAGTCATCCCTAGCTCCAGCATCTTGGAGACCTCCTCCTTGATGCTGTTTCTCACTCTGTCAGTCACCCTGTAAGACCAATGGGTGACCCCGGAGGTGAGTAAAAACAGGGAGGCAAACTGGTGACAGTCCCTCTGCTGCTCTAGGGTCAGAGTAGGGGAGATGTTCACACCCTCCACTGAACCATCCTGCTCTTTGGTAGCCTGAGGTCGGGGAGAGGTTCACTCTCCTCTTCCACCCCATCATCTGTGACCAAGAGCATGATCAACTCGGACCTCTTAAAGTGTGGCTTAAGGCGGTTCGCATGCAGGACTCTCAAAGGGTTCCTAGGAGTCTGCATATCCACCAGGTAGGTGGCATCACTCTTGTATTCCTTCACCTCAAATGGCCCAGACCACGGTACTGGAGAGCACGGGGCTCCACCGGAGCCATAGCCCACACATTCTGGACAGGTTGAAACTCAACCAGAGTGGTATTCGGTAGTACCATTGTTTCATGTCCTCCTGGCTAGCTTCCAGATTCTCCTCCGCGAGTTTCCCGGAAGCAGGCGGTCTGGTTACTGAAAGCCAACATGTAACTGAATACATCCTGGGTAGGCTTTTTGAGAGCTTGCTCTCAGTCTTCCTTTACCAAACTGAGAGGCCCTCTCACACTTATGCCTCATGGATTCAGAGAGACCCATAATCATGCCCTTCAGAGTATGGTTGACTCTCTCAATCATCCCATCGTTTAGGGGGTGGTAAGGCGTGGTAAACTTGTTTGTTACATCACATGCCTTCCAAATGGCCTTCATGTACAGCGACATGAAACTGGTACCCCGGTCAGATACCACCTCCTTGGGGAAACCCACATGCGTAAAGATCCCCATCAGTGCCCTTGTCACTGTGGGTGTAGTCACTACCCTCAGGGGGATAGCTTCCGGGTACCGTGTGACATGGTCCACCAAGACCAGGATAAACCTGTTGCCCATGGCTGTCGTAGGATACAGAGTACTCACAATGTCAATGCCCACATGCTCAAAAGGGGTGCTCACGACAGGAAAGGGTTGAAGAGGAGCCTTGCACCTCTTTCCAGATTTGCCACTCACCTGGACTGTGTAGCCATGCACACCCACTCTGGCAATCCTAACATTTCCAAATGTGATCTGAGTTCCACCTCCTCCTAGGCGGCATGCTCCAGGTCATTCCCTAGCAGACAGTGAGCAGACATGGATGGACACACAGCTACCCTCAAGAAGTCTGAGACCACCCCCATTCAAAGGGAACCTGAGCTACCAAGCATTGGCACTCACTGCTGTTGTCACAATACCTTGCTTAGATTTCCTCAGGAGCAGAAGCTAGATCCTCAGTCCCAACCCAGACTACTCGCAATGGATGAAGTTCCCCGTTTTGAGCACCCTGGAGGGGAAAGAGAGACTGCCTCAGAGGTCTGCTTCTTCAATAACTCAGTCTGTCATACTCTTCTCCGTTTATCTTGGAAGCGGCACCTGAAAAATTATAACCACGATTACTAGGGACACACTGTTTTCTACAATCGTTCAACATTCACTAACAATTAATTAGGTTTACTTCTGCTATTATCTCAACTCCCTTTACCTGAATTTTCTGAGGAATGTCCCTCTCTCTCTCATATGGTATGTGAGGATGATCTTTATGTTTGAAGTAATAGTCAATGTGATTTTGTTCAGTTTTGCTGTCTCTTTGCAGGCATATGTTATGAGTTTGTTTTTGCCTACACTTCCTCTGTGTAGAATTGTTCCTAGATATATATATATATATATATATATATATATATATATATATATATATATATATATATATATATATATATATATATATATATATATATATGTATATATATATATATATGTATATATATATATATATGCCACCCACATAAGTAGCTCTGTAAACATGGCTCAGACCTGCCACTGCAATGTCGGTGTGTACAGTTTTAAACTGCCAGTTCGACTTGGCAAGTGTACCCACTTGCCAGGCCTAAACCTTCCCTTTTCTTACATGTAAGGTACTCCTAAGGTAGGCCCTAGGTAGCCCCATGGGCAGGGTGCAGTGTATGTGTAAGGTAGGACATATACTAATGTGTTTTATATGTTCTAACAGTGAAATACTGCTAAATTCGTTTTTCACTGTTGCAAGGCCTATCCCTGTCATAGGTTAACATGGGAGCTGCCTTTAAATATGATTAAAGTGTAGATTCCATTTGGGAGCGGATAGACATGGAGTTTGGGGTCTCTGAGCTCCCAATTTAAAAATACATCTTTTAGTAAAGTTGATTTTAAGATTGTGGCCCTCATTACCCTGGCGGTCGGTGATAAAGCGGCGGTAATACCGCCAACATGCTGGCGGTAAAAAAAATGGAATTATGACCACAATGGAAACCGCCAACACAGACAGCCACTTTAACACACCGACCGTCACGGCGGTAGCAACAAGCACCGCAGCAGTAACCGCCAACAGCCAGGCGCAAGACAGTGTACCGCCCACACTATTACAACAAGTCAATCCGCCACCTTTTCCGGGGCGGTACCAACGCCATCAAAAGCACGGCGGAAACAGTACACAAAAGGGAAACGACTCACCTCTGGACACTCAAGGAAGAACCACGATGCCATGGAGCCCGAACTACAGGTGTTACTCATGCTGGTTTACCCCCTCCTACACCATGAATACCAACGGTGGCGAAGACGACCACTGTGAGTACCGCACCTAGCACACAAAGGAGGGGGGAGGAAAACGAGAGTGATGCACACAAGCACCCCCACAGCCCCAACACCATACCACCAAACGAATGCAACAACATTACATATCCACCTCATACCCCTTAGGAATAACGCTAGGACAAAGGGAAGTGAGTAAAGTCAGTGTAATAATATAAAGTTCTAGAAATACGTCCACAAAGCACAAAACAGTATCTACAATATATACAAATAGAGGGACACCGCTCAGTCCATAATGTCCGTGGGCCACAGGGCCATATCACATAGGCCAAGGCCCCACTTGACTCCTGCCTCAATACGGAGAGAACACTGCTGGGGCATCAGGTCAAAAATACACAGGTACCTCAGGGGGAAAAGGGGGCACCTCAGCCGGAAGATGGTACAGCGCCACTGCTCCTGGAGGGGGCCACATGCCTAGCACTCTGTCCTGGGGAGTGCAAAGCCTCAGTCTCTCTAGTGGGTGGTCTTCCCACTGCTTGGTCCTGGGGAGTGCAAAGCCACATTCTCTCAAGTGGGTGGTTTGCCCACTGCTTGGTCCTGGGGAGTGCAAAGCCTCATTCTCTCTAGTGGGTGGTTTGCCCACTGCTTGGTCCTGGGGAGTGCAAAGCCACAGTCTCTCAAGTGGGTGGTTTGTCCACTGGGGAGTGCGAAGCCACAGTCTCTCAAGTGGGTGGTTTGCCCACTGCCTGGTCCTGGGGAGTGCAAAGCCAGTCTTTCAAGTGGGTGGTTTGTCCACTGCTTGGTCCTGGGGAGTGCAAAGCCACAGTCTCTCAAGTGGGTGGTTTGCCCACTGCTTGGTCCTGGGGAGTACAAAGCCACAGTCTCTCTAGTGGGTGGTTTACCCTCTGCTTGGTCCTGGGGAGTGCAAAGCCACAGTCTCTCAAGTGGGTGGTCTGCCCACTGCTTGGTCCTGGGGAGTGTAAGGCCACAGTCTCTCAAGTGAATGGCTTCTCCACTTGTTCTGGAGGGGGCTTTGTGCCCAGTGTGCTTCGTCATGGCAAGGAGAGGGTGAGTGGATGCCTTCTTCCACTGGTTCTGGAGGGGGCTTTGTGCCCAGTGTGCTTCATCCTGTCAAGGGGGGGGTGAGTGGATGCCTTCTTCCACTGGATCTGGAGGGGGCTTTGTGCCCTGTGATGCAGATCTTGGGGAGTGAAAGGTCACAGTCTCTCACCTGGGTGTCACACCTACAGTTTTTGCAGGGGCCAGGATAAACTACACCCCGTGGAGGCACGACTACACACTGCCCGCCTGCGGTGACGGCTCCTCAGTGGTGGTGCTGGCGGAGGTGCTGCCTGTGGTGGGGGGAGGCTCAAGCCCTTCCCCTACAGCCTTGGACGGCTGCCACTGGGGCTGCTGCTGCTGGCTGTGGTGCTGGCGGCAGTGCAGGTGGCGGTGCTGGTGGTAGTGCTGCCTGCATTGGGGGAAGGCTCCAGCCCTTCCCCTGCAGCCTCAGACGGCTGCTCACTGGGGCTGCTGCTGGCAGTGGTGCTGGTGGCGGTGCTGGCGGTGGTGCTGGCGGTTGTGCTGCCTGTGGTGGGGGGAGGCTCCAGTCCTTTCCCTGCAGCTTTGGACGGCTGAAGTGCCATGGCTGGTGGTGTTTGCTCAGATGCTGCTCCAGCACCAGGCTCCATATCCATCCAACCTGCGGTGTCTGTGCCTTTGTCATTGCCCTTGACAGCTGGTGGCCCCTTCTTGCCTTTGCCAGCTGGTGGTCCCTCCTTGCTTTTGCCAGCTGGTGGTGCCTCATTGCCCTTGCCAGCTGGTGGTGCCTCATTGCCCTTGCCAGCTGGTGCTCCCTTTTTGGCTTTGCCAGCTGGTGCTCCCTTTTTGCCCTGCTTGGTCCTGGGGAGTGCAAAGCCACAGTCTTTCAATTTGGTGGTTTGTCCACTGCTTCGTCCTGGGGAGTGCAAAGCCACAGTCTTTCAAGTGGGTGGTTTGTCCACTGCTTCGTTCTGGGGAGTGCAAAGCCACAGTCTCTCAAGTGGGTGGTTTGCCCACTGCTTGGTCCTGGGGAGTGCAAACCACAGTCTCTCTAGTGGGTGGTTTGCCCACTGCTTGGTCCTGGGGAGTGCAAAGCCACAGACTCTCAAGTGGGTGGTCTGCCCACTGCTTGGCCCGGGGGAGTGTAAGGCCACAGTCCCTCAATTGAATAGCTTCTCCACTTGTTCTGGAGGGGGCTTTGTGCCCAGTGTGCTTCATCCTGGCAAGGAGAGGGTGAGTGAATGCCTTCTTCCACTGGTTCTGGAGGGGGCTTTGTGCCCAGTGTACTTCATCCTGGCTAGGAGGGGGTGAGTAGATGCCTTCTTCCACTGGTTCTGGAGGGGGCTTTGTGCCCTGTGATGCAGATCTTGGGGAGTGCAAGGTCACAGTCTCTCACATGGGTGTCACACCTACAGTTTTTGCAGGGGCCAGGATGCACTACAGCCCATGGAGGCACGACTACACACTGCCCACCTGCGGTGACGGCTGCTCAGTGGTGGCAGTGGTGGTGCTGGCGGCGGTGCTGCCTGTGGTGGGGGAGAGGCTCTAGTCCTTCCCCTGCAGCCTCGGACGGCTGCCCACTGGGGCTGCTGCTGCTGGCAGTGGTGCTGGCGGCGGTGCAGGTGGCGGTGCTGACGGCAGTGCTGCCTGTGGTGGAGGGAGGCTCCAGCCCTTCCCCTGCAGCCTCAGACGGCTGCCCACTGGGGCTGCTGCTGCTGGCAGTGATGCTGGTGGCAGAGCTGGTGGCGGTGCTGGCGGTGGTGCTGCCTGTGGTGGGGGGAGGCTCCAGCCCTTCCCCTGCAGCCTCGGGCGGCTGCCCACTGGGGCTGCTGCTGCTGGCAGTGATGCTGCTGGCGGCGATTCTGCCGGTGGTGGGGGAGGCTCTAGCCCATCCCCTGCAACTTAGGATGGCTGAAGTGCCATAGCTGGTGTTGTTTGCTCAGATGCTGCTCCAGTACCAGGCTCCATATCCATCCTGCCTGCGGTGTCTGTGCCTTTGTCATTGCCCTTGGCAGCTGGTGGTCCCTTCCTGCCCTTGGCAGCTGATGGCCCCTTCTTGCCTTTGCCAGCTGGTGGTGCCTCCTTGCTTTTGCCAGCTGGTGGTGGCTCCTTGCCAGCTGGTACTCCCTTTTTGGCTTTTCCAGCTGGTGCTCCCTTTTTGCCCTTGGCAGCTGGTGCAGGCAAATGGCTGTGTGGACGGGTGTCTTCTCGGAGCCTCTCACAACTGCAGTGGCTGCTGAAACGACAGTGGCTGTGGACTGGGTGTCTGAGGTGCTAGCCTGGGTCCTGACCACCCTGGCCCGAAGTTAAGGACGTGGGGGAGGAGCAGGGAATAGGTCAAGAGTGGAGAGGAAAAGCTTTTTAGGGACACTGGGGCTGGAAGAGGGTGAAGGTTTGGGAGTGGAGGAAGAGGTAGTGGTAGTAGGAGGTGTCTTTCTGCTGTGTTTGGGTGCAAGTGCTTGGGCTGGATGCTGTTGTGAGGTGGATGGCTATTGGGTGCCTGAGTGCTTGCGTTTGTGTACTTTGGGAGGAGCGGGCACAGACACATTGGGAGAGGACACAGGGGACGTGTGCATGGATGTGGGGGTGGTGACTGCCAGTGAGGGGCGTGTACTGATAGGCGTGATGGTTATGGGGGTAGTGGATGAGGATGTAATGCATGCATGTGTGAGTGGAGACGCTACTGGAAGGGAGGTGGACGAGGAGGAGGGGACACAGTGGAGGCAGTGGATGTTGGTGTGTCTCCATCTGGATGGTGCTTGTGTGAGTGCTTGTGGGATGAAGTGTGGTGCTTGTGTTTGCCTGAGCCACTTCTGTGTGTTGATTTGGGTGCATGCTGGTCTGATGGTGTGATTGGGATAGGCTGGGGTTGAGGGGAATGGGACTGGGTAGAGGAAGTTGGAGAGGGGAGGCTAGAGACAGGGACAATGGCTGCCATCAGGGAGTCGGCCAGAGCCTGGAATGATCACTCTTGGGCCACCACGCCAGAGTGAATGCCCTCCAGGAATGCATTTGTTTGTTGCAAATGCCCTGCCAGAACCTGGATGGCATTCACTATGGTTGACTGCCCAACAGAGATGGATCACAGGTGGTCAATAGACTCCTCCCTGAGGACAGCAGGTCTGACTGGGGCAGGGACTGAGGTGCCTGGGGGGAAGGAGATGCCCACCCTCCTGGGTGAGCAGGCATGGGAAACACACTGAGGGGCTTCTGGGAGGGCAGTGCTGGTATGGGGGTGACGGTTGTACCTGTATTTGGGGTGGCCACAGAGGGGTCCACCACCACCAGGGAGCTTCCATCGGAGGAGGCGTCGCTGTCCGAACTGTCCCCTCCAGTCTCCGCATGGTGCTCCCCTCGCTCTCTGTCCCACTGGTGCCCTCACCGTCGATGGATTCCCACTCATGGGCCATGTGGGATGCAGCTCCCTCCGTCGCAAGTGCCTCTGCTCCTCCGCCAGATGATGCTAATGCACACAAGGACAGGGTAACAAAACAAAAAGGGGGGGGGGAACAGAGGATACACTTGGTCAATGCCAGTAACAACATCACCGTTGGTGTACACAACACACAGGGAACAGCCCTATGCACTGGGCCATGCACTACCAATTACAATGCTAGACACCAGGCCATGGAGTACAGTGCCTAATGCCAATAGCAGCACACCTGAAACCCACAGGACCCTGCCCAGTAGTAGATGCCCACTAGCATATTTGGGGCTGGAGTGCATCAGAGCCTGCCCAACATGGGACCTACCCTGCCATGTTCGTCCTGGCCTAGGGGCACCCAGAGGCCCTCATCCCCCACTCAGATAACACCTCACCACGCGCAAATTTGAGATTCTCAAACTTTACTCACCCCCTTGATGAGCTGCTGCTGTGATGCCTTCAAGCGCCCGTCCAACTAAAGATAGGCCACCGCCAGGATGCGGAACATCGGTGGGGTGTCAGGGTTCGACGGGCACCCCTTCCTCGTTGAGAGGCTATCACCAGCTGGGCCTCCGTTGTCTTCCTTGCCCAGCAGCGCAGGTCCTCCCACCGTTTGCGACAGTGGGTGCTCCGCCTGTCAAAGACCCCCAGAGTCCGCACGTCGTTTGTCGATGGCACGCCAAATACCCTTTTTCTGATGGGCGCGGACCTGTAGACAGTGATACATAGGAAATGGGATCAGCCATACCGTCTGGCCTGTTACACTCATGGCTCACCATACCCCTCCCATCCCCTTATGCACAGACATTGACCACCATACATGCAGCACTCTGCCCAGGACGCCTCCTTACACAAGGCTTACACACACAGCACTCCATGCATTCATGCCCCATGCATCATGCTCACAGTGTACTTACCTGTTGGTGTGGAGGACCATAAAGTAAACAGTACTGGGGTAGGACCCCATCCACTAGTCTGTCCAACTCCTCCGAAGTGAAGGCAGGGGCCCTTTCCCCAGACACTCGAGCCATGGTTGCTTCCAGACACAGGTTACAGCAGCACTTGCAGTGTAGGTCCTCTCCTGTTGAAGGTCAGGTAGAAAGTGAATGAACAGATCGAAAATGGCAGTCACGTCCGCGGCGGTGCGTACCGTCGCCGTGGTGTACCTCACCATTGGCTACTGAAACCCATAGGGCCCAATGAAAACCAATAATGTGTTGCACGGCGGTCCTCGACCACCTCCCGCAACGGCACACAACGTCAGCGGAGTTACCATATTTCCACTTGTCCCTCCACACAGATCAGGCGGCTGCCATTTCAGGGGGAACAGGCCATGGCACCTAACTGTGTCAAAGCAGAGATAGGCACATTTACGGGACTACACGTTAACATACTGTTTCTGTCACAACATGCAAGGCATTTTACTCTGAGGATATACAAAAAGAGAAGGTGGAAGATGCCACTACGCTCGCTCATCAACATAGGTTTTAGAGCAGTGTCCATAAACAGCAGTCTTTAAGCACAATCAATAATGGAAATACAGTGGGTGCCAAACTGTCCGGGCACCTACCACCCCAGGTGTCCCGAACCCGCTAACTGACGAACAATCAGTGGTTACATGGTTACATAAATTATGTGAACAAAAGGCCAGGGCACACCAAAGCAAATTTTGTGTGGTTGATCCAAGTGGTCATTCAATCAAAGTCGAAGTCCAAAGAACAAGTGGAACTGTATATTTATTGGCAGATTAAAAGATAGGTGCACCCATTTAGTAAGCCTCAATAAACGAGTGGCATTCATACGGCATGCCGACGCCTCGGGCACGGCTTTATTTGCAGTTTCGGGCTTATCATGGCCTGCCATTACTTCCACTTTCTGGATGTTATTGATCTTCTTGGAGACTGAAACGCAGACACGCCTTTCATGGAACTCCTTGTGTATACCTCTATTTTCACATCATCGCATTTTGGAAGCATTGACAAAGTCAAGGAGACGAAACACGTGTCGGCTGCTGGCTGTTGTTTGGATTGTTAGTGACACATGTGGTCTATGACCTGAATACTGACCACATCTTTTCATCTGCCAATAAATATACAGTTCCACTTGTTCTTTGGACTTCGACTTTGATTGAATGACCACTTGGATCAACCACCCAAAATTTGCTTTGGTGTGCCCTGGCCTTTTGTTCACATAATTTACTCTGAGGATATGTTCCATCTTCTCACAGTTTTTCACCCTAAAGTTCAACCGCTGAGGATGAATAGGAGATGGAGGCATACCCCCGTGTACAGACCCTTGGTGGACATGGCAACAATGGAGGACAGGCACATTATCCTCACCTACAGACTTGATATGGCCACAATCACAGAGCTGTGTGCCCAATTGGAGCCTGACCTGATCTCAGCTATCCGTCACCCCACTGGGATCCCTTCTCTTGTGCAAGTCCTATCAGTGCTCCATTTCTTGTCAAGTGGCTCCTTCCAAGCGACAGTGGCCATGGTAGCAGGGATGTCACAGCCAATGTTCTCAACAGTATTGACCAGAGTGTTGTATGCCCTGATGAAACACATGCGCAGCTACATCGTTTTCCCCCAGGTGGAGGATTTGGCCACAGTGAAGGCTGACCTATGAAATTAGACATATTCCCAACATCATTGGTGCTATTGATGGTACACATATTGCCTTTGCCCCCCCCCTCCTGGAGAAATGAACAGGTGTACAGAAATCGAAAGAACTTTCACTCTATGAATGTGCAAATAGTGTGCCTGGTGGACCAGTACATCTCCCATGTCAATGCAAAGTATCCTGGGTCTGTGCATGATGCCTATGTCCTGAGGAATAGCAGTATCTCATATGTGATGGCTCAACTCCAGAGGCACCGGGTGTGGCTAATAGGTGAGCCCATGGTCCCCACCCAGTGTATGTTGGTATATGGGTGTGGGGTTGGCCCTAAGGGTGAGTGTCTGGCTAACAGGTATCCCTCAATATTTGCAGGTGACTCTGGTCATCCCAACCTCTCATGGCTACTGACCCCAGTGAGGAATGCCAGGACAAGGGCGGAGTTACAATGAGGCACATGGGCAAACAAGGAGGATCATTGAGCGCACCTTTGGCCTCCTGAAGGCCAGGTTCAGGTGCCTCCATCTGACAGGTGGATCCCTGTGCTACTCACCCAAGAAAGTGTGCCAGATCATCGTTGCATGTTGCACAACCTAGCCTTGAGACGCCAGGTGCCTTTTCTGCAGGAGGATGAGGCTGGAGATGGTCATGTGGCAGCGGTGGAGCCTGGAGGCAGAGGAAGAGGATGTGGACAGCAGAACTACTATGATACAACAGTACTTCCAGTGACACACAGGTAAGACACTGTAACCTCACCTTCCATTGCTGTTTTGTGTAGTTAATTTTCTCTGGCTGGCTGCTGTTCCCACTACAAAAGCCACTTATTGTACCCTTTAACATGTCTATTTGCAGATATTTGTGCCCTCCTGCGGCTCCTGGTGTATTAACTGCAGCACATTACAGGTCATACCTATGTATACATCACTGTACTGTCTATTTACAATGTCTACAGATTGTTAAACAACTACATCCTTAACTCATTTGACATACTCCATACTTATTATTTCCAAGGGTGTTTATTTCAGTGCTGAGAAGTAAATTGGGATGTGCAATGGGCTTGGGTGATGGTGGACGAAAATCCAAGATAGAGTCCAGTCTATTGGTAACACAGGTGCAGTGTCCAAGGTGGCATAGGAAGGGGAGCAATGTCAGTTGAAGGTGGACAGGGTGACAGAGTGGGACACAAGGGTGACAATCAGGAGATTCTTATTTCCTGGTGGTGGTCTTGGCAATGTTCTGTGGCTTCTGCCTGGATCGCAGGGACCCTTTGCGGGGTGGTTCTCCTACAGGGGGAGGTGTGCTGGTGGCCTGTTGGTCCTCTGGTGGGTCCTCCTGTACACTAGCGTCAGCGGAGGTAGAAGGCTGTTCATCGGTGTGGCTAGTGTCAGGGGTCTGTTGGTATGCCACTGCCTCCCTCATGGTGTTGGCCATGTCTGTCAGCACCCCTGCAATGGTGGCCAGGGTGATGTGGATGCCCCTCAGGTCCTCCCTGGTCCCCAGGTACTGTCCCTCCTGCAGCCACTGGGTCTCCTGCAACTTGGCCAGTATCTGGCCCATGGTCTCCTAGGAATGGTGATATGCTCCCAGGACCCCTGCAAGTGCCTCGTGGAGAGTGGGTTCCCTGGGCCTGTCCTCCCCCTGTCGCACACCAGTCCTCCCAGCTTCCCTGTTCTCCTGTGCCACTGTCCCCTGAGCCGTGTGCCCACTGCCACTGACCCCAGAGGTGCCTGATAGTCCTGTGTTTGTGGGGATGCCTGGGGTCCCTGTAGCGGTAGACACACTGCTGATTGATGTGTCCTGAGGACAGAGGTATGGGCCCACTGGGTGGGCGCTGTGGTTGTGTTTTCTGAGGGGGAGGCTCTGTGGTGGGATGGGACTGTACCTGGGTAACCGACTGTCCAGAGGTCCCTGAGGGGCCAGGTTGGTCATCCAGATCCAGGCGTGCAGAACTGCTGTCATCACTGTGGGGGGACTGGATGTTGCTGGCACCTCCTCTCCGGTGATGTTGTGTGGGGGTCCTGTGGGGATGTAAATGCAGTTTTATTGTTTCTGCGTGTGACATCTTGTGCATGGGTATGTTTCCCTCTATGGTTGTTATTACCAAGGCAGCTTTGGCTTGTGTGAGTTGTTATTTGGTTGTCACTAGTGTGCATGCTGTGGTGATGGGTGTCCATGCAGGGCTGTGAGTGGTGTCCATGCATTGTTGTTGCTGCATGCAGTGCTGGGTACTGGGATGGGTGGGTTGTGATGGTGGGGTGCATGTGAGGTGGTGGGGTGATGGATGTGAGGGTAGGGGTAGGGGTATGTGATGGCATGCAGGTAGGAGGGTGATAGTAATAGAGATTTGACTTACCAGAGTCCAGTCCTCCTGCTACTGCTGCCAGGCCCTCAGGATGCAGTATTGCCAAGACATGCTCCTCCCATGTTGTTAGTTGTTGGGGAGGAGGTTGTCGTCCACCGCCAGTCCTCTGTACAGCTATCTGGTGTCTTGCAACCACGGAACGTACCTTCCCCCGTAGGTCGTTCCACCTCTTCCTGATGTCATCCCTTGTTCTGGGGGGCTGTCCCACAGCGTTGACCCTGTCCACGATCCTCCGTCATAGCTCCAGCTTCCTTGCAATGGATGTCTGCTGCATCTGTGATCCGAATAGCTGTGGCTCTACCCGGATGATTTCCTCCACCATGACCCTTAGCTCCTCCTCCACAAAGAACCTGGGGTGTCTTTGTGGTGCCATGGGCGTAGTGTGTGTGTGTGGTGTATGTGAGTGTGTGTGGGGTGATGTGTTGGGGTGTGTACTGTGGGGTGCATGGATGGGTGATGGTGTTCTGTGTCTCCGGTTCCGTGGGTGCTCCTGGTGTGTCTC
This sequence comes from Pleurodeles waltl, assembly GCF_031143425.1. Taxonomy (NCBI): domain Eukaryota; kingdom Metazoa; phylum Chordata; class Amphibia; order Caudata; family Salamandridae; genus Pleurodeles; species Pleurodeles waltl. Next base: position 517,416,632 of record NC_090443.1, read on the forward strand.
TCTCTCTCTTTTGTAAATTGTTTGTAGTGGTAAATGGTTGTGGGTAATGTGGGTGTGTGTTTTATAGTGGTGTGGGTGTGGTGTGTGTATAGGTGTCAGGTGTGTGTAGTTTGAATTGTCCAATGTGGTGTTGTTTTGTATGTATGTATTTTGAGTGCGGCAGTATGTACCGCCAATGGTTTACCACGGTTGAATGTCCGCCGCAGAGATTCGTCACACACTCACGTGGTACAGAACACGCCAATGCTGATGGTCTGTCCAGATTCTTCCGCCTTCGTGAAGAGAACTCCCATGAGGTTGGGTAGTTGCTCCCCACTTTCAGCTGGGGGGGACATGTGTTAGACCTTTCATCCTTGCCGTGGTCTCCCTTAACTTTTTGCCTCTGTTTTCCCAGGTTGTTGATGTGTGCTGGACTCTGTTTTTGCTGTTTTTGTTACTCTGGGCACAGAGGTGCCCAGGGCCTGTAAATCAAATGCTACTAGTGGACCTGCAACACTGGTTGTGCCACCCACATTAGTAGCTCTGTAAACATGTCTCAGACCTGCCATTGCAGTGTCTATGTGTGCAGTTTTAAACTGCCAATTCGACTTGGCAAGTATACCCACTTGCCAGGCCTAAACCTTCCCTTTTCTTACATGTAAGGCACCCCTAAGGTAGGCCCTAGGTAGCCCCATGGGCAGGGTGCAGTGTATGTTTAAGGTAGGACATATACTAATGTGTTTTATATGTCCTAACAGTGAAATAATGCTAAATTTTGTTTTCACTGTTGCAAGGCCTACCCCTCAAAGGTTAACATGGGAGCTGCCTTTAAATATGATTAAAGTGTAGATTGCCTTTGGGAGCGTATAGACATGTGGAGTTTGGGGTCTCTGAGCTCACAATTTTAAAATACATCTTTTAGTAAAGTTGATTTTAAGATCGTGGCCCTCATTCTGACCTTGGCGGTCGGCGGAGAGGCGGCGGTCGGACCGCGAACAGACCGGCGGTATAAAAAATGGCATTCTGACCGCGGCGGTCACCGCCGCGACCGACCGCCACTTCCCCACTCCGACAGCCACGGCGGTCATGACCGACGGGCTGGAGTCTGCGCACTCCGGTCCGGCGGTCGACCCAAGACCGCCAACGGTATCATGACCCTGCTTACCGCCGCGGTTTCTGGCGGTCGGGAACCGCCATGCGAACCATGGCGGTAGGCACTATCGGGGCCAGGGAATTCCTTCCCTGGCACTGATAGGGGTCTCCCCCACCCTCCACTGCCCCCCCGAGTCCTCCCCCCACACCCTCCACCCCCCTGCCACCCCCCAGAGGTGGTACGAACCCCCTCCCCACCCCCACCCCGACATGCACATACACGCACCCCGACATGCACACACCCCCAACATGCACATATACACACCCCCTACACACACACATACACAACGGGGACACATACCCGCACACATACATGCCGACATGCGCACCCGCCGAACTACACACATTGCCCATAGGCACAGCAGCACTCCCCGCCCGCATGCACGCACTCACACACCCCCTCTACACACTCACACGCACACCCCCATGCACGCACACATCACACAACACCCCCCCCACCCCCTCCCCTCACGGACGATCAACTTACCTTGTGCGTTGGTCCTCCGGGAGGTGACAGGAGCCATGGGGAGGTGACCGCCAACAGAAGACCGCCAACAGAAGACCGCCACACAGAAATGTGGGTCGTAATTCTTTGGGCGGTGTTCTGCTGGCGTGGCGGTGGAGGTTGACCAGTCTCCACTTTCCCGCCGACCGCCAGTGTGGCTGCTGGCGGTTTTTCCGGCGGAACGCTCCCAGCGGTCAGAATGCGCACAGCGGCATACCGCCGCGGTCGGCGGTCTTCACCGCGGCGGTAACTCGGCGGTCTTGCGAAAAGACCGCCAAGGTCAGAATGAGGGCCAGTGTGTTTTAAAATGCCACTTTAAGAAAGTGAGCATTTTCTTGCTTAAACCATTCTGTGACTGCCTGTTTGTGGATTCCCTGTCTGGGTCAGTTTGACAGTTGGGCTGTTTGCACCTCTCTCTAGACAGTGACACAAAGGGAGCTGGGGTGTAGCCTGCATATCCTGATGAGCAATCCATGCTAGAGTGGAGGGAAGAGTGGTCACTCACACCTAAAGCGGCTGTGCCTGGCCTCACACAATGCAGTCTCCAACTCCCTGGTGTGTGTCTGGGGCCTGGCCTGGCCTGGGTAAGGCAGGATTTCACAAACAAGAGAGACTTTTCTTTGAAGTAAGCATACTTCAAAGGGCAAAATGGGTATAAGAAGGGCACCCAAAACCGCAGACTTTAGATCACTTCTGGAAACCTGTCAGGAGGTCCAAGTTCTCGGGATCTGCACGATGCTGATAAAGGTCCCACTTCCAGGCAACACCAAAGTCAGATGCTGTTATGGCGCTGAACTTTAGAGGGGCCCAGCCGGGGGAAGGGATAATCGGGAAGGAACAGCCAGGAAGGAGATCTGAAAAGGAAAAGATTAATACAGAACATACAATAAATGGTTTTCACAACAATGATTCACTGTCTCTCAAAGATCTCACTAATTTCTATTACTATCAGAAGAAACAGATTTCCTAAGAATATTTTTTTGAAATTGAATTCTGCACGACTCTTACTCCAGAGATCCAAAAGGCCATAAGTCAAAACATTCCACAAAAATATCTTGCCTCATAATCATTAAACGGAAAATGACACTATAGGTTCCTTAATGTCACTCATGCAGGATAAAAAGATAATATTTGTCTTTTCTTTGAATTTAAATCACTCGAGTTTCAACAAGACAATGTTTACCAAAGCACAATGTCACTTTCTTTTTGATAAGAAATAACACTGAAAATCCAATAACACTGTGGAGTGGAATTAGCGCATTCAAAGCCTAAAACGATTACACAATTTTCTAAGCGAAACATATATTAGTAAACATGTAGCCAACTTCAAAAGAAAATGCCCCGGAGAAAAATGGTTACTTTGAATCGCATTGAATAGAAGAGCTAAAAGAAATGATGTTGCTAAGCAACATCCTCGTAGAGTTTCACTGTTCAAATAAACTCCGAATTCGGAGTTCACAGAAAGGGCAGGAATGCCCTAAAGGAAATTTCTCACCACCGCAAGCCGGCCGCTCGCTAAAGGAAAAACAGGCTCGGTGAAATCTCAACAGCAGCACGAAAGGGACCCGCTCTCCACAGACGCTCAAAATAGGAAGCGTCGGTTGAACGGTTGTGGCAGGTATTTATAGCCTGACCACACCCAAAAATAATTATTGTCAGGGGAGGCTGGGAAATGAAGTCCTCCCTGACTTCCTGGTTCTTTTTCTACGGTGATGTGTGTGCTCAAATGAGGATGTAGAGTCTTCACCTTAGTGTTCTTGGGTAATGATCAGGGCAGTGATACCACCAATGGCCCAATCGTTTAGGCAGGTGACTTTTACCACACAAGATGTGTGGTTTCACAAAAATGGTGGCTGCAACATATGGGCAATTGAGCCCACGCGTCACTAGGGTCCTGACAGTACACCCTCTCCCCAGGCGTGGGCGCAGACCTGGTTTATTGGGGTAACAAAGATGAAATTGACGTATCAATCGCGGGGCATGGATTTGTGAAGCAGATTCCCAAGAGTCCTCTTCGGAACCGTAACCTTTCCAAGCCACTAAATACCATAAGGAATTACCACGGAATCGAGAATCTCGAATGGCTCGTACTTCATATTCCCATTGATCTTGAACAGGGATTGGGGGTAGACGTGTGTTACTCTTTGTAATGGCAGGTTTGAGTAATGAAGTGTGAAAAACAGGATGAATCCGCAAAGACGGGGGTAGCTTCAATTTGTATGTTACAGGGTTGAGACGTCGGAGGATTTCATAGGGCCCTATGAATTTTGGATGAAACGCACTCTTGTCTTTGAAAGTCAATTTGTTTGTGGATAACCAGACCATGTCTTTCACTTTGTATTCTGGGCTGGGTTGGTGCTTCTTGTCGTATTGTTGTTTGTATCTTACTTTGGCCTGTTGAAGATTTTGTTGGAGTTGTAAGTGGACCTTTTTTAAATGTAATAACATTCCTTGTGCTGCAGGCATTTCTTGTGTGGAACTTGGTAAATCAAATGGTAAGATATGAGGGTGTTGACCATAAAGACCATAGAATGGAGTGTTTTTTGTTGAAGAATGACAAGAATTATTATTGGTTAACTCGGCAAGCCAAAGAAGCGTTGGCCAAGAAGAAGGATCTTCTGCTGCATAACAGCGTAGGTATTGTTTTAAAGTCTGGTTTAATATTTCGGTCTGGCCGTCAGTTTGTGGATGGTAACTTGTAGATAGATTAGAATCAATATGTAAGGCCTGGCACCATTTCTGCCAGAAATGTGCCGAAAACCGAGATACTCTGTCTGACAGTATAACCTTTGGGAGACCATGGAGACGCACAATATTTTATAAAATAAGATTAACTAGGACACTTGGGGCCTCATTCTGACCCTGGCGGTTGAAAACCGCCAGGGCAGAGTGCCGCGGAAGCACCGCCAACAGGCCGGCGGTGCTTCATGGGCAATTCTGACTGCGGCGGTAAAGCCGTGGTCAGAAAAGGGCAACCAGCGGTTTCCCGCCGGTTTACCCCTGCCCCAAAGAATCCTCCATGGCGGCGCTGCTCGCAGCACCGCCATGGGGATTCCGACCCCCTTCCCGCCATCCTGGTCCTGGCGGTAAAAACCGCCAGGAACAGGATGGCGGGAACGGGTGTTGTGGGGCCCCTGGGGGCCCCTGCACTGCCCATGCCACAGGCCCATGCCCATGCCACAGGCATGGGCAGTGCAGGGGCCCCCTATCAGGGCCCCATAATGATTTTCAGTGTCTGCCTAGTAGACACTGAAAATCGCGACGGGTGCCACTGCACCCGTCGCACCCCTTCAACTCCGCCGGCTCCATTCGGAGCCGGCTTCATTGTTGAAGGGGCTTTCCCGCTGGGCCGGCGGGCGGCCTTCTGGCGGTCGCCCGCCGGCCCAGCGGGAAAGTCAGAATGACCGCCGCGGTCATTTGACCGCGGTACGGTCTTCTGGCGGTTCCCGCCAAGCGGGCGGCTTCTGCCGCCCGCCGGGGTCCGAATGAGGCCCTTGATGTGGGAAGTCCTTTGCAGGCGATAAAATTAGCATATTTAGTAAGACTGTCTATGACTACTAATACTGTGTTTACATGATTGACTTCAGGGAGGACTGTAATGAAGTCCATTGAAATATGTTCCCATGGGTAATCAGGAGTTGGTAAAGGTATTAACAGCCTCTTTGGTTTAACATGAGAGCTTTTACAACGTGCCCAAATCTCACATAATTCTGCCATTTGTTTAATATCCTTAATAAAAGTGGGCCACCAAAAATATATTTTCATAAGTTCTAGGGTTTTTTGAGGTCCTGGGTGGCCTGCTACTTGATGTGTGTGCAATCGTTGGAAAGCTGTGCATTGTAACTCTTTAGTGGGTAAAAAGATTTTTGAATTATAAAAGGGCAAACCTTGTCGTATTGAGTAATCAGTGCCTTTTTTAAGCCAAGGTGACCACTCCGTGACGTGGAAATGGGTACGAATGGAATCAAGGAATTCGTCAGCAGCTATTAAACATATAACTTTGGAAGGATTAATGATTGCCATTGGTTGAGGTTTTTCATGCACTAACGTAGAATCTTGTCTGGTTAAAGCATCGGCTTTTCTGTTATCACTACATGGTCTGAAAGTAACAACAAAGTCGAATTCAGCGAAAAATAACATACATCGCATTTGTCTAGGAGTTAACACTCGGGCTGAGCTCATGAATTGTAAGTTCCTATGATCTGAATAGACTGTGATTCGGTGGGCTGTTCCAGATAAATAATGTCTCCATTCCTTGAATGCTTCACGTATTGCCAACAGTTCTTTGTCTGCAATAGTATAATTTTGTTCTGCTGTGTTAAGTTTTTTGGACATATAGGCCACAGGATGTAATTGTCCTGTAGTAGAGTGTTGTTGTAAAAGAATGGCCCCAATTGCCACACTGCTTCTACAATAAACGGATCCGAAATCCGTGGATGAGCTAGGATAGGGGCAGTGGTAAAGGCTTGTTTTAACATCTGAAAGGCTTCTTCAGTTTGTGATGACTAATGAAAAGGGGTATTTTTGCGAAGTAATTTTGTAATGGGGGCCACTTTTTGGGAAAAATGATCAATAAAACGCCGATAAAAATTGGCGAACCCCAAGAAACACTGGACATCTCGAACAGATTTAGGTGTGGGCCAATCCATGACGGCTTGGATCTTTCGGTCGGTCATTTGCATTCCCTTAGGCGTTAGAGTGATGCCCAAAAATTCCACTTCTTCCGTATGAAACTCACATTTACTGAGTTTACAGTATAGATTATGTTTTCGCAGAGTTAAGAGTACTTTCTTCACATGTTGTTCATGGAATTCTTTTGCACTGGAGTAGATTAGAATGTCATCTATGTAGACAATGACAAATAGATCTAAGTATTCTCTTAAGACGTCATTGAGAAAATATTGAAATGCAGCAGGAGCGTTACAGAGACCGAAGGGCATTACTTGATATTCAAACAAGCCATAGCGGGTTTTGAAATCTGTTTTCCATTTGTTTCCTTCTCGTATGCAGACCAGATGATAAGCTCCTCGGAGGTCATGTTTGGTATAAATGACAGCATCCTTGACTGGATCCAATAGTACGAGAATTAAGGGCAAAGGATATTTATTTTTATGGTGATCTTGTTCAGGCCTCTATAATCAATACAGGGTCTCAACTCACCATTGGCTTTGGGAACGAAGAACAGGGGGAGGCTGCTGGAGAACGTGATGGTCTAATTAAATTGTTTATTAAACATTGGTCAAGATATTCCTGTAGATATTGATTTTCTTTTTCAGAAAGGGCGTAAGTTCTACATTTAGGGATCACAGATCCTGGCACCAAATCAATTTGACAATCATAAGGTCGATGGGGTGGTAGCGTACGAGCTGCTTGCTCACTAAACACATCTGCAAATGTGGCATATTGAGAAGGTAATTGTAAGCGTGTGGGTGTGGACAAAGCACTCTAGACCGCAGTAGTCTGGTAAAATGTCTTTTATTGATGATAGAAGATGAAGTAGAAAACAGGTGAGTATCTTTCAATCTTTGGTTGTGGGACTTTAGGGTGGTGGGTTGTTCTTGAGGTATGGTCTTCACTCTTGTTTTCTGTCTCCCTGGTTCACAGGTCATCCCCCGGGAAGTGCATGCAGAGAGAAGAGAATATAGCGGTAAGTGTACTTGCTACTTATATCTATTTTGTCTCTGTATTCTCTCTTTATTTTCCCTGACTCACTGGTCTTCTTAAGGTTGAGACCGATGTAGATTAGTATGTGATTTATTCCTTCTGTTTCTCAGTGCTTCAACTCCTGTCCTTTCTGTTTTGTAAATTCCTTCAGTGCTCACCCGGACCTGTGCGTGGCTTGGCTGGTCTACTATTGGTGATGGTGCTCTACGGTGACTTGTGGTACGTATTTCATCCCCCCCTCCCTTTCGGATTTTCCTCTTGTACTTGTCCGCTTCTCTTTTCCAAACCCCTCCCCTCTTTCCACCAGCCCATCTGTTTGCGGATGATATACTGAGGTACAGATTTGTTTCACCCCTAGTAATTGACATACTTCAGCCATTAATCTAGACATAAAAGGAGTCCCTTGGTCAGTCAATATTTCTTTTGGGAAACCCACCCGTGAAAAGAACTCTATCATTGCCTGGGAAATAGCTTTAGTGTGTTTACTGGGAAGGGGAATGGCCTCGGGATAGCGTGTGGCATAGTCCACCAGGACTAAAACATATTGTCTACCCCGAGTGGAAGGGGTGAGGGGCCCGATAAGGTCCATTCCAACCCTAGTAGAGGGAATATGAATAATCGGAAGAGGTTGTAGGGGTACGGGTTTTTGTGGAGAGGGGTTGTACAACTGGCATTTGGGACACTCTGAACAATGCTTCCGTATTTCGCCATAAACCCGTGGCCAATAAAATCGTCTAAGAACTGCTTCCTCAGTTTTCTCCCTCCCCAAATGTCCCTCCCCGTTATCCACATGTGCTAATTGTAACACGTGTTGGCGGTGGCTTTTGGGCACTACTAACTGCAGGTCGTTTCCTCTAGTGGGGTTGGGGTTTCTGTATAACGGGTTATTACGAATCAGGAACCTGGGACCTACCCCTGGTGTTGCCCCAGACTCGGCCTGCTGCCATGCGGGTTTTAAAGTTGGGTCCTCATTCTGATTCCGCCGGAAATCCCCGGTGATTGTGCAAACCTTCCCACTAATAACAGGACCGCCTTGGGATGGGCATTGCTGTAGATAAGACCGTTGTTGTTCTCTTTTTTGTCTCCTGCTGAGGATAATTCGTTCCCGTTTGGGTTCTTCTGTAATGGTTCCACTAGGTTCCTCCGTCCACCAACCCCTCAGAAGGTGCTCTTGCCCGGCTTTCTCCAATAAGGAGGGAAAGTCCTCGTAATCAGTCCCGCGGATTATGTCTTCATCCAGGGTGGAGAGTACCTCTACCCGGAGGTTCTTGTTTTGTTCTCTCCATTTCAACCTTATAGTGGCAATGGGATAATACCGTTGATCCCCATGTACACAGGTGATGAGAACCTGGGTCTCGGATTCTTCCTGCCCTGGCAACACTAAATCTTCCCGGATCACGCTCTGGCTACATCCAGAGTCGATTAGGGCCATTCTTTCTACTCCATTGACAAAGATAGGGAGGGTATATTTAGGTTTCTCCCCTCCGGTCCAGAATACTCTCCCCTTGGTTAGACCTATCTCCATGGGGTCCTCGGCATCTTTCTTATGCGGGCAATATCGGGCAATATGGCCCCACTCTGAACAGTTGTAGCATTGAGGACCAGGGCCTGGGTATCCAGAGGGTCCCGGGCCCCTTGGTTGAGTTTGTTCTGGCCCGTGGGCTCCGACTGGCTGTGGTAGTTGTAGTCTAGGAATGGCTGGTCGGACCGTAGGAGGGGGAGCCCGACTAACGGTAGCCCGGAAGTCAAAGCCTCTATGATAAGCACAGGCAAGATCTACGGCTGTTTCATTTGTAAGTCCTGGATGCTGTCGTACCCAGTTCCGATTGGTAGGTGGTAAAGCATCCAAGTAGTGTTCTAAGACTATTATGTCAAACATATCTTCTCTTATCTTCTCTGTAGGATGTAACCACCTCCCGGCTGCATGTTGGAATCTATAATACAAGGTACGGGGATTCTCCTGATGCTGCCATTTCATTTGCCTAAACTTAGTGCGATAACTCTCACTGTCCAAACCCACTCTTTCTAAAATAGTTTTCTTAATGTCCTTTTTTGGTAGGTTCCCACTCGGATTGATAGCTTGGTACGTTGTTTGCAGGTGGCCGGTGAGTAGGGGGCGATATACTGACCCCATTTGTCCTCAGGCCAATTAGCAGTACTGGCCACTCTTTCAAAGTTTGTGAAGAAGGAGTCTGGGTCCTCCTGCTCCTGGTAGCGTTGCAACACACTACTTGGACCCGTGGGGTGTACTTTTGTATGGGCGATGGTGTCGGTAAGCTTCCCCAATGCTGTTTCATGTACCAGTTGTTTATTAGCCATAATCGTCGCCTGGCTCTTGAGCGCTGTTTGCAATGCCTCCGTTCCTCTTTGGCTTCTTTCATTTGTTGTTCCCCTATCAACTGGAGATGCCGTTGCCCTTCTGCCAACTGGGCTATGACATCTGCCATTGTTGCCTTCTCTTCCATGGTTGTGGATTCTTTTTGGATAAATCCCACTTCTGACACCACTTGTATGCGTGTGGGCGTGGATAAAGCACTCTAGACCGCGGTAGTCTGGTAAAATGTCTTTTATTGATGATAGAAGATGAAGTAGAAAACAGGTGAGTATCTTTCAATCTTTGGTTGTGGGACTTTAGGGTAGTGGGATGTTCTTGAGGTATGGTCTTCACTCTCCCTGGTTGACAGGTCGTTCCCCGGGAAGTGCATGCGGAGAGAAGGGAAAATAGCGGTAAGTGTACTTGCTACTTATATCTATTTTGTCTCTGTATTCTCTCTTTATTTTCCCTGACTCACTGGTCTTCTTAAGGTTATTGTATTCAGACCGATGTAGATTAGTATGTGATTTATTCCTTCTGTTTCTCAGTGCTTCAACTCCTGTCCTTTCTGTTTTGTAAATTCCTTCAGTGCTCACCCGGACCTGTGCGTGGCTTGGCTGGTCTACTATTGGTGACGGTGCTCTACGGTGACTGGTGGTACGTATTTTATCCCCCCCCCTCCCTTTCGGATTTTCCTCTTGTACTTGTCCGCTTCTCTTTTCCAACCCCCTCCCCTCCCAGTGCTCGTGCTTGTTATGTTTCCTTGTTTTGTCCTTCCCCCTCCCGTCTCTGTGATTTTCGACCCCCACCCTCTCCCTCTTTCACTCCGCTCTCTGCCTCTCACTCTCACTCTTGGTCAGGGACGTAGTCCCACGCACCTGAATGACCACGCTTCTCCTGAAGCGTGGCGGGATGCTGCCACTCGTCCTCCCGGTTGCCTGGAACAGGGTCTCCTGATGCTCGTCTTCCGTCTTCAGCTCCGGGGATCGGATGGGACCGTTGTCTCCGATTCTCTGTCGGGTTCCGCTCCTGGGCTTCCGCGTTCACCTCTCTGTTGCTGGGCTTTTCCTCCTCCACAAAAGGGTTCACAGCTATTCCCTTGCCTCCTGTTTGCTCCTCCAAAGCTCTGAATGCCGTAGGAGTATGCCGCGGCACTTTTGAACACCCAGTGCCCCGCCACTGCCGGTCCTTCCACCAATCAAGGGCAGGGAGCCTCAGAGCACCAGGGGAAGGGTCAGCACAAGTGGGAGCTGAGTGCGGGCGAACAGGTTCCAGCCCGTCACAGTAATGTTATTGTTTTTTCTGCTGCTGTAGCTATCTGTTGGATAAACTATTTAGTGGAAAGACAAGTTTTAGAGCAGTGAGACCATGAGAACGTTAGAGTGTTCTTTTTCCAATCTATATGTGGGTTATGTAATTTTAGCCAAGGCATACCCAAAATAAAACCATATTGAGGGGCTCTGATAACATCAAACTGTAATTGTTCTAAATGTTGATGGCCATTGGAATTGTAACATGTCATTTGAATTGGGGAAGTGTGAGAGGTGATTGGGCCTGCAGCGAGTTCACTGCCATCCACATCCTGTACTCTTTCAGGTATTACCTTCTTTTGACATGCGAGTTGTAGTCGATATGCGGTTTGAGAGTCTACAAAATTTCCAGTGGCTCCTGAATCTATTAGGGCAAAAGCCTCCTGCCATTTATCCATAATCAAAAGCTGTATTGGAATACGGAAATATCTATTATGTTGATTTGAACAGGAATGTATAGAAGGGATTGTAAGAACACCCAAGGGATTCCCTTCTCTATCTCTTGGGTTCACTAGTTTTCCTCAATATTTCCTACAGAAGCAACTTGACTCTTAGTATTAGCAAAAGAGTCAGTTTTGTTTTTAGGTTTCACTAAGCAATCTCTTACGAAATGTCCCTTCTTTCCACAATATAAACACAGTCCTTTGCGACGTCTTTGTTCTTTAACCTCTTTGGTTAGCGGTTGACGAAGTGTTCCAATTTCCATAGGTTCACTAAAAATATCCGAGGAGGTGGAGGAAAGAGAGGGACGATATTTGTCTTGACGCCAAGTACCGCGATCTGGTCTTTTCTTATCTCCTTTTCTTTCAGAAAGTCTATGATCAAGTCTTACGGTTAGATTTATTAGATCTGTACATGTTTTAGGTTGAGGATCGATTTGAGCTAACACGTCTTTTAGTTCCTCCTTTAGGCCCTGATAAAAAAGTGTGGCTCTCTTTTCTTCGGGCCAAGCTGTTTCAACCACCAAACGATTGAATTGTGAGAGATAAGAAATAAGGTCCTTGTTTCCTTGTCGTAGTTCCAATAGTTCTTTATCAGCCGACATGGTAACTGCTCGTCGGTCAAACACTTTCTCAAATTCGTCAACAAATCGACGCCAATTGTAAAGCAGAGGACTATCTTGTCGTACTAGGGGAACTGCCCAATTGGCTGCGTATCCTGACAAGTAAGAAATCAAAAAGGCAATTCTAGACTGTGGGTCAGGGAAAGCAGCTGGACGACAAGTGAAATGTAACTCCACTTGGGTAAGGAATATCTGGACTTTGTTGGCATCTCCAGAAAACCTTTCAGGAGCAGCCAACGGTATCTGCGTAGGAATATTGACGGATACATTGGTTTGAGATGGAGGTAAACGTGGCAAAGGTGTTCCTCCAGGACCGTCCACCTTGGCTTGTAATTGAGTGACTTTGGTAACTAAGGCTGCAGTGTAATTTCTAGAATCCTGTAACTCCTTTTGTAATTGTGTTAATGCCTGCATCACTGTGTCTAGGGTAGTCATCTCGCCAGCTATCGTGCAGATCAAGAGAAGAGAAAACTCTTGGGCTTCCTATTCTGTCAGGAGGTCCAAGTTCTCGAGATCTGCACGATGCTGTTAAGGGTCCCACTTCCAGGCAACACCAAAGTCAGATGCCGTTATGGCGTTGAACTTCAGAGGGGCCCAGCCGGGGGAAGGGATAATCGGGAAGGAACAGCCAGGAGAAAGATCTGAAAAGGAAAAGATTAATACAGAACATACAATAAATGCTTTTCACAACAATGATTCACTGTCTCTCAAAGATCTCACTAATTTCTATTACTATCAGAAGAAACAGATTTCCTAAGAATATATTTTTGAAATTGAATTCTGCACGACTCTTACTCCAGAGATCCAAAAGGCCATAAGTCAAAACATTCCACAAAAATATCTTGCCTCATAATCATTAAACGGGAAATGACACTATAGGTTCCTTAATGTCACTCATGCAGGATAAAAAGATAATATTTGTCTTTTCTTTGAATTTAAATCACCCGAGTTTCAACAAGACAATGTTTACCAAAGCACAATGTCACTTTCTTTTTGATAAGAAATAACACAGAAAATCCAATAACACTGTGGAGTGGAATTAGCGCATTCAAAGCCTAAAACGATTACACAATTTTCTAAGCGAAACATATATTAGTAAACATGTAGCCAACTTCAAAAGAAAATGCCCCGGAGAAAAATGGTTACTTTGAATCGCATTGAATACAAGAGCTGAAAGAAACGATGTTGCTAAGCAACATCCTCCTAGCGTTTCACTGTTCAAATAAACTCCGAATTCGGAATTCACAGAAAGGGCAGGAATGCCCTAAAGGAAATTTCTCACCACCGCGAGCCGGCCGCTCGCTAAAGGAAAAACAGACTTGGATGAAATCTCAACAGCAGCGCGAAAGGGACCCGCTCTCCACAGACGCTCAAAATAGGAAGCGTCGGTTGAACGGGTGTGGCAGGTATTTATAGCCCGACCACACCCAAAAATAATTATTGTTAGGGGAGGCTGGGAAATGAAGTCCTCCCTGACTTCCTGGTTCTTTTTCTACGGTGATGTGTGTGCTCAAATGAGGATGTAGAGTCTTCACCTTAGTGTTGTTGGGTAATGATCAGGGCAGTGATACCACCAATGGCCCAATCATTTAGGCAGGTGACTTTTACCACACAAGATGTGTGCTTTCACAGAAATGGTGGCTGCAACGTATGGGCAATTGCGCCCACGTGTCACTAGGGTCCTGACAAAACCAAGAGGATCCTCTGCCTGGAGAAGAGCTGAGGAAGAAGAGCTGTCCTGCCTGTGACTGTGCTTTGTGGAGCTATCCTGCAGTGCTGCTTCTGCCTGTGCAAGAGCACAAAGACTGGACATTGTGTGCCTTCCTGTTTGTGAAGAACTCTCCAAGGGCTTGCAACTGAGCTTGCCTCCTGTTGTTGAAGTCTCAGGGACAGCAAAGACTTCTCTCTACCAGCACCTGGAGCCTCTGCTGAGACTCCTGCCCTGCCAAGTGTTCCCCTATCCAGTTCCTGGGGCCTTGACAGCTGAAGCTGGTGGACCAAGGTTGGAAATCCATGCACAGATCGCCGTGCGGGGAAATTTCCGACACAACCCCAGAGCGGCTAAAGAAATGACATGACGCCGGCTCTGCGGCTGAAATTGATGCAGCGCTTGCAGCGCGGCTGGGAAATCAAAGCACGCGGCTGGAGAAACAATGCTCGGTATCGCTGATGGAGGGAGGCTGCAATGACGCAACATCGCTGGACGCGGAAAAACAACGCAAGCCTGCCCGGACCTGAGGTGTTTTGTCCAGATCGAAGCATCTCTCTCCTCCGGGGAAAGAAATTACGCACGCCAATCGGACCGGAGAAGGAGAAAGAACACACGACCTCGCTTGCGGGTGAGAAATCGACACACCGCTACCCTTTTTGACGCACACTCGCCTGTGCATGTTATTTCAATGCAACCCAGGTACATTTTCATGCTAACAGCATTAGCGCTGTATTTAAAAGAACATGAAGACTCTTTTTGCTTTTTAATTAATGACTTGTGTATGGTGGATATTCGTCGTTTTGGTCTTGTTTTGGTTAGATAAATATTCTAAATTTTTTCTAAACCTGTGTTGTGTCATTTTGTAGTGTTTTCATTAAGTTTCTGCGTGTGTTGGTACAAATACTTTACACCTAGCACTCTGAAGCTAAGCCTGCCTGCTTGTGCCAAGCTACCAAGGGGGTGAGCGGGGTTAGCTGAGGGTGATTCTCTTTTACCCTGACTAGAGTGAGGGTCCTTGCTTGGATAGGGGGGAACCTGACTGCCAACCAAAGATCCCATTTCTAACATATATATATATATATATATATATATATATATATATATATATATATATATATATATATATATATATATATATATATATATATATATATACCTTTCACAGGTAACAGTATCCTTGAGGCTCTTTCATGAGTGTTGCAGAGAATCCTCATTCCTGACAATACTAAAAAGTTCAGAATGCTTCTGAACTTTTAACACTGCTAAACACCTTGGAACTTTAATGATCTTTAACCAGTTAACAATATTCTCTATGACTTATTGGAAAAGTTCTTGCAATGTTTGAGTTGTGGCGCCCAGCCGGAAACACTCGGGACCACTGCTGAATACCGTGTAACTTTTATCGTCTTTAAACCGCAAAAGTATTATCTGTGGCTTACTTGAATGGTCCTTTGCAATATTTGCGTAGCCGGAACCTTGCTGGAAACCTTTACCTCACGTCAAGCGCTCTCTCAAAGCACCTCTGGATTTCAGTCAGAACACAGTTGAAGTGCGCAGCGCCTGTGCTGCACGCGCGTATTAACAGTTCAGTCTCTGGAGTGCAACACTAGAACTGCAAACTCGTACCTGAACAACCTGGCGGCCATCTTGGACTTCTTTCTCTGTTCTTTCCTTGTAATGTTTGTAATGTAACTCGACAAACTATCTGCCAATAAGGATATCGCCTTTTCCACTGCGGATACTTCTAGACCTGCAGATATTTTTCTTTTATTTCGCACTTCACAGGAGTCACAACATTGCAACTCTGAGGGTTCTTGACAGCTATCTGCTGCCACAATTTGGTGGACCACATTAGGGATTACCTGCTCTTGAGACACCAGAGCACAGCAGACTGTTGTCATACTGGCTCCTCTGTCTCTAGGAGCTTCCACCTGCCTCCCGTTGATGGTCATCCACTGCCTATTGTTTTAAGTATTGTCAGGAATGAGGGTTCTCTGAACCACATCCTCCTCCCCCAGTGAGACTAGGGTTATCTCACCTGGCTCCCCACCACTAACTTGGGCCAACTCCTCCCCAAGCACAACACTGGCCACCCCAACAGAATTCCCACCAGTGAGGGGGGGCTGTGTCCACTTGGGACACTTGGGAGGCCCTCTAAAATGTCTTTCCTAATTACAGGCAAAGCACCTGAGGAGTCCCTTCCCTCCAGGCTTCATGAAGGGAACCAACTCTTCTTCTTTTCAGTGGGGGGGGTTGGGAATCCTTACTCTGGGAACTAGTTTGGGGCCCTTTAGAGAACTCTTTACCTTTACCCTTGTCCCCTGCTTCTTCTGCTTGAAACCCTGCCCACCCTTGACTGAGTCTCCAGCAGACAACGTCTTGTGGACCCTGGTACTCCTCGTGTGGTCCACCTCCTGAGCAAGTTTCCTGCAGTCAGTAAGCCTGCTGTCAATCTAGTGCTGGTGCAGCTCTGGAAAACACAGACTAGACAAGTGCTACCATACAAACAAATTGTATAGCCCCTGATAATCTGTTACCTCACTGCCCTTCACCCAAACATCCAGTGCTGTGCAGAAGGTATCCACACACTCAAGCCAGGTCTGAAAATCAAGTTTTCTATTCTCCCTGAACTTCCTCCTGTACATCTTTGATGTCTAGTGATGAGGACATCCTTCATCCTGGTGTAAGTGAGCTCACTAGCTTGCCCTTACCCCAAGAAGGTGTCTCCCTCCCCTCAGCTGTGAAGTAGTTCCACAGGCCTACCCCGCCCACCCCTCAATCTCTCTCAGGGATCCCGTGCATGTGAAGTGCTGCCTCATTGCCCTGAAACCACCTGTGGATGTCATCCTCCTTAGTGTACTCCTTCCCTAAGTTCTTGGGAAGGTGAACTCTTCTCTCGGACTGCACTGATGAAATGCTGCCAGCATCTGTGTTGGGCCTGCTCCTCAGATCCAGCTACTTCAAGCTCCTCAGTGTGAGAAAGTAGCCTCTTTCTAGCATGGCTACCCACACTTTTGGCCTGTTTGTGAGTGTATGTCAGTGTGTTTTTACTGTGTCACTGGGATCCTACTAGCCAGGACCCCAGTGCTCATAGATAAAAAAAACTATATGTCAGTGTGTTTTGCCTGTCTCACTGGGATCCTGCTATCCAGGACCCAAGTGCTAATAGTTTGTGGCCTAATGTGTATGCCTGTGTAGTGTCTAACTGTGTCACTGAGGCTCTGCTAACCAGAACCTCAGTGCTTATGCTCTCTCTGCTTTTAAATTTGTCACTGTAGGCCAGTGACTTCATTTACCAATTTCTATTGGCATACTGGACCCCCCTTATAAGTACCTAGGAAATAGTACCTCAGTACCGAGGGCATTGGGGTTCTAGGAGATCCATACGGGCTGCAGCATTTCTTTTGTCACCCATAGCTCAGACAAACCCTTACACAGGACTGCCATTGCAGCCTGCGTGAAATAACGCACATGTTATTTCACAGCCATTTTCACTGCACTTAAGTAACTTATAAGTAACCTATATGTCTAACCTTCACTTGCTGAAGGTTCGGTGCAAAGTTACTAAGTGTGAGGGCACCCATGCACTAGCAGAAGTGCCCCCACATAGTTAAGGGCCATTTCCCCAGACTTTGTGAGTGCGGGGACGCCATTACAAGAGTGCACTACATATAGGTCAATACCTATATGTAACTTCACAATGGTAACTCCGAATATGGCCATGTAACATGTCTAAGATCATGGAAGTGTCCCCCCATTCCAAATCTGGTATTGGCTAGCCAATTCCATGCATCCTGGGGGCTCCACCATGGACCCACAGTACTGCCAAACCAGCTCTCTGAGGCTTCTACTGCAGCTACAGCTGCTGCCACCTCACAGACAGGGTTCTGCCCTCCTGGGGTCTGAACAGCCCAGTCCCAGGAAAGCAGAACAAAGCATTTCCTCTGGGAGCAGGGTGTTACACCCTGTCCCTTTGGAAATAGGTGTTACAGGCTGGGGAGGGGTTGCCTCCCCCAGCCTTTGGAAATGCTTTGAAGGGCACAGATGGTGCCCTCCTTGCATAAACCAGTCTACAACGGTTCAGGGACCCCCTTTCCCCTGTTCTGGTCGGACACTGGACAAAGGAGAGGGGAGAGACCCCTCCCCTGTTTATCACCACCCCAGGGGTGGTGCCCAGAGCTCCAACAGTGTGTCCCAGACTTCAGCCATCTTGCTTTGCAAGATGTGGGGCCACTCTGGAGGGCTCGGAGTGGCCAGTGCCAGCAGGTGACGTCAGAGACCACTCCTGATAGTTCCATACCTGGTTAGGTAGCCAATCCCCCTCTCAGGGCTATTTAGGGTCTCTCCTGTGGGTTCTCTTCAGATTCTGCTTGCAAGTTTCCTTTAGGAATCCTCTGCAACAACTTTAGACTCTTCTGACCTTGGATAAGCCGCAGCCTGCTCCAAGAAACGCTGTAACTGCAACAAAGTGTCTACAAGAGACACTTTTCTTCAGTAACCTCAGCTCCAGGTCAACAACTGCAACAGTTTTCATGGTGTGCATGCTCTGGGGACTCCCTGTCTTCATCCTGCACCAGAAGGACCGAAGAAATCTCATGTGGAGTGACGGAGTCACTCCCCTGCTCCAAGCAGGCACCTTCCAAGGTGACGACTGGTACCCTGGGACTCCTCTCACGACGATGAGCGTGCTCCTAAGGACACCTAGGGTGGACATCATCGACATAGACTGTCCTGAGGCCCAGCTGACGCAATTTGGAGGAGGTAAGACCTTGCCTTTCCTGAGAACGACTGTACCCATGTGTATTGTGTCTTCTTCACCTCCTGAGGGCTCTGTGCACTCTTTGCTAAATTCCTTTGTGCACAGCCTGGCCCAGGTCCCCAGCACTCCACCCTGGGACGCTCAACTCGCTGAGTTGTTCTCGGGCGCATGGGACCTTCTTTTGTTGTGCTGCATCAACTGCGTTTTGCACCTCATTAAACCTGGATCCTGCGGCTTCTGGGGGTGCTGGCTGGCATCCGGAGGGCTCTCTGAAGTGCTGAGAGCCCCCTCCTCCTCCTCACATAGAGTTGAGGCCCCCAGGTCCCTTCTGGGTCCATCCAGCGCCTTTTTGATGAAAAACGCACTTTTGTCGTAGCCAAGGCATGTTGGCTCCTTCCAACACGAAATCTCATCTGCAACGAACTTCACGCCATGGGACATATTTTGCATCATGCAGGAACCCGCCGGCATCTTCCTAGCGTGCATTTCCTCAGGATTTTCTACTAACTGGGGACTCTTCTTTTGCACCCTCTTATGGGTTGGCAGGGGTTCCTGTCCTTCCTGGAAATTCTTTTGACTTCTGGACTTAGTCCCCTTCCTTTGCAAGTCTTCAGGTCCAATAATCCAGCAGTTGTTCTTTTGCAGACTTGGTTGGCTGCTGCAAAACCCCCAAAACGAGGTGTAGTGTGTACTAAGGAAACTTGCAGTACTTTACTCCTGCTTTTCTGGGCTCTGGGGTGGGGTAATTTTCTTACCTTTACTGTATTCTTACTCTCCCAGCGATTCTGCACACACTACACTTGTCTAGGGGGGAATTCGGGATTCACATTCCACTTTTGTAGTATATGGTTTGTGTTGCCCCTAGACCTATTTTCTCGCATTGCATTTTATAGGATTTACTACTGTTTGCATTGTTCTATGACTATTTACTTGTCTAATTTTGGTGTCTAGTGTATATATTGTGTATAATACTTACCTCCAGAAGGAGAATTGTCTCTAAGACATTTTTGGTACTGTGTCACCCAAATAAATACCTTTATTTTTGTTAACACTGAGTATTGTCTTTACTTGTGTATAAGTACTGTGTAACTATAAGTGGTATTCCATGAGGTTTGCATGTCTCCTAGTTCAGCCTAAGCTGCTCTGCTATAGCTACTTCTATCAGCATAAGCTGCTAGAACACTACTACTTTGCTAAGAAGGGATAACTGGACCTGGTATAAGGTGTAAGTACCCAAGGCACGCACTACAAACCAGGCCAGCCTCCTACATTGGTGGTGCAGCGGTCGGATAAGTACTTGCACTTGCTTTACCACTGTTACTTGTGCTTTTCACAAGAAAAGCTTGCTCCAATACTTAGAGCATATATAATATATACCTAGAAATAATATTCTAACTTTCTTAAAAGTTCTTTAAACTTTGCAAACGTTTTTACAAAGTTCTGAAAAGATTTCTTTATTTCTCTAAAAAGTTAGCTCTGTTATTCTACTAACTTTTTACTCACTTTCCTAACCTTTTTTCTTTCAATATGTCTTCTGTAGAAGCCACCCCTAGAGCTGTCCAGACTACCCATGACAATTTAAACTATAACAGCTTGAAGGGGCTATGTATTGAAAGAAATTTAGGAATTGGGACGAACTCCAATAAGGAGTACCTCTTAAATCTCCTCCTACAGGATGACCAGGGAATCAGTACTGAGGAAGAGGTAGAGGATAACTCCAACCAGGTAAGTTCAGAGGACCAAGATGACAATCCTGGGGAGGGTCCTTCCACAGACCTATCTGTCAACAAGCCCCCTAGTATAACTGGTAGTGGAAAGGGTTCACACACAAGTAGGGCTCCCTTCACCCCTAGAGGCCAGGGCACTAGAGTGGCCCCTGTTAGAGATAGGTCTACCTCTGCACACTCTCATCTTACCTCTGTTTCAGAGGCTTCACACATTTCTAACCCTGAGGACCAGTCCCTAGATGGGGAACTCAGAAAGCTGAGGTTAGAGGAAGCCAGACTGAAGCTAATGCAGCAGCAGTTGGCCTTAGACAGGGAATCCCTGGCTGTGGAAAAAAGAGGCAGGGCTTGGGGTTAGTTCCTCATGGTGGCAGCAGCAGTTTTAGGAATACAAATGTTAGGGAACCTTCATTTGATTCTAGGAATCTGCACAAAGTTGTCCCTCCTTACAAGGATGGTGATGACATCAACAAGTGGTTTGCTGCACTTGAGAGGGCCTGTAAAGTTCAGAGGGTCACTCATGTACAGTGGGCTGCTATCCTTTGGTTATCCTTATCTGGAAAAGGTAGAGACAGAATTCTGATTGTCAGAGAGGATGATGCAGATAACTACCAAATTCTTAGAAATGCACTCTTGGATGGTCTGGGCTTAACCACTGAACAGTATAGACTTAAGTTCAGAGAGACCAGAAAAGAGTCATCACAGGACTGGACAGACTTTGTGGACTGTTGTGTGAAGGCCCTAGAAGGTTGGTTACATGGCAGTAAGGTGACTGATTATGAAAGCCTATATAACTTGATTCTGAGAGAGCATGTCTTGAATAATTGTGTGTCTGACTTGTTACATAAGTATCTTGTGGACTCAGATATGACCTCTCCTCAAGAATTGGGAAGGAAGGCAGGCAAATGGGTCAGAATAAGAGTGAGCAGAAAACTCATACAGGGGGTGACAAGGATGGCAAGAAGAAAGATGGTGAAAAATCTCAGGACGAGCATGGGGATAAAAGTAAACATAAAGATCCTTCTTCAGGTGCAAAACACTCCTCTGGGGGTGGGGATAAAACTTCTTCATCTTCTTCAAACTCTTTACACAATCAAAAAAGTTCTTGGTGCTATGTGTGTAGAAATAAAGGCCATTGGCCAGGGGATAAGCCCTGTACCGGTAAAGCCCCTGAGCCTACCACCACTAAGACATCAGACTAGTGACCCTAGCATTAGTGGTAATAGTGGTGGGACTACTGGCAATAGTCAAACTAAAGGTGTAGTTGGGTGCACTTTTGGGACCATAATAGAAACTGGGGTAGACACTCCCAAGACAGTTTCTGTCACACCTGGTGGCATTGGCCTTGCCATATTGTCTGCTTGTCCCCTTAACATGGATAAGTACAGGCAGTCAATCTTAATAAATGGTGTTGAGGCCCAGGCGTACAGGTGCCAGTATCACTTTGGTGACTGAAAACCTGGTGTCACCTTGTGTCCTTGGACAGAAGTACCAAGTTACTGATGTCAATAATTCCACTCAGTCTCTCCCCTTAGCTGTAGTTCATCTTAGTTGGGGTGGAGTTACTGTCCCTAAGCAGGTGGTGGTATCACCTAGCTTACCTGTAGATTGTCTCTTAGGGAATGACCTAGAGAACTCAGGTTGGGCTGAGGTAGAGTTTAGTACCCATGCATCCATGCTGGGCATCCCTGAGGAATTGCTTCCTCTCATTTCTGGTGAAATGAAAAGCAAAGGAGAGAAAAAGGCCTGAAATTTCAGGATCCCTCTCCACCAACAGGTAAAAAGGGTATCAAAGTATCCCTTCCCCATCCTGCCACTAAGGATACCATTCCTGTGGTGGGAGAAAGCTCTCCTGGGGTGGAACCTGTACCAAAGGAGCCCTCAGCTATCACAGCTGAACTCCCAGAGGTAAAAGTACCTCTCTGTGGAACTACTAAACCAGATGTGCAAAATTGCACCATTTTAGTAAATATGGAACATCCCTCCAGCCCCCCCAGAGAAACTTTAGTGCATCAACCCTGCACTGCCTCCAAACACTTAGGACAGCAGCCCTGTCCTGGTGTGGAGCTTATAGGACAGCAGCCCTGCCCTGCTCCAACTCAAGAGAAACAGCAACCCTGTTCTCTCTTACAGCCATATGGACCAAGTTTTTGCCCAGATATGGCTTTATTGAGACAGCATCACTGTCTAGCATTTCCTGCATTTGACATAGGCCCAGTGGACCAATCCCACTGCCTAACATTAAAACATACAAATAGGAACTCTGAGAATTTACACTCACAATGTTGGTTAGGCAAAAATCTCCAAACCGGGTGGTTTACATCCCCACAGGGAAGTAACCATATAGTGGATGATAAAGGGAGTAACCACTCTGTTGCAGATCTACTGTCCACTTATCACCACTTAGACCATAAAGTCTCAACTGGCCAATGTTAGCCTTATTGTCCTTCGTTTGGGGAGTGGGGGGTTGTGTGAGAATGTAGCCTCTTTCTAGCATGGTTACACCCACTTTTGGCCTGTTTGTGAGTGTGTCAGTGTGTTTTTACTGTGTCACTGGGATCCTGCTAGCGAGGACCCCAGTGCTCATAGATAAAAACCTATATGTCAGTGTGCTTTGCCTGTCTCACTGGGATCCTGCTAGCCAGGACCCCAGTGCTCACAGTTTGTGGCCTAATGTGGCTGCCTGTGTAGTGCTAACTGTGCCACTGAGGCTCTGCTAACCAGAACCTCAGTGCTTATGCTCTCTCTGCTTTTAAATTTGTCACTGTAGGCCAGTGACTTTATTTACCAATTTCTATTGGCATACTGGACACCCCTTATAAGTCCCTAGTAAATGGTACCTAGGTACCCAGGGCATTGGGGTTCCAGGAGATCCATATGGACTGCAGCATTTCTTTTGCCACCCACAGGGAGCTCAGACAAACCCTTATACAGGACTGCCATTGCAGCCTGCGTAAAATAACGTACACGTTATTTCACAGCCATTTTCACTGCACTTAAGTATCTTATAAGTCACCTATATGTCTAACCTTCACTTGTTGAAGGTTAGGTGCAAAGTTACTAAGTGTGAGGGCACCCTTGCACTAGCAATGGTGCCCCCATATAGTTCAGGGCCATTTCCCTAGACTTTGTGAGTGCGGAGACGCGATTACACGAGTGCACTACATATAGGTCAATATCTATATGTAGCTTCACAATGGTAACTCTGAATATGGCCATGTAACATGTCTAACATCATGGAATCGTCCCCCCATTCCAAATCTGGTATTGGGGAGACAATTCCATGCATCCTGGGGGCTCCACCATGGACCCCCAGTACTGCCAAACCAGCTCTCTGAGGCTTGTACTGCAGCTACAGCTGCTGCCACCTCACAAACAGGGTTCTGCCCTCCTGGGGTCTAGACAGCCCAGTCCCAGGAAGGCAGAACAAAGCATTCCTCTGAGAGCAGGGTGTTACACCCTGTCCCTTTGGAAATGGGTGTTACAGGCTGGGGAGGGGTAGCCTCCCCCAGCCTCTGGGAATGCTTTGAAGGGCACAGATGGTGCCCTCCTTGCATAAACCAGTCTACACCGGTTCAGGGACCCCTTTTCCCCTGTTCTGGTCGGAAACTGGACAAAGGAGAGGGGAGAGACCCCTCCCCTGTCCATCATCACCCCAGGGGTGGTGCCCAGAGCTCCACCAGTGTGTCCCAGACTTCAGCCATCTTGCTTTGCAAGGTGTGGGGGCACTCTGGAGGGCTCTGAGTGGCCAGTGCAAGCAGGTGACATCAGAGACCCCTCCAGATAGGTCCATACCTGGTTAGGTAGCCAATCCCCCTCTCAGGGCTATTTAGGGTCTCTCTTGTGGGTTCTCTTCAGATTCTGCTTGCAAGTATCCTTCAGTAATCCTCTGCAACAACTTCAGACTCTTTTGACCTTGGATCAACCGCAGCCTGCTCCAAGAAACACTGTAACTGCAACAAAGTGTCTACAAGAGACACTTTTATTCAGCGACCTCAGCTCCAAGTCAGCAACTGCAACAGTTTCCATGGTGTGCATGCTCTGGGGACTCCCTGTCTTCATCCTGCACCAGAAGGACCGAAGAAATCTCCCATGGTGTGACGGAGTCACTCCCCTGCTCCAAGCAGGCACCTTCCAAGGTGACGACCGGTACCCCGGGATTCCTCTCACGGCGAGGGGCATGTTCCTAAGGACACAGAGGGTGGACATCGACATAGACTGTCCTGAGGTCCAGCTGACGCAATTTGGAGGAGGTAAGACCTTGCCTTCCCTGAGAACGACTGTACCCCTGTGTATTGTGTCTTCTTCACATCCTGAGGGCTCTGTTCACTCTTTGCAGAATTCCTTTGTGCACAGCCTGGCCCAGGCCCCCAGCACTCCACCCCGCGATGCTCAACTCACTGAGTTGTTCTCCTGCGGCGTGGGACCTTCTTTTGTTGTGCTGCATCAACTGCGTTTTGCATCCTCTTTGAACTCGGATCCTGCGGCTTCTGGGGGTGCTGGCTGGCATCCTGAGGGTCTCTGAAGTTCTGAGAGACCCCTCTTCCTCCTCACAGAGTGAGGCCCCCGGGTCCCTCCTGGGTCCATCCAGCGCCATTTTAATGAAAAATTCACTTTTGTCGTAGCCAAGGCTTGTTGGCTCCTTCCAACATGAAATCTCATCTGCAACAATCTTCACGCCGTGGGACATCTTTTGCATCACGCAGGAACCCGCTGGCATCTTCCTAGCGTGCATTTCCTCAGGATGCCGGGGATTCTTCTTTTGCACCCTTTTCTGGGTTGGCAGGGGTTCCTGTCCTTCCTGGAATTTATTTTGACTTCTGGACTTGGTCCCCTTCCTTTGCAGGTCTTCAGGTCCAATAATCCAGCAGTTGTTCTTTGCAGACTTGGTTGGCTGCTGCAAAATCCCCAAAACAAGGTGTAGTGTGTACTAAGGAAACTTGCAGTACTTTACTCCTGCTTTTCTGGGCTCTGGGGTGGGCAGGCAAAAAGTTGTGGGATGACCACCCTAAGGCTGTCAGGTCTAACAGGACCTCTTGTAAAGCGCTGGAAAGCTAAGCTACTTTTGGAGGTTCAACTAAAATGCTGTTCCACCCCCGGCTTAGATGTGCTAATCTGACTGCTTGTTATCGAGGTCTGATCCCCACAGGGGACTGACCATCTAATTCTGCTCACCCTGGTGGCATGGAGGGGAGTTGGCTCCAGCCGGCATCCAACTCAGTGCTTTTGCTCCACTCGGGTACTTGATTTAACAAGAAAGAGAGGGAAGAATTCCATAACTCTATTGATTGTGTATATCTCCGTTTGAATTAGCAGCCTAGCTGGCTCTACTTGGGGCCATGGAGGTAGGGGCCTCCATGACCTATCCCCTCTCTCATACAGTATTAGTCCAGTATCCCACCATGCCCTACGCCCACGGCCGGAAGCTCCTTCTCTCCTATTAGTGCTGTTTCTCACCCTATCCCAATCTGGGGACCACTAATCTTGCTGATGTATAGTTCAGCCTATGGATGGGGGTCCCAAGATATCCGGTGACTGGAAGGTAGAGTCCTGTATTGCTGGCTCGCAGGTTGCTGCTGTCTATGGCCATGACCAATGTGCCAACCGCAGAACCCGAGAGTTTTCCACCATTTTCCCGTTGGTGATATGTAGCTGCTTAGCAGTCAAACCCCTCAGACCATCCCGTCAGTCGTGCACGCTTCCCTGTAGGGGTCGCCTTATTTGCTTTGGCACCACCTCTAGGTGATTTTAACAGCATAAACTCTTGTCTGTTTTCTTGGGAACTTGAAACTGCACAGGCCCATCCCACACCGATGGCACATCCTGCTTACTTCTAAGTGGTATGAAAGTTCCAGTCTGCATGCGTGGTCCTCTCTTGAGGGAAAGTGCTGGGATGAGATGGCTTCAAGGCTGGTGAGGGGAAGGCGAATTGGAACGTCAGCAAGCTTCGGACAGAAAGTTGCTACAGAAACCCGGCGTCTATGAACAAAGACCTTCCAGCTTACAGACACTGCTCATCTGAAACCTTTGGCCTTCCTTCAGATTTCTTCTGAGGGCTACTCTTCAATCGCGACATGGCCATAGATTTCAGATCCATCACCATGCTATTAGGCTGCTAGATCCGCAGACCACAGTTGGGGGTCGTTTCAAAATTGCTGCATAGAGGCTGTGCCTCTCACGCATCAGAAGTGGTGGCATCAGGCGCGAGAAGCAGCATGCATTGTACTGCAGGAGCGGCCTACTTGCCATCTCCAGGCTTATCCTTGTTTCATGCATACAGCACACAAACTTTTATCTAACTCCCCTTGTGGGGGAGGATGGCTTATTGGTTTGTGATGTATTAATGATATACCCTCTTTTGCCCCTGACGCTGTGCGAAAAGAGAATGTAAACAATGAAGATACAATATGATGGTCTGAAAGTAATTTCATACAATGCCTTGACTTAAGCAATAAGTGAAAAGCTAAGGCAGTTGAGGATTGGATAAGAATAAGAAGTCACTCCCCTGAAATTGTTTTGCTTCAGGGGACCCATTTTAGGTAGAGGGGAAGGCATGCCCTGTTATGTCCAGAAAATGTGACGGATTTGCATATATTATAAATGCCAGGGCAGCCCACAGGGGGGTAGCTATGTTAGCACATTTCTTCAATATCACATAAGTACTTTTCAGAGAGATAAAGAGGGGAGGTGGGCATTGGTCAGTGGAGTAATAAATGATCTTAGAATTTTGGTTGCCACAATCTATGCTGCTATTGTTGATGATCCAGCAGCGCTGTTGGAACTTTTTCAGGTTCTGTCACCTATTCCTGGCAAATTAATACTGGGAGGAGATTTCAGTCTATTTCTTAACCCAGTCCTAGATTCATCCACCGCTACGCAGAATAAACCGTGTTCTGCCAAACTTATATTTGAGGTTCTGAATTTGGTGGACGGTTGGAGAGACCAATAGCCATCCAGGTGCAAATATACATGCATTTCAGAATGGTCTAAATTGGCAGCCAGGATCGATTATTTTTTACACTCCCAGTATGTGGCCTTATGGGAGTATAAACATGTGTAAAATGGGTTTTCGGACCACTCCCTAGTAGCAGTCTCAGTGGTGGAGATGCAGCTCACAAAGTCAGGAGTTAGAAGGACTTTCATTAGGGTCAAGCTAGAGGACGATGTCTGGTCTAAAGAGATTCAGGATGAGATTGACCATTATTTCAAGGTTAACCATCATACTGCTAGTATAGAAACCATACGGGATGCTTCTGAAAGCAACCATACATGCCTGTATAATGTCTAAAAGTACTGCCAGAAAAAAGTGTATTTTAGAAAGAAGAACTAATCTTGAGCAGGGCCTGGATAGTGCAAACAAAAATGTATTGTGTCATAGCCATCTTATTAATCAACAACAGCTTAGGGAAAATAAACTGTTAATGCAGGATTATTATTATGAGCAAACCTATGCTGCCAATAGTACCCAATTACATGAAATACAAAACAAAGTGGTTATGCTAATGGTTCGCACCTCTTAAGTGTATATATTGTAAATTGAGAGAAAACAATGTCCATCTGTTGCTGATAGTGCTGCCAGGGGTGCCAGGCCAGTATAGCACCCAACCACTTCAGGTGCAGTTGTGTTGATTGAGAACTCAAACAACATGTAGAAATCCAATTTATGTATATACCAGGGCACACCACGAAGGTTCTTATAGTCCAATTCTTGGTACGCTGTGTAAATGAGAGTTCAGAAAGCACGAAAATGTGTGGTGGAATTGTATTCATCCAGTATATTATGAATCCAATAAGACAACAGCCGACACGTGTTTCGTCAACAAGAGTTCTCAAGGCTGTAAGTTCGAAATACAAGAAAAGGAATCAAATATATAATATAAAAAATTATTATTGGACAACAAACAAGGAATCTAATTCTCGTGATGATCCAAATCAAGACCCGTGTTTCATATTGTGGAGCCGAAATGTGATATAAAGTGAAAAGGGGAAAAGAGGATCCTGCGTCTCTCCAGGACATGCATGTGAAGATATTGTGTAAAGGTGACCCGTAATGTGTCAGGTGTACTCATAAAGATGTGTTAGAAGAACATAAAAAACTGTAGACCAAAAATAATGGACAAAGAAACGCAGGAACAAAAAGTACATCATGTCCCGAGTTATTGCGCCCCGAACCTGTATATCATTACATAGCCACTAAGAAATGATGTAAGACATGCAGAGAAGCATGCAAAATAGATAAATAAATAAATAAATCCCCCAAAGGAATGGGGCCCTTTATGGGAGGCGAGACATTGTGAAAAGAAATAATATGTACGATAGATGACATACCATAAGTCTGAACATAGTAAAATGTTCCAGGGAAATTGCTAAATTCCCAGCATCGGAAATAAGACAATTAATTGAAAATGTGGTTGCTAGAACATGAATTGTCATGTAATGCAATCGATGGACACGGCCATGATAAGTCTAAATGGAAAAAGTTAGATGGCCACAATCAGAAAACAAGCATTTACAATGCAATGGGTCTCGCATTTGCTCAAGTTAGAGCTATTAGCGTTGTAAATTCCTAACTGGACTTTTCTTGCCACATAAATTGAAAATGAAAAGTAAAAGAGTTGACATAAGCAAGCCAATTTAAAGCGATACGACCGTCATGAGCATTAGCGCAAAGGAGAGACACGAAAGTAAAAAGAAGTTCGCTCACAGTCACACCTATCGGAAAACGTGCAATTATCCATGTAACAATGTTGATGGCCAAGACAGTAACAAAATTGCCCAAAGGAGGGATGATAACAAGGATTTTTGAAAGGCCAGTCCATGAACGAGTGAAAGTGATGGACGTGCCGTGGGTGTGGATAAAAGCCCACAGATAAGATTACAAAATGTCAGAGAGATCGCGCGCTCGACCTAAAAATGAAATGGATATATGTTCTGCCAGGTGGGAGGTATCAGACAATTTAAAACTTTGCATGGCACAACCATTCATGGAAGGGCCTTCCGGTAAAGTGTCTTTCAAAAAAAATCCTGAAGAGACCTTTTAACTCAGACAAGGTCAGTCTGTATTTCTTACTGGCTGACCAATTCTTTGCTATAAACAGTTATCTTTTTTGTGCAAAAGTCTGGGGAGAAGACAGATAGGGATGTGTTGGAGCTATTCCCTATGTCAGTGTGTAATTTGACTCCAGCACTCATTTTTAGGGACTGGAACTTTTTTTTTGCCACTGAGATTCCATTCAGAAACAGAGAGAAAGGCAGAAAACAGAGAAAGAAAGAGGATGAGTAAAGCAGGGAAACCGTGAGAAGTGGAGAAAGCAGGGATGAAAAAGAACCATCACGATCAAGATGAAGAGACTTGAAGTGTATTGTGGTTGGAAGAAAGAAGCATGAAGTGATTTCCAGAATAAATAGCCCTGATGTTTGCAAAACCTGACATTCGGCATCCCCAATAAGGTCTTAAAATAAAAATAAATGTAGCACATCCCAATGGACAATGTTTCAACATTCCTGAAGTTACTTCCAGGTGAGACCTCACTTCATGCCCTAACTTCCTGTCTTTAAAGATGAAGGGATGGATGCGCTTGCTTACAACTGAAAAGGAAACTACTACACTCCCTCTAGTATTCAGCAGACACCTTAATGAAACATTGATGTGCTCTTTTGTGCAGCGGCAAACTAAGATCATAACAGCCAATGTGCATTACCTAACTCATTTTACATGTGTAGGGGGTTATTTATGCTAATGTTGTACCCTGGCAGCTGTGTGGCGCAAAGCACTGCATCGATTTACTTATTATGAAAAAGACTCATGCCCTCGCTGTGCCAGAGTCTGAGCAACCCTTAGTAACTCCACGCCTTAGATGGGATAAGCGCGCTGGCGATGGTCAGGATTGAATCTGTGTACCTACAGACGAAAGACTTTACCAATTCTTCTGCTACCAAGTTTCTTGCTCTTTTGAGAATTTCCCTTCACATTGTCAAACCTATCAGTATAGTCTGTGACAAGCTTGGAAACAGAAGGGCTTCAGGGCTCATTAACACTCTTCTGCTCCTTGCCTACCTTTTACACAACAGCCCATCAACTTGGTCTCCAGCTCTGGTCTTCCCCCCTCATTACTACTGCAAATCTGTTTCTGCCCTAGATCTTTTGTGACTTCATGGTCTGCTTTTGTTCCCATTTCTGTTGCTAATGAATTCTACAATCCACTCAAAAGAACACGCAATGCCACATTTATTTTTTGGTCTTGGTTTCCTAGCTGTAGTGTCTGTTAATATCTCTCCTCTACCATTTCACTGATTTACAAAGCCTCCCACGTGCTTTCCCTCCTTTCGGGGTCAACTGAGTAATGTTCAGGAAAACAGTAATTAGAATACGTGCCTCAGGCCATCTCTTCTTTTACCCTTGTGTCAATGGCAGGGCCTACCAAAACTGTCGCATATGCTCATCACTTATCCGTAAAAATATAATAGTCACTCTTCAATAAAAAAACAGCAGCATAAAAATAGATATTTTTGATTCTATTTCTGTACAGGCCCTACTGCTGAATACAAATGGCCGGCACGTCCCGTGACTCAAGGGCAAATGCGAATGGCGGTTTTGCAACATGGAATCGTGAGTTCTTATTAAGACGGACGGTGACTGTTCCTCCAAGCGCAGGATTAAATATACAACACATACCGGAGGGGGTGCTGGCTCCTTTCGTGTGCACGAGTACCATCCTTTTAATCAAGAGGTCGACGTTCATTCGGGTAACTTTGGTTCCGTTTGGAAAGTGTTAAGAGAACACGACATTTAAAAAATAAGAAAATGTGAAGAGGAAACAATAGGAGAGATGGCAATGACAAAAGAGGGGAGTGCCTGTAGAGCGAGAGTGGTACGGGCACTGGAAATAGATTCGGCTCTGAGGATAGGAAAACGTGTTGGACAGTGACAGAACAAAGAGGGGCAGTGACAGAGAGATGGAGCAAAACTAGAATGAGGAGGCTGTGATCAGTGTTTGCTAGCAAGCGAGAAGACGGCAGAAGACAAAAATATAGTGACAATAAGGGGGCAGCGAGAAGAGAAAGATATAGCAAGAATCTGTCACAAGAGGGATAAAAATGACTGGAGAGAGTTAAAGAAGGCGGAATGACAGACGGGATGGGGGGGCAGTAACAAAAGAGAACAAGCGAGATCGCCCTGGAACAAAAGATAATGAAGTTATCGCAAGGCCGCTTTGATCCAAATGACGTCAGAGAGTTGACCCCCCACTCTGCCCTCTATTGCCTGACGTTTGTGTAAGGTCGGCAGTTTGGGTGGGGCAAGGACGCAAAAATACAGAAAGTAAATATAAAACCTTGTGTATTCATGTGTTTACGGCGTCTGCCGTGACGTCTGAGGCCAAGGGTAGTCCAGACTGTGCCAAGGGTGCCAAATGGCAAGCCAGGGGGAGCAGCGGCTACTCGTGCTGGAAATCCATGAAGCAGTATGTAATAAAGTGAGTCCACACCAGATGAAGATATGTGGTAGGAGGTATTTATTACAGCCTCAACCAACAGCCAGCATATCAACTGTCATGCAGAGAACCCTGCATGACCGAACCTCAGAACAAGCTGGTTCCGTGCCCAGTGTTCTGGCATGGAGCCATGTTACATCATTACACTTCTTCCTCTTTACATTAGAACAGAAATAACATGAGAACAAAAAACACATTTGAACAGAAAGAAAAAGAGGGTAGAAAGAACTACACAAAATCACGCAAATGTAAAGGAAACCTGCGTGTTCTGACACTCCTACGAGTATTATCAGACCTTAAATCAATGTCAGAGGGAAAACGATAAGAAGTATCATCTCTCCTGTCGGCCACACCACACCCCCCAAAATGTGCTACACGACTATGATTCCAGATGCGACCATCATCCGTCTTGACAGCATTTTTAAACAGCTTAATGATAGTTTTTGGAGAGGTATATTTTGACCAATTTTGACACCCAACAGGAGCTTTGACCTTTACTTTATCTCCAACCTCAAAATTTGTAACTTTCGCATTATTCCTTTTATCAACATAAATCTTCCTTTTGCTTTGCAGAGACACTTCTTTGTCTCTCCATTCCCCAATACCATTGTTTTTCAAACCCTTCCCAGCAACCATCCAGCCAGGACACAAACAAGTATTTGGAGACCTTCCCCTGAGCAGTTCAAAAGGAGTCTTCCCCGTTGATGCATGAGGAGTGTACCTGTAAGCTGTTATACGACCCTGCAGTTCTTTTCTCCAATCTAAACAGTTTACCTTTGCTAATTGTATACTCTCCTTTAAAGTCCTGTTAAATCTCTCCAAAGCACCATTCGCCTCTGGATGATATAACGCAATTTGTTTATGTACAATTCCACATTTTACAAAATACTCCTCCATCTGAGCAGAACAGAACTGCGGACCATTGTCAGAAAGAATAGAGTTAGGAAAACTCTCGCGTTTGAACACAGATTCTAAAAAACTGATCACAGATTGAGAAGTGATCTCTCTCACCAAACTCACCTCCACCCATCGTGAATACAAATCCAGCAACACCAACAGGTAAGGAGTCTGATGTTCTCCATGCAATGGCCCCACAATATCGATAGCTAATTCATCCCATGGACTTTTTGGTAAACTTCTACAAACCATAGGTGAACATCTTGGTTTGAGTACCTTATCACTAGCTTGACAAGGTGTACACTCCCTAACAGTACATTCCACCATCAAATCTAATCCAGGCCACCAGAAATCCTGACGGATGCGCTCTTTGGTTTTAGAAATGCCCATATGCCCTTCATGAGCCATGTTCACGATGACTTCTCTCAAACTCAATGGGGGAATCATTCTTGGGCCCCTCATCAGAACACCATCAACAATGGCTAACTAATTCGCAACTAACGACCAAGGTTTAACCAGACTTCGAGACTTATGCTGATCCAAAAGAGACATCACAGAACACAATTCACTATCCTTTTGCAACTCATCCCTCCATTCATCTTCCTTTACAGCCCCCAGCGTAACATCACAAACTCTTATGCCACACTCAGCATCACATTGATCATTTTCATCCTGAGATTTATCATTCTCTACCACCTCCACCAATCTCGACAGACAGTCTGCCGTTACATTTGTCTTTCCCGGAATGTATTCAAACATGAAGTTATACTCCTGTAAGGAAATGACCCATCTCCTGATCCTCGAGGAAATCGAGTCCAAACCCTTCTTCTCAAAAATTTCTTTCAGGGGTTTATGATCAGACCTGACTACGAAAGAAGATCCCCACACAAATTTTCTGAACTTGTTTATGGCCCAGAATATTGCCAACGCTTCCTTCTCTATAACAGAATAACATATCTCTGCCCCTTTCAAGCATCTTGAAGCACAAGCTATTAGCACCTCTTGGCCCTTCCTGATCTGAAAAAGAAGAGCACCCAGCCCCTTTATACTCGCATCAGTAACAATGAAAGTGGGATTCCCAGGTACAAAAGCTTGTAAGTTTGGTGCATTCCTGAGATCATTTTTTACTTGTTTAAATTCTGTACCACACTCTTCCATCCAAACAAACTCTGCATTCTTACACATCAACTTCCTTAGATTTACTGTCTTATCTGCAAAATTTCGTATAAATTTGTTATAAAATTCTGCCATACCTAAGAATGAAGAAACCTCATCTTTTGTACACGGTTCTTTTAACATTTCGATAGTGTCCACCAAGTCCTTTTTAGGACTCACCCCCTGCCGTGAAATATGATGACCCAAATAGTCCAGTTCAGTGACTCCAAATTTACATTTGCTTCGCCTAAGAGATAACCCAGCATCAAGCATCCTTTTAAGCACAGCATGCACCCTCTCATCATGTTCTCTCACGTTTCTCCCACATATTAATACATCATCCTGGTAGCACTTAACGCCTGAAATGCCTTTAAAAAGATCTTCCATAATCCTCTGGAATACTGAGGCCGCAGAAACCAGCCCAATCGGCATACGCAAAAACTTGAAGGCCCCCATTGGCGTAATAAAAGCCGTTAATTCTTGACACTCTTTACTCAACGGAACCTGATGGTATGCTGATGCCATATCCAGAGTGGTAAAATAGCAAGCACCATCCAACGATGATACTAATTCCTCCATATTGGGAAGTGGGAACTTGTCAACCACCACTTCTTTATTTAAGGCACGAAGATCCACACATAGACGGATTTCATTATTTGGTTTACGTGCCACAACAATGGGAGCTAACCACTCCGTTGCCTCTCCAGGCTGTATAACACCAGTGGACAACAATTTATCTATCTCTTTTTGTACAGCGTCTTGGACACAAATGGGAATGCGTCTAACTTTTGCCACAACTGGTACTGCGCCCTGTTTCAACTTAATATGGTGATTGTACCCCTTTAAACACCCCAAGGTGTCACTGAACAATTCACCAAAAGCTCTCACAAACTTGTTTTCGTCACCCTCAATAGATTGTACCTGGACAGATGGATGTGCATTAGGATTGAGAATGACACCCAAGCGTGTCAACCCCCTCTGATCAGCTTTCGACAATGGAGGTAGATTTTCCAACACCTCCTGTCCTTCACCCCCTAAACAATGTAACAAAAGTGCCTGCTTCCTTTCACCACTCAAATTCGTACCACACACCCTGGCATAATTCTCAAAAATCTTTTTCCATTTCTTCCACTTAATAACCGGTTCTCCTGGATCTGACAAGAAAAACGGCGGCGCCGTAACATTCTGCATACTCACAAGAGGTGTAAAACACTTCTTCCCCACAATATATTCCAAACCCTACTAGTTGCTAAAAGTACTTAAAGTCCAAAAGGTGTGCCAGTCACTGTATGTCCCAGCACGATGCCGCTATCTCAAACACGGGTCTTCAGATGTGTTTGTCACCGCAGAGACGACCTTTTCAGTTTAATTCATTTTACAACGCCAAATACTTGTATTCCACAAGTTTCCAAAGAAATGTATATTCCCGTGACCACAAACCAATATAGTGCAGTTTAATAAAGTGAGTCCACACCAGATGAAGATATGTGGTAGGAGGTATTTATTACAGCCTCAACCAACAGCCAGCATATCAACTGTCATGCAGAGAACCCTGCATGACAGAACCTCAGAACAAGCTGGTTCCATGCCCAGTGTTCTGGCATGGAGCCATGTTACATCATTACACAGTATGTTTCTTAAGTGATTCTGGCAATATTTCAAAAATTCCTTTCTCCTGTCGCAATGTAGTTCATAGCAAAATGTCCATTCTGATTTGTTTATTCAGAATAAAAATTCTCAGTGGGTTTCTTGCGCGAGATATACCAGGGACTGCTGCTGATTGGCAAATGTGTTCTGGTTCGCACTTTTATTGCAATTGCCGAATAAAGTTATTTGACTGACTGACTGACTGTTGCTGTTTGCGCTGCAGAATGCTGTGCCTGGATCGTTTCGGGGTAGGAGTTGAGGGTTTTTTAAGCAGTGTTGAATGTCTCATGAACAAGACAAATCATGGCGGCTGATACTTGTTTGTGGCTTAATGTTTAGGGCCCCCTGGAGTTTGCCTGAAAATTTAACTGATTTCTGCTGCTGAGGTGCCGCTTCGAAGCTGCAAAGCGCCCTTTCACCAGGAGATAAGTTCAGTCGGGTGAAGTCAGTAATTCTTGTTAAGCCACGTTTATGAAGGCAGTAAATAACGTGCTCAGCATGCCCATTAAACTGCATTTCCATAGCGCTACACTTCAGAACAAACATTCAGAATGCAATAGTCTTGTGTTCGCTCGAGTTAGAGCTCACAGCACTGTAAATTACTGACTGGACTTTTATTGCCAGACAGACTGAAAATAACAAAAGGAAGAGAGCAAGGGTGAGCTGGCCCTGGAAAACCCCCCCTCTGCTGTTGGTTTATGTTTACAAATGGAGCTGGTGGGGAGGAGGGACTGAGCAAGCACCCACACTGTTGAAGTGAAACAGGCAAATGCCCCAAAAAAGTCCCTTACAGAAGAGATAAACAGGACACAGCGTAATTACACAGTACTTTGTGCTGCTCCCAAAGTGAAAAAAGGCAGGACAAAGAGGCAGAAATGACCACTAGCAAGCAAGGATTTTTAAAGGACACTGCAACTAACAAATCAGAATGCTGGAACTCACTCTAGTGTATACTTTAGTATACAGCAGGCCGAACGCTAACGCTCAACCCAAAAAGGAAGCAAAAAAGAGAAATACCCAGGTATAATAACATCCCTCACTATAATGAATACCAACTGACCTGGTCCCAAAAAAACTGCATATGGTGTAAGTATACTGCAGTGTATGAATCCTGAGGGAGAAGAGTTTTGTAAAAAGGAACCAGGGCACCCAATGACATAAATTATACGCAAAGTATTGGCATTACGGAACAAATTGCAGTATAGCTACAGAACCATGTGAGAGACATTGCACAGCACTACATCTAACGAAGATATGTGCAATTCAAAGAAATATACATGTAACGAAAATAATACATATCTGCACCGAAAAATGAAAAACCACAGTAATGTAATGTGGCCGAGGGAGACGGGGTATGTATGGGACCAGAAAAGTGCACAATCTGTACTGAATTAATTAGAAATAAAAATCTAGGGATAACGTATAGAGATATAAACAATATAAAGTATCCACAGATTGCGCAATATTGTAGAAAAAATATATATCTGCCCTAAGGAATAATACCATTAGGGCGGGGGCAAGAGACAGCGTCTTACCGTGTGAAGTCGTACCGCATGGTGCACACAATTGAACAAGCGGCTCGTACGGGTGCCGCTATTTTGGACTATATGTAGCCGGCACCATGGTGATCGAAAGCTGACTAAAGGCAGCGGAAGGAAGTGTAAGAAAGAAGGAGAAGGCCCCATATTGAAGTGTGTTTGTAGAACATGCACTCCTACAGAGAAACTTTAGAATTACGCAGGGTTAGTGGATATACAAATCCATGCAATGTGTGGAGCTACAAAATGCAAAACAAGTAATGGCATATTAGAAGTAAGCGATTTTTTTGTCCAAAACCATACAAGGTCTAAATAATCCATATTAGGGTCGCTAGCAGTGGGCAAAATACTAAGGACAACAGATATGACATGGAATACATTCTGTTGACTGCATATAAAAAGTAGGCTACGTAGCCTCAAGGGAAAAACAGCAATTCCCATGTATTGTTTGTTGGAAATATGAAATAGTACAAAACAAAGTATAGAAGTAGCCCCTCCAGTGAACATGATAACGATTAGCATACATCTTAATACACATCAAAGGGAATTTGGAGACAAGTTATGAGAGCATATTGCAGTAATGTTGTTGTTAAGAATGCCATCTAAAAACATCCATGACAAATCATCTGTCTACAGAAAAGTGCATAGTGCGTAGACATAGTACATTAGTTGCAATACACAGTATATAACAAAAAATGGCACAATGATGCAAAAGCTTCAGGCAGAAAATGGCAGAGTATGGAAGCATATGAAATAGTACAAAAAAAGTATAGAAGTAGCCCCGCAGTGACCATGACCATGATGATGATCAGCATATATCTTAAGACACATCAAAGGGAATTTGGAGACAAATTATCAGAGCATATTGCAGTAATGTTGTTGTTAAAAATGCCATCTAAAAACATCCATAACAAATCCTCTATCTACAGAAAAATGAGTACAAAGTGAGTAGTGGTACAAAAGTTACACAATTTACAACAGAAAATGGCACAGTGATGCACAAGCTCAGGTAGAAAATGACAGAGTATGGAAGCATATGTATAACCACAGAAACTAAAATGAGGGCTTCATAGGACGACATATAGATCTTTCTCTATGTTCAGCCCCTCCTCAGCCGTTCTGAGTTTAACGATCCACTTACTCTCCATGCGGCTTAACATTAGGGTCCTCGCGGACAGGTACCCAGTGTGTCTACGACAAGGGATATTTAGTATTGTTATCTCTAATAGCCATAATGTGTACCTGAATCCTCTCTTTGAAAGGCCTAATGGTGCTACCCACATATACACGCTGACAGACACATATCAAATAGTATACTACATATCTGATGTTGCAATTCATAAATTTGGAGATTCTGTAAGACGTTTTGGTGTTATATTGAAAACCCACCGTTTTATCCTTAACCTAACAACAGATGTTGCAATGCCCACATTTATGAAAGCCACTGGGTGGTTTGGGTAGCCATGTTTCATTCGTTGCAGAGGGCATAAAGCTATGCAATAGCTGGTTGCATATTGTGCGTCCCCTGCTATGTGTGATATATGGTCTTCTAGAGATCCCCTTTATCAAGGTGTTATCTGCTAGTAAAAGGGACCAATGTTTTTGATGAATCTTGTAGATCTGAGGGCTGAGGATACTGTAGGGGATAATAAGACACAAGTTGGAGCAGTCCTTGCGTTTACCTTTGATGGGGGCAGTAAGGAGAGCTTGTCGGTTCGTTTTTCTGATTCTCCTATTTGTGCTCTTTAAGAGACTCTTGGGATAGCCACGTACTAGGAGGCGCTGTTCCATATATTGTTGTTCATGTGTGAATACCTTGTCTTGCCAGCAGTTATGTCTAATCCTGATGGCTTCTCCATAGGGTATAGCCTTAATCTGAGATTGAGGATGAGCACTCGTGGCATGTAATATAGAATTGCAGTCTGTCGGTTTCCTGTACATCTTAGAGCATATTTTGTCATCCTCAATATATAGAGTAACATCAAGGAAATCAACGCTGGTATCACTCTAAAGACGTGAGAATTTGATATTGAAAACATTTATGTTAAGATGTTGGATAAATAGGTCTAAAGAGTTGGCCACGCCAGACCACAACATGAGTACATTGTCTGTATACCTGCCCCAGTATATAACATGTTGGATTAATTCTGGGGGACAATTGTGCCATAGATGCTCCTTTTCAAAGAAACCCATATACAGATTTGCCAAGGATGGAGAAAATGTTGTCCCCATGGCCACTCCTTGTATTTGACGATACCATGTGCCATTATGTATGAAAACATTATTGTCAAGAACAGTCAATATTAGATCCCTCAACATATTGGAGTGTTCTAGTAAAGTAGCATGCCTTTTATCAAGGAAATGTTGTATTGCAACCATGCCGTCTGCTCTCGGGATGCTGGTATAGAGGGAGGCAACATCAAGGGTGACCAAATAATGACCTTTGGTCCATTCAAAATCACTGATCTTGCATAATAGAACTTGTGTGTCCCTAATGTATGAGGGTAAATTATGTACATAGTGTTGCAGAAAGATGTCGATATATTCTGATAATTTCTCTGTGGGTGATCCTATCCCTGAAATAATGGGCCTGCCTGGTGGAAAAGCATCAGTCTTGTGTATTTTTGGAAGAATGTAGATGCACTGCGATTTGGGTGTGGAGTTGTAAATGTACCGTCAGTTAACAGACAACTGTCCCTCCAGTAACACAGTTTCCCTTGTATAGTGCTATTAACCTCTTTTAACAGGTTGTGTGTAAGTTTACAGCAGGCAGAAGTATCAGACAGCTGTCTGTCAATCTCATTTATATAATCTTCTTTGTTCATCAAAACTATGTTATCCCCCTTATCCGCTTCCTTGATGATGTCCTGTACTTTGGAAAGTGAGCATATAGCTTCATGTTCTTGTCTCGTGATGTTATGTATAATGGCTTTATGTTTTGTTGTGTACTGATCCTCTAACTTGTAAAGATCCATGGTGACACGTTTATAAAGGATGTCAATAACATTATCAGATGGTAAAGATGGAGTAAATCTTGAAGTACGTTTGAGCCCACTATCAATACTCACATATGGGTCTACGTCTAAATCAGATAAGATCTGAGAGAGAGAAGGTGTAGAGGTAAGATTGGTGGTATGTTCCAAGGATAATAGTGTCTGTATATCCTTTACATCTTTAGTAGTGAAATCACTAAGTACTCGAGTATTAGGAATGGAAAAACTATTGCCTTTTTGTCTTTTAAACAATTTGCATTTCCGAATGAATTTGAATAAACTAACATGCAGTTCCGAAAGATTCAGCATTGAAATGGGTACAAAACTCAAGCCTTTACTAAGAATCTTTGTTGGGTATTAAGGCCCTCATTTCAACATTGGCGGTATCGACCGCCTACCGCCATGGCGACGGCTGCCAACATACTGCCGCCGTGGCTACTACCGTCTACCGGTATCATGACTGCCGATGGTATTCCGCCAGAATGCTGACGGAACACTGCCGACGGTCATGGCGGCGGCGCTGCTGACAGCAGCACCGCCACGCCAGCAAAACACCGCCGACCGTATCAGGAGCAAGGATACGGCCTGGCGGCGTTTTGCTGGCGGACGCTGCTGCTGACAGCGTCGCAGACCATCTCCAGCAGGAGGACCCCCCTGCAAGCAGGTAAGTCGGGTTCTCCGACCGGAGAGGGAGGGTGCGGGTTTTGTGTGTATGTGGGGGGTGAGTGTGTGTATCTATTGGTATGCGTGCATGCGGGTGTGAGTCGCGTAGGATGTATGAGTGAATGAGTGATTGTGAGTGTTGTGTGTTGTGAATGCATGTGTGTGACAAGGTATGTTGATGTGTGTTGCGGTGTGTGGGTATGTATGTGTGCATGCATGGGTGGTGGTGGGTACGCATGTGTGCATGTGTGTATATGGGTGCGCGTGTAGGTGTGTATATGTGCGGGGGCAGGAGCGGGAGGGGACAGTTGGGGGAGGACTCTGGGGAGAGGGAGGGGGCCAGGGGAGACCCCATCAGTGCCAAGGAAGGGATTCCCTGGCACTGATAGTGCCTACCGCCATGGTTTTTGTGGCAGTATGTTTGGCACGAAAACCATGGCGGTAGGCCGGGTCGTAATCCCGAGGGTGGGATTGCGGCGGCCGCCGGACTGGAGACCGAAGTCTCCAGCTCAGCGGCCATTAACACCCTGGCGGTTGGTGTGTTAATGTGGCGGTTGTGGATGGCGGTAACCGCCTTGGCCCAAATCCCTTTTTTTTTTTTTAACAACGACCACCAGGGTTGTAATGAGGGCCAAAGTGTCATATTCGATAGATTCGCAATAGATATCTCGTTTTGAGGAGAAAATGAAACTTGTGAACTGTAACTCAGTTCCTCTGATCGCGAGAAACTGATCTCGTGGTTATACCCTCTCTTCCTTTTTCTGTTTCTTTTGTTCTTTCTTTTCCCTCTTCTAATTCTCTTGTGTAGACTTCTGTCCTGTACGTGGTTGTTCTGCCCCATGCAAAATCTCTCTAGTTCTAATAAAAAAAGTGATTTGTTGAGGGAGGCGATGGATTGCTGCCATGCTGAGCTACTCGTATCCTCACTTGTTACGCTTGAAATACTAGAAAATTCAGTGTCACTAGTGGAAGCAGTAGATATTAGAGCTGTGTTTTGTATCAGTTTTGTATTCATCTGTTTATCAATTTGTATATTATCAAATTTGCGTGCATAAGTAAACACCCTGCCACTTTTGTAGTCATTTGCATCCCTTTTCAGTTTGCGTAATTTATTTTCCTTAATATACTGTTGATGTTTTTGGAGAACCCCCACTTAGAATTGTGTAGTTTTTTTCTATTACCTCTGGAAGGTTGATGTCCCTAATCCCTTGTTCCAAAATGTGGATATCCTGTAAAAGCTTGTCCCTCTTGCTTATGGCATCTCTAATCAGAATGTCCATCATTCCATGGGAAGATGTGACTAGAAGTTGTTCCCATTCTTTAGGGAGTTCAGGACTCTGATCCTCAAAGGAGGGAAAGAGAACTATGGGGGTCATTCTGACCCTGGCGGCCGGTGACCGCCAGGGTCACCGACCACGGGAGCACCGCCAACAGGCTGGCGGTGCTCCCGAGGGCATTCTGACCGCGGCGGTTCAGCCGCGGTCAGAAAGGGTAAACCGGCGGTCTCCCGCCGGTTTACCGCTGCCCCAATGAATCCTCCATGGCGGCGGAGCGCGCTCCGCCGCCATGGGGATTCAGACACCCCCTACCGCCATACTGTTCATGGCGGGAAACCCGCCATGAACAGGATGGCGGTAGGGGGTGCCGCGGGGCCCCTGGGGGCCCCTGCAGTGCCCATGCCAATGGCATGGGCACTGCAGGGGCCCCCGTAAGAGGGCCCCGCAAAGTATTTCAGTGTCTGCTTTGCAGACACTGAAATACGCGACAGGTGCAACTGCACCCGTTGTACCCCTGCAACTACGCCGGCTCAGTTCTGAGCCGGCGTCCTCGTTGCAGGGGCATTTCTGCTGGCCCGGCGGGCGCTCTTTTGGAGAGCGCCCGCCGGCCCAGCGGAAATGTCTGAATGGCCGCCGCGGTCTTTTGACCGCGGTGCGGTCATTCGGCGGCGGAACCTTGGCGGACGGCCTCCGCCGTCCGCCAAGGTCTGAATCAGGCCCTATATGTAACCCTCTTGGTATTTGTTTGTTCTCTATGTATTTTTGTAGGATAATGTAGACCCACTATCTGGAAAGTTTCTGTTTTTTCAAATGTTCTAACCTAACAAATTTCATTTTTAGGCCTTCTGTGCTGTGGCTAGTTGTACTTGTCGAAGCTGCCTCTTGTATATAGGTGTTGAAGAGTTCCTCTAATAGGGTATCCCTGCTGTCGTCAAATGTAGCCATTTCAAATTCCTGAACAATTCTTTGTAGATACAGATACAGATAATGTCAATCAAGATATATAATACTTAGAGTGCAGAACCGCACAAACGTTTCTGAAATACAAAACAAAGTGGTTATGCTAATGGTTCGCACCTCTTAAGTGTATATATTGTAAATTGAGAGAAAACAATGTCCATCTGTTGCTGATAGTGCTGCTAGGGGTGCCAGGCCAGTATGGCACCCAACCACTTCAGGTGCAGTTGTGCCCAATTACAAAAGGTATATGAAGAGAGTGAGTACACAGGAAGATTTTTGGCCTGGCAGGCTCGGGATAAGTGGACCTAAAATAAAATTATATCACTGTATGATCAGGAGACTAAGATTCATATTACCAACCCAAAGCAGATTCAGGCCAAATTCCAGAAACACTATGAACAGATATACAGCATCTGGCAGAAGGTCGATGTTGAACATCTTTGACATTTCCTGAGTGTAGAAAGTTCCATCTTTCTTGGCATGTTACCCCCAATTTCTGCCTGATTGTCTGTGTGTTTTGACTGTGTCACTTTGATCCTGCTAGTCAGGAACCCAGTGCGTATGGTTTGGGGCCTACTTGTCAGTATGTTTTACTGTTTTGTCAATATGCTTGACTGTGTCACTGGATTCCTGCTAATCAGAACTCCAGTGCTTATGGTCTCTCTGTTTCCAAATTTGTCACTATACTCTCGTGACTACATATTTCACTCCAGATTGGCATACTGAACCCCCCTTATAAGTCGCTAGTATATGGTACCTAGGTACCCAGGGCATTGGGGATACAGGAGATACTTATGGGCTGCAGCATTTCTTTTGCCACTCATAAGGACCTCATACAAACACTTCTTCAGGACTGCCATTGCAGCCTGAGTGAAATAGTGTAAGCACTATTTCACAGCCATTTTCACTGCACCTGTTCACTCATAAGTCACCTATATATCTAACCTTCAGACCCTGAAGGTTAGGTGCATAGTACCTGTGTATGAGAGCACCCCTGCATTAGCAGAGGCGTCCCCACGTTGTCCAGGCCCATTTTTCCCGACTTTGTGAGTGCTGGGACGCCATTATAAGTGTGCACTACACGTAGGTCAGTACATAAATGTAGCTTCACAATGGTAACCCCGAATATGGCCATGTGAAGTGTCTAGGAACTGGAAATTGTATCCCCAATCTGATTCTTTGAAGTGAAGCACAGGATGTGAAGGCCCCATTCACTTCAGAGGAGGTGGACAAGGAAGATGGCCTGCCCGTTGAAAATTTAATAAAACATATCTACTGCTGTGGAAACCCAAAAAATGCAACTTGCTAACCACATTTTGAAAGGTGGTAAAATTCCATTATCTTGTAATATTGTCATTGTGGTTAGCTTTTTGAAAAAAGACAAGAACCCCGAGAATGTTAATTCATATCAGGCTATCAGCCTTCTTAATATACATTATAAAATAGTAGTGAAGTTATTGGCCAACCAAATTAATAAATTATTAAAAACACTCATTCATCAAGATTAGTGTGTGTTATGGGCAGGCAGCTCTCTAAGAATACAAATGTTTTGGTCGAAGCTTTGGATTATTTTAAACAAAAACAGGCGCCTGCTCTGGTGCTTTTGTTAGATGCAGAGAAGGCTTCCTATAAATCTTATTCTGGCTATCTCCAAGCTTTATTAGAGGGCAACAGTATGTATAATTAGAAACTCCGACGACATAGGCACTTGTAAGATAAATTGGGGCACAAGACAGGGTTGTCCTCTTTCACCCATCTTACTTGCGGTTGCCTCTGTCTAGTTTTTAATTCTCTGCACTACCCAGTGCCTTGCAGATAACGTTTTTTAAGGAAATTCAGAGACTGTTCTCTACTTTTATTTGGGTCAGTAAAACGCTGCTGATTGCACTGAGCACCTTTGAAAGACCAGCAATAGAAAGCGGCCTTGCACTACCAAATGTAAAAGAATATTATTTTGCTAACTTTGCTTATTTTTAATTTAGTAATTTAGATTTTTTTCCCCCAAAGTCATGATAAACTAATTGACATTTTTTTAAACCTAATTATGAGGGAATATAAAATTAAGGATTTTTAAGCCCGACCAAATCACCAAAACAGTTTGTTATAAACATCTACAGTGGCTTTTAAAACATGAAGACCAACTTTTTATTTTTTTTTAACTTATCAGTTATTCACAGGCCTACACAATTTATGGAT
Source organism: Pleurodeles waltl (assembly GCF_031143425.1). Taxonomy (NCBI): domain Eukaryota; kingdom Metazoa; phylum Chordata; class Amphibia; order Caudata; family Salamandridae; genus Pleurodeles; species Pleurodeles waltl. Next base: position 517,461,631 of record NC_090443.1, read on the forward strand.
ATTTGTAAAGTATCACATGGTATTCTTGACAGGAATGTGGCTCCTGAATGGGGGCTGGATGGCTGTAAGAGTATTGGGGATTTTCTAAAAATAGATACCTGGAAAGACTGGCCAGATATTGAACCAGACATTAGGTACTGGAAGATCTCCCTTCGTTGGTCTTTTATTCCAATTAAATATTTTTTTAAAGTATTGAATCTTACAAAAATTAGGACCAGCTGTGAATTAGTTGAAGAACCGTTTGGGTCTGGCTCTCGTAGGCCTGTTAGCTACTGGAGGGCCTAATTTCGAAAGTAAGGAGAGGGCTTGCCCAGTAGAGCTAGACAAAAACAGCAGTCAAGGGAATGAATGCTAATTGCGGGTGAGTTCTGGAGCAAGATTAGATTACCTTGTTCAACTTTTCTTTGCTGAAAGGCGCAAACATCCAATTCTACACCAAGTGGCTGCGATATAGAACACCTGTTTTTTTTTGCATCAGATTAACCCCCAGTTACACGCAAAATGTTTCAGATTTCTAAAAGATAGTATGAGGAGCTGGAAATATATTATCTGGGATTGTCCAAAGATAAGGGCGTTCTGGGCCTCTGTAATTTGATTATTGTATACGTACATTGAACATCAACTTTACTCAGGATGATCAAGCAATTCTATTGGGCAACTCCTCAGATGCCAGCATTAGGATGGTATCAAGTATCAAATCAAATTTAATCAGTCGTATTAAAATATATTTAAAATAAAATCACATTAAAATAAACCACAAAAGTAAAATACAAAAGCAATACAAGATACAACACAACAATAGAATTATTTGATCATTAAGAAAAACAGGATTAAAATGGATCTAAGGCCGGAATGCACAAAGAGTCATCTTTATGTACAAAACAACCCATGCGATTTGCTCGCCTTGAGCACCAGCCTCAAAAGGGCATAAACAATAAACACAATCTCCCGTGATCAGAGAGATGTTAGAAAGTGCAAAACAGTGATGGAGATGAACAGGGTGGAGAAGTGTGGCTCAATGGTTAGAGGGCAGACCCTGATGCAGAAATCTGGCCCGGGACCAGGGTTCAATTCCCGCCTTGCTGGGTCTTGGGCTCAATTTCCTTGGACCTGATAATTCTCGCATCGGTTCCTAATCTAATTCATGGGTCCCAATCTGTAACTCTGGGCAATAGCTTGCTTAATCTCCACAACGGCCCCAACAGCGCTGGGATGCCTGGCTTCACCTTGGAGGTTGCCCAGGAGTGGGCACCTCACAGGGAAAAGCCAGGAGGGGTTCCACAGCAGTATGCGTACAGCGCCTTGAGACCCTAACGGGTGAGTAGTGCCTATACAAGTATGAAGTTTACAAGGAGTACTTAATTAAAATAGGTTTTAAAACCATGAACCTGCAAGCTGAGCAAAAGGACACAGAAAAACATTATGTGTAAAGTTCTTTGTGCTGACATCTAATCATATGGGGAGGGCATGAGATTATGGAACCAATCATTTCAGTGAGGAAAAGTAACCAGTCTATAAAATATGTTACGGGGAAACCTGAGCAAACTAAAGTGCTGGTAGTGCTGTGCATCATACAATAGGAACGGTTGAATGCTCCTAAGGGGGTCAAGCTGCAAATAATGGGTAACACAAGGGAGCGCAAACATCTTTGCCCATCTCTCTTCCTCCCAAAATGTATAGTATGAAAGCCAAAAATATAAACATACAAACTTGAACCGTTGTTCAACCTTTTATAAATTGATCTCACATTTTGAATTGTGCTTCTAAAATTATTTCTGCAACATGCTCATATTTCTGTGGGATGACCACTTGAAGTAAACATGAGGTTTTCATTTCTTGCTTGTTAATTTTAAATTGCAGGTGCAGTGCAAAACTGCATTATCTCAGCTATTTATGATCTGGGCCTTGATCCCTGAGAAAAGTGAGAAAAATATTTAGTTGCTTGCAATGGAATTTCTGACAAAACGCCTGACTAAGAAAATAATGTTTTTAAATTAGATAAGAGTGTCATGTGCTTGAAACTGAAACTCCTGCAATATGTAACCAGGACTTGCCCTTTGAGGTAGGTTAGGCTGCTTGCACAAGGATAATGTTTGCCTCAAACAAAGGCTTTGGAACCGAGATAGGAGATGAGCACAGTCCCTTGAATGTTTTCACTGTAAATTTACTCTGCTGACAGTCTTATATCTCCTCTGAAGGATAACTATCTTTTCTTTGAAGTATATACACTGCAGATGCACATAGATGATGAGTTAGCATTTGTAATGCAAACCAATGAGTGTTTTAACATATATAAGGTGCATTGCAACTCAAGAAGAATGACTCACTTTGACAGCTCAGACACTGTGCGTTTTCGCCCGGGCTTAAAGCAAATACAACTTTGCTTCTTTTTAATCACCATGACTGCGTACTGACTGTTCATTTCTTTTCAGATACATTATCTTTTACAAAATGGTCCTGTGAGACTCGGATATACTGATACAGTTTCCAGCCTGATAAGATGCTGCGGTCAAGGGCCGGGGAAATCCAGTTGTCTCGGATGCGCACTGCCAGATTCGACTTGGTTCAGGGTACACCCAGATGACAGACTTCCCTGGAACTACACAAGACACATGAACTCATCGTCTCTTTTCAGACAATCAGAGGTGAATTGCTTAACAGTCATTAGAAGTCAACGTGAACTAGGTAAGACCAAGGGACTGGGTCTTAAAGTGTAGGTTGGAAAGATGGTTTCCATCTCCAGATCTGAGAGAAACATAGAACTGGGATTCTGTGCGTAGTCTAAGGTAGGACCAGTAGACCAAAAAATGCTTTCTTATTGTTTAATAGAGGAGGGATCTCTGCAAATGGGTAATTTACATTTTTTGTTTGAAAACTATTTTTTGTAAATGTTAAGTAAACTGTTTTATTGTGGATCTCGGCCCACACCGGAGCCTGGGACTCCGGCTTGGTTTGTGGTGAAAGAAAAGGTTACCATATGGCAATGTTTTTAGAGAAATGGCAACATTTATCTCGTGATACCCCATTCAGGCAATGGCCCAAAGGTGGCACATTTGAGAAAGGCAGGTTGGATTATTTAGGGGAGTGTCTGAGAGAAAGTGAATAGAAAGGCAAGAAGGTGAGGTTGTTAGAAAAGGATGCCTAACATGCATGGAGAAGCTATGCACAAGGTAGTCAATTGACAGAGCCAATAAGTTCCCATGAGAAGTTGATGAAATATGAGAAAGAAAACCAGAATGAGAAATTAAATGAAGCATTTAGAGAGGATGAAATAGCAATAGAGAAATGTTTTGTTCAGAAGATAAAAGAAGTTAAACAAATATATCCATCTGCTCCAACGCCTGCTAAACAGGGAGGACCAGTTTTGGATCAGAAACAGTTAAAACATCCAAAACATTAACCATACACAGAATCTAACACACTATACAGGTCTAAAGACACAGGAGGCCAAGAGGTAGAAAAAGATTCACATGTATGGGAGCAAGACGAACAGGAACAAGAGCTGATTAAATTACAGGACATAATTGATAATGCAAAGAAAGCAACTAGACAGAAAATGCAGCTGAGCTACAGTGAAGAAAATATAGTAAATGAGTGGGTTGACAAACTTTCTGTTCAGGAGATATCCATATGGGAAGATGAGCCACAATTCCAGTGCTACTTTAAAAAAATAATATAACGCATTACAATTAATACAAAGAAAGGCGGTCTAATTGATGAACTGGTATTGGGCAAACTATCCACAGAAAGAACAGTATGTTCAGATATTACCAATACAAGAGGATGCTGACTTAGCAAATCAAATAGAAAACATGTATTTAGATGATAAAGATAGATTAGGCGTTGTCATTAGATATGCAAGATGGTTCACTGAAGCTAACTGCACTATACGTAAGAGTAGGGACATTAAAGAGGAGAGAAAAAGGCATAAGGAATCAGAACAGGCAATTCAAGGGAACACCACAGGTAATAGCATGATTAACATGGTACTGTCCTTAAGAGAAGCACCAGGTTATGATGAAGATCATAAAATAATGAGGGTTCATGTGCCTTAGATATATGCGGACTTGCATAGATTTGCTGTTCACTACACTAACATTAGACAGGACACGGAGAAGTGGTACAGGTAAACTAACTTAACGTAAAAATAGGTTACCTTACATTAGAAGATGTAGACCAAATGTTTTCCATTATTCTGCCGGATGACATCTGTAAGAAAGTAAGGAGAAGGATGATGTGGAACTGAAGCTAATTTGGGCAGATGTAGAAGCAGAAAATAAAAGCAGAACCCCCAAGGAAGCCATATCAGATGAAATGCAGCAATTACCAGATAAGCTGTGTTAGACCTGACAGCATTAGGGTGGTCATCCCTAACTTCTTGCCTGCCTCCCTCCACTTTTTGGACACTGTTTTTGCTGGTTTTAGGACTCTGCACACTTTACCACTGCTAACCAGTGCTAAAGTGCATATGCTCTCTCCCTTAAAACATGGTGACATTGGATCATACCCAATTGGCTTATTTAATTTACTTATAGGTCCCTAGTAAAGTGCACTATATGTGCCCAGGGCCTGTAGATTAAATGCTACTAGTGGGCCTGCAGCACTGATTGTGCCACCCACTAAAGTAGCCCCTTAACCATGTCTCAGGCCTGCCATTCCAAGGCCTGTGTGTGCAGTTTCACTGCCAATTCGACTTGGCATTTAAAAGTACTTGCCAAGCCTAAAACTCCCCTTTTTCTACATTTAAGTCACCCCTAAGGTAGGCCCTAGGTAACCCATAGGATAGAGTGTTGTGTAGACAAAAGGCAAGACATGTACCGGTGTAGTTTACATGTCCTGGTAGTGTAAAACTCCTAAATTTGTTTTGCTCCTTTAATATGCTAACATTAGGGCTACCCTGATATACTGTTTGAGTGGTAGCTTCTGATCTGAAAGGAGTAACACGGTCATAATTAGTATGGCCAGAATGGTAATACAAAATCTTGCTGACTGGTGAAGTTGGATTGAATATTACTATTTTAGAAATTCCACCTTTAAAAAGTGAGCATTTCTCTGCACTTAAATCCATCTGTGCCTTACAATCCACATCTGGCTAGGTTTAGTTGACAGCTCCCTTGTGCATTCACTCAAACAAAGCCCAAACACAGGATGCTCAGTCACACTTGCATACATCTGCACATTGAATGGGTCTTCCTGGGCTGGGAGGGTGGAGGGCCTGACACTTACATGTCAAAGGACAGAAGCCTGCCCTCACACAAAGGACTGCCACACCCCCTATTGGGACCCTGTCAAACAGGATGGAACTGAAAGGGGACCTTGTGCACTTCTAAGCCACTCTTTGAAGTCTCCCCCACTTCAAAGGCTGTAGTGCTTTCCTCTTATCTAGTTTCTAAGCACATACATAAACCACTAGAAATGCACTTTTGAGGTCAAAGAAGACTTTTATTGTTGTTAATTCTTCCCCAACCACAACATTTATGAATGACGAATTAGTAGCTTTCAAGTCCGCGTTAATCAAACAAAATATATCAGTTTGCAATATACACAGCAGGTTATATTTATAAGATATTGAATGCAAAGCAAAACAAATACTTCACCGTGTGGGAACTATCTACAGCTTCATCTTTCTAAGGTCTGCAAGCTGATGACCCCTGTCAGCCGCGAGAAAGAGAGATTCATCTACCCACACGGGATTGCTGGCAGCCTGCGCCAAGCTCCAGCACGAGGTCCGGCAGATTTGAATCTGACTCTCTGCAGCCTGTTACATTCGTTACAAAGGTGTGCCCCCTCCTCTCAGACCTGGGAAACTGAGCAAGCCTTTTGGAGACTGGCCAGGTCTCCAAGACTACTCCTGTTCCCAAGCTCAAGCGAAGAAAAAACAACACCCATGTACTCTCTCTTATCATGTCTAGTCTACTGTGAGAACAAAACATCTTGGTTCAACTTGTGCAAAAACACAGCTTGGAACAATACAGCTTGGATTCTCAACTGCAATGTCTAACTCCACGTTAAAGGCAATAGGCAGCTAACCTAGATATCAAATGCAATGTCATGTTAAAGGCAATAGGCAGCTAACCTAAATATCAAATGCAATGTCTAGTGTCATATCAAAGCCAATAGGCAGCTGAGCTGAATACAAAATGCAATGTCTTATATCATCTCAAAGCCAATAGGCAGCTGAGCTGAATACAAAATGCAATGTATAATATCATGTCAAAGCCAATAGGCAGCTGAGCTGAATATAAAATGTAATATATGATATCATGTCAAAGCCAATAGGCAGCGGAGCTGAATACAAAATGTAATATGTGATATCATGTCAAAGCCAATAGGCAGCGGAGCTGAATACAAAATGTAATATATGATATCATGTCAAAGCCAATAGGCAGAATATCTAATAGCATGTCAAAGTCAATAGGCAGCTAAACTGAATACATCATGTCAAAGCCAATAGGAATGCAATGTCAAAGCCAATAGGCGGCTAGACTGGATACAGTGTGTCAAAACCAATAGGCAGAATACAGAATGTAATGGCTAATGCAATGTCAAAGCCCATAGGCGGCTAAACTGAATACAGAAAGTAATGGCTAATGCCATGTCAAAGCCCATAGGCGGCTAAACTGAACAAAACATACCATGTGCTACTGGTGAACATTGAGCAACTAATATGCGCAGTGGTGAAACACAAAGTCATTGGTCAAAACAAACTCCATCAAATGGCAGTACATTCCGCCCTTTGACCAATGAATTTTTGTTTCACATATCTCCTGTTTCAAACAAAAACAAAAAACATCTGCACAAAACAAAACAAAAAAAACATTATCAGCAAGTCAAAGCAATCCCTGTAAAGCAATAGAAGTGAATTAACACATTGATCTCATAACCTTTCACATCAGATACATCTATACAGAAAAGACTGGGCAATTTTTTATACTCTGAGTGAGTCTCTAATTCAACAGTGTTAGCAATTTGATGTGGCATGAGTTCTACTCATGTAAAAGATGCACGGTCCACCTGAAAGGTTTTCTGGAAGGTAAGCAAAAGTCAGAGTTCCATACGAGAGGGGAAAAAAAAAAAACACAGCTTAGTTCCAGTGGAAGAATGCAATCAAACAAGTTGAACTTGAACTGAAGGCGCAGTTTGCGCAAAATGGATCCATGGTGCTGGCACTTTACTCAGCCAGGTTCAGGTTGGGGATTCGGTCCCTTCCCCGACCCCACACGCACACACCGGAAGGGGGACCACACAGCACACTCAGGGACAGTGGCGAAACGTGGTAGGATCTGCAAAAGAAACAAGTATGACTTTTCTTGCAAATAACATTTTTCATTTAAACTGCACCCTTCCTCTTTCTTTCCCTGTTTTATAATCAGCAGGACGTTTTTGAGGCCCTTTGTTATATTTTCTGCAGGTTCTGGAGGATCACTTAGGGCTTCAGCCCACACATCCGCACTGAGGTTTTTATCTGCTGCGCCACAGCTTCCCTTTTCTTGCACTGTCAGAAGGGCTGGGGCAGACTCCTTCTTTACCAAACCTCCATTCACTGCATTTTTGCCAATTTGGGCCATTCTGTCTCCAATTTGTTTGAATGAATCAGATTCTTTTCTAGGTATCAGCATAATTTCGATTTTTCCTTGGTAATTTGCAGCAATCACTCTCCCTAAAACCTGATCACTTTGCCATTTCTGTCCTGGTAACGTTCCTCTCCCCAACTGCTCTGTGACTGCTTGCATGACAGATTGCTTTTGTGCGTGCTGCACAGTTTTTATCAAATCTAGGGGAATGTGCATCTCTCTCATCTCTGCCCACCTGTAAGTGGCTTTTTCTCTCAGCTGTTCACATTTCTGGGGCACCCACTTAGCCATCCCCACTAAGGCAGAATTCTGGGTGTACACTTCTCTCTCTGAATTTTTCTCATTAACATCTGCAAGGTAATTGAACCAGTTAGGTACAAGCCATATGCAAAAACAAGCAGCTAAAACATTAGCAATGAACCAAAAATCAGCATAAAAATGACACATCTCACGTAGCTCTTGCTTTAAAATCTGACACACATTATACAACGCTGTTCCTTCTACTGTGCCAGAAAACAACATTTCAGTCAATGAATCATTAGTAAAACAAACATGCTTTTTATCTTCAGTGGACACGAATTCAAATGGTGCACACAATTTCATTGGTACTCTTTTACCTGTGGTACTCTAGCCCTGTCTTGCAAGTACCAGATCCATTGTATGATTCTAGCTAGGGGCACTATTTTCTTTCCTTGTTCATGATTTAAATGTACATAAGTATTTCCTTCTTGCACTGCGCAGAAACCTAAAGTCTGCATTATTTCATTTGCCAAATCACAAGCGCGCAGCTGCATATTATTTTTCACAGTGACCATATACAAAAGTGTTAGGATTTCTCTCAAATGAGGGCTATTCTTTTTCCAAAAATCAAACAAGCTAATGCAACTCGGTGTCTCTTGCTCTAAAATCCTTCGTTTTACTTGTGCATTTTGCAACGGTAACTCGTAAATCACATTCTGGTCTCTCTCGTCCGTGTTATCAGTTAAGGAATGCATTTTGTCTGCCAAAAACCCTGGCTCACACGAAAACTCAGTGCAGCTCGGAGCTGTCTTAACCCCCTCATTACTGGAATGGGACAAGAAAGATTCTTCAAAAACAGCCTTTTTATAACTTTCAGTCGGGCTAATTTGCTCACGTAAATTCCTATTTTCATGTTCCAACTTCCTACATTTCTCCTGCATTTCTCTGTAAGCAGATAAAGGTATCCAGACCTTTCTGTCATCATTACTTCCAAAACACACGTTTTCTACATATGTACAACAGGAATTATTTCTCAAAACACTATCAGGCGTTTTAGCTACACATGCATCTTCAGACATGGTCTGCAGTGCTTCTGTAATTCCCCAAACAGAAAACAATTCACAGTTTTTCTTAGCACCATCAGGCAGTTTATCAACACATGATTTCTCAGACATGGTCTGCCGTGCTACTGCGATTCTCCAAAAAAACAATTTCTGTAATTCTCCAAACAACAGAAACAATTACACTTTTAAAGTGTGCACTTAGAAATCTACCAACTCGTCAACACCCTCTTAATCACCTCTTAATGACCGACCCCACTTCTGGTACCAATTGTAGTGCTTTCCTCTTATCTAGTTTCTAAGCACATACATAAACCACTAGAAATGCACTTGTGAGGTCAAAGAAGACTTTTATTGTTGTTAATTCTTCCCCAACCACAACATTTATGAATGACGAATTAGTAGCTTTCAAGTCCGCGTTAATCAAACTAAATATATCAGTTTGCAATATACACAGCAGGTTATATTTATAAGATATTGAATGCAAAGCAAAACAAATACTTCACCGTGTGGGAACTATCTACAGCTTCATCTTTCTAAGGTCTGCAAGCTGATGACCCCTGTCAGCCGCGAGAAAGAGAGATTCATCTACCCACACAGGATTGCTGGCAGCCTGTGCCAAGCTCCAGCACGAGGTCCGGCAGATTCGAATCTGACTCTCTGCAGCCTGTTACATTCGTTACAAAGGTGTGCCCCCTCCTCTCAGACCTGGGAAACTGAGCAAGCCTTTTGGAGACTGGCCAGGTCTCCAAGACTACTCCTGTTCCCAAGCTCAAGCGAAGAAAAAACAACACCCATGTACTCTCTCTTATCATGTCTAGTCTACTGTGAGAACAAAACATCTTGGTTCATCTTGTGCAAAAACACAGCTTGGAACAATACAGCTTGGATTCTCAACTGCAATGTCTAACTCCACGTTAAAGGCAATAGGCAGCTAACCTAGATATCAAATGCAATGTCATGTTAAAGGCAATAGGCAGCTAACCTAAATATCAAATGCAATGTCTAGTGTCATATCAAAGCCAATAGGCAGCTGAGCTGAATACAAAATGCAATGTCTTATATCATGTCAAAGCCAATAGGCAGCTGAGCTGAATACAAAATGCAATGTATAATATCATGTCAAAGCCAATAGGCAGCTGAGCTGAATATAAAATGTAATATATGATATCATGTCAAAGCCAATAGGCAGCGGAGCTGAATACAAAATGTAATATGTGATATCATGTCAAAGCCAATAGGCAGCGGAGCTGAATACAAAATGTAATATATGATATCATGTCAAAGCCAATAGGCAGAATATCTAATAGCATGTCAAAGTCAATAGGCAGCTAAACTGAATACATCATGTCAAAGCCAATAGGAATGCAATGTCAAAGCCAATAGGCGGCTAGACTGGATACAGCATGTCAAAGCCAATAGGCAGAATACAGAATGTAATGGCTATTGCAATGTCAAAGCCCATAGGCGGCTAAACTGAATACAGAAAGTAATGGCTAATGGCATGTCAAAGCCCATAGGTGGCTAAACTGAACAAAACATACCATGTGCTACTGGTGAACATTGAGCAACTAATATGCGCAGTGGTGAAACACAAAGTCATTGGTCAAAACAAACTCCATCAAATGGCAGTACAAAGGCACAGTTGGGTATTTAAACAGCGCCTCTGCCCCTACCAACTCAAACACTTCCTGGAGAAGAGAACCTGAACCAGAACCTGCAACCTGCCACGAAGAACTGCCTGGCTGCCCAAAGGACTCAACTGACTGCTTTTCTGAGAAGGACTGCTGTCTTGCTGTTGCCTTGCTGCTCTCTGGCTGTGCTAAGAAGTGCTCTCCAAGGGCTTGGATAGAGCTTGCCTCCTGTTCCCTGAAATCTCAGGACCAAAAAGACTTAATTCCTGCAAGAGAACTCCCTGTACAGCGGAAATCAACGCACAGCCTGCAAGAAACGACGCACAGCCTGCATCGCGGTGAGAAAAATCACTGCACGCAGAACCAGAATGACACAGCCTGACTTCGCAAGGAGAAGATCCATGCAGCGCCAGCGTGGCAACTGGAAACTTGACGCACTGCCCACTGGATCGACACAAAGCTGGAACGACGCAGCCCGACTTCCTGAGAGGAATCGACGCAGCGCCTGCGTGCAGTTGAAATTTCCACGCAATGCCCACTGGATCGACGCAGCCCCTGTGGCTTCATCCTGCAAGCGCCGGATTTCAATGCATCATCCCTGGGCGTCCGAAACCCCGCAACCCAAAGAGAATCCCAGTCTACACACCGGAAATCAATGCAAAGCCTGCCATGTGTGAAAACTCAACGACGAATTGTCTGTGTGCCCCGGATAAATCGACGTACACCTCCCCATTTTCCGCGCATCTCTTCCTCTGCAGTCCCTTGAGGGGAATTTGAACGCAAACCAGGTACTTTGTGCTTGCCAGAGACACTTGTTGCTTTTTAAGAGACTAAAGACACTTTATATCATTTTTACAGTGGTATTTCAATATATAATTATTGCTTCTGAATCGTTTTAACCTGCATCTTACCATCTTGGTGGTGTATTTTTGAGGTGTTCTACTGTGTTATTGCATGATTTATTGCACAAACACTTTACACATTGCCTTCTAAGTTAAGCCTGACTGCTCAGCGCCAAGCTACCAGAGGGTGGGCCCAGAATAATCTGGATTGTGTGTGACTTACCCTCACTAGAGTGAGGGTCCTTGCATGGACAGGGGGGTAACCTGACTGCCAACCAAAGACCCAATTTCTAACAAACTGTTAAAGGAAATAGATCAAATGTTTCCAAAAAGGCAGAAAAATTATAGCAAAATAAATAACTGCAAAAAGAACTGAGAGAAAAGTTTACTGCTTTCTTCTCCAGGACACAAAAGGAATTCTCTGCATCTAGCAGGCTAGAGTCTTCCAGTGATAGCACCCAACACTTGTTAGGGTCCTACTTTGTAAATAACCTACAGAAAATATTAGAGCTGCCATTCATCAGTACAGTCCTAGTTGGTGCCTTAAACAGATACCTGGGCTATTAGAATAGGACCAATATTATAAAGAATTACAGGTAAAAGAGAAGGATATTCAAGATAAAAAATACAAAGACTTAAAAACGAAAGTGTTCATACAGGAAGCTCAGGCATTTAGCACACCTGGAGGACGGCGTGGTGGGGTGAGGTGGAGGAGGACCGCCTCGAGCAGTGGTTCTCAACCTTTTGACTTCTGAGGACCCCTACTTTCTCATTACTGGAACACAGGGACCCCCACTGAATCATTATTGGAATCTGAGGACCTCTCCCACAGAGTCACTACTAGAAGCTGGGGACCAAAGCCTAAACAATCTTGATGATTTGAACAGCAAAACAGAGCAGAGGCAGATGATGTTGGCAGACTATGAGGATAAAGTAGAACATCACCTCATAGATCTTTGCCCCTATGTGGGACAATAGAGGTGCCTGAAAGAAATGGTACAACGGGTTGTTATTCCAGTGGATGATAAGGGTTCGCATTTACAAGCCGAAGTAGAAGGTGGACCGGGTAAATTCCTCTTAGATACTGGTGCATCCTGCTGATCTGACTAAAAACACACCCCATAAACCTCTCTGTCGGGACAAAAGAAGAATCTGTGGGATTCACCAATGTGTTTGTAACAACGTTATGTTAGCCCCACTAAAATATACTATTAGGCCCTTTACAGACAAACATTATTTTCTGATTTCTGAGACGTGTTTATAATTTGCAAGGATTGGACCTCCTAAAATAATTTAATGCCACAACCCATAACACACCAGACAGCATGTTTCTTGAGATATATGAAAACTCCCTTCAAGCTACTTCTATCTACATTGTCAGGGCAGAAAAAGACACAATTCCAGTACATATTCAGAAGTTAATGCACAGTGGGATAATGGCAACACCTGTCACGCATTTGCAGTGCAATGGGTCTTGCGTTTGCTTGAGTTAGAGCTATTAGTGTTGTAAATTCCTAACTGGACTTTTCTTGCCACATAAATTAAAGCTGAAAAGTAAAACAGTTGACATAAGCGAGCCGATGACCATGAACGCGAAGGAGAGACACAAAAGGAAAAAGAAGTTCACTTGCAGTCAAACGTATCGGCAAACGTGCTATTATCCATGTAACAGGGTCGATGGCCAAGGCGGTAACAAAACTGCACCAAGGAGAGACAAACGTAAAGCATTTACCATTGATAACAAAGGATTTATGAAAGGCAAGCCCATTAACAAGTGATAGTGATGAGTCTGGAGTGGGCGTGGTTAAAAGCAGCCCACAGAGAGATTACAACAGGCCAGAGTGCTTGCACACTCGACCTAAAAGACAAGGAGGGGAGAGATACCTGTAACAGAAGGAAACAAAAAAGGAGAGCCAGTAACTAACAGAAGAATAGGATGTGAAAGCGGAGACATGAAACCTGTGAGGGAAGGTTTAGTCAGGGTGTGAAAGTAGAGGCAGAGAGCCAGAGTAGGAGAGAGGAAACAGTTGAAGAACAGGGAGAAGCCTGTGATGAATAGAATAACTGAGAGCCTAAGGTGGAATACAGGGACAGTGTCTTAATGTAGAGAAAGGAAGCTTGTGAAGATTACAGGGTAGTAAGGGCAGGATACCTGTTGTGGAATTCAGGCACAGGGTGTGAAGATAGACAGGGAGCCTGTGAAGGACTGCTCGTATTGTGCTGTAGCCTATAAATGGGTCAACGTTGCCCACTACTGTAGCCATCATCCGCTTTCCATTGTCTTCCTTGTTTCTCTAACCAAAGTGGATAGACATTGCCCTCCACTCACCTGCAGAAACACTGGATCTTAGATTTGTGGTGATGTCTTAACAGCTAGCCTGCAAGCAACGTGAGGGTGCCAAGAAGAGAGGGGAGTAAGTAGAAAAGCCACCATAGGTAAATATGAAGCAGGCGCTCTCCCCTCATCATTCGTCACATTACAGTTCTGATGTGACTTGGAGCCGTATGTCTGGTGAGGAGTGTGGACTTCAAGCTCATCAAGCACCTGCATTCACAGTGTTGTTGGTTGCAGAAGGCTCTTCAGCTGGTACCTTGGCAACTACTTTACTTGCAAACCTCATTTGTAAACTAGGCGCTTTTGTTGTCTATTTGATGTCACTCAGAGGCCCTTGGTGAAAAACATTCACTGTTACCCATCTATAATTCTGTATGTTATGGTATTTCTAGAATTATAAACTTTACTACATCAAACCTTGAAGGGGTCAAATTACTCTGTTATAAAAACTAAAAACACATTGTAAATGATTATGATCATCTTAACTGTGAACCCTTCTTAAACTTCAAAAGTGATGCAAAAATCTTGGAAAGTAAAAAAGTGACTCCCTTGCATGACTGTTATTCTAGTTTCAGACTGGCCGTGGAGCAGGGACCACAATGATTCACATATGCAAGGGACCTTGGTGCCCTCCATAAGGAGAAAAGGCACCTCTGAGCAGCACGCAGAACACACAGAATTATACATCAACTTCAGGATCACATGGGGCCTGGTGGCACAGCCTTTTCGCAATCTGTCTTATTTTAACAGGGATGCGAGCAACTAATAAATCAAGGCCTCGGAAGCCAGCTTCACAAATATCACTTCTTTTGTGCTCTGGGAAAAGAATGAATAGTCTGCAGTAACAATTGCTACAATAGAGTTGAAAAGCGGGAAACCAACGAGAAAGGAATACATAATCTAAATCATGTCAGTTGTAGCGGAACCCTGGAAAAATTACTAGAAGAATTCACTAGGCGTCAAGAACTCCCTCGAGCCATTAATAATAATTACTATAAAGGAAGAGGAGTATTACTGTGGTATTACTGTGGTCCACACCAGTGGAATCAGAATAGCGATAACAAGGCTCTGGAAGAAGTCATAGGGAAGGCAGGCCTGGGAACAATTGAAATAAAATATATATGTTACTGTGAGGAAATAAAAATACCTCGATAAGCCAAATAACAGTGCTGAATTTGTGGTCAAAGGAGGAATTTCAGTCCTCTTGCAGAGATGTAAATAATCCTCCCTGTATAAGAAACGCCAGACAGTTCAAACAGATCCCTGCATTAATCCAAGTCAAATATCAATGAGCCACAAAGCGCCGACATGAGAGCGAAGAGAGAGACAAAAGGAAAAAGAAGTTCACTCGCAGCCAAAGTTTTCTGCAAAAGTGCAATTATCCATGTGACAGGGTCGATAGCCAAGGTGGTAACAAAACTTCCCTAAGGAGGGACAAATGTAAAGCAGTTACCAATGGAAACAAAGAATTTTGAAAGGCAAGCCCAGGAACGAGTGATAGTGATGGGCGTACGGTGGACATGATAAAGAGCCCAAATACATACCAACACGTCGGGAAAAAAGCACATGCATGCTGATATGCTCGACCTAAAAGTGATGTAGGGAAAATGAGCATTGACCCAGTACAGATAGTCATGCTAGAATGCTTCATTGCCACGCATACCCAATTACAAAATATGAGCAGGAGGATTGCAGGGGTTATAAGAGATTGTCAATTATGGCACGAAGGAACAGTAAAAGCAATAACAGGGAGTCTATGTAGTAGTCTTAAACTCCCGGTTTTAAAAACGTCAAGTGACAAAGAAGGGTCCCCATCATGGAGGTTCATAGTAGACCTTCACAAGATTAATGAAATAGTGGTACCACAACTTCCTGTAGTCTACAACATGGTGAATATCCTATCCACTCTGGCACCTGACATGGCATATTTTTCTATGATAGATCTGAAGAACACTTTCTTTTCTATTCCTGTGCATGAAGACAGCATGTATCTTTTTAGCTTCACAGTTGCTGGACGCAGTCCCTGTTTTCAAAGGGCACCACAATGGTATTGTGAAAGCCCTTCAATTTACTGTCAGGCATTAAAGAAGGACAAGGATGCCTTCCAATGCCATCAAGCAACAAAATTATCTCAATATATTGACAATTTATAATTGGCAAGCACTACTGAAAAACAGTACACAACAAACAATGTCAATCTACTGAATTTTTAGGCTGCCAGGGGACTTAAGTTGTCTCCTGTTAAGATACAATTTGTTCAACAAGAGGCTTCCTACCTCTTGTCTAAAGGGCTGAGACAATTGGATACAAAGCGCACAAAATCACTTTTGGCTGTACCACCTTCAAGCACACAAAAACAGGTGCGTACATTTCTAGGAATGACTGGCTACTGCCGCCATTAGATTCCTAATTTTTCTTTTTTGACAACGCCATTATTGGCTCTAACACTCAAGGATACACCTGAGCAACTGGCTTGGACATCAGTACTTGAACACGGCTTTCTTGCCATTCTGCAAGCTCTCTGTAAATCTCCTGCTTTCGGGCCGCCTGGGTATCTTAAAGGCTTTCATCTTTTCGCCCATGAGTCTGTATGGTGTGTGCTTGCGGTTCTCGCCCAGGAGCACTGCGATTACAAATGACCATGCGCTTACTTCTCTGTTACACTTTATAATGTAGACAAGGCATTGCCAAGTTGCCTTACAGCTGTTGAGGCTGCAGCAGTGTCATTACAACAAACAGGAAGTTTGATAATGGGGCACACTGTTCATCTGTATGTCCTACATTCTGTGGATTTAATACTGAATAAAACATGCACACAACACTTTACAAATGTTAGGTTGACACATTATGAATTAAGTCTGTTTAACCCACATGTGCATTTACATAGATGTAATGTTTTGATTCCATCAACCCTACTACCTCACTTTGAGAGTGAACAACACTTTGACGATCACAATTGTTTTTACAGAATAGAGGAGCAGACAAAAGGCAGAATAGATATGCAGGATACACCATTTGATGATGCTGAAATGGAGCTATGGGTGGATGGTTCATGTTTTACAACATTCACAGCATATGCCATCACAATGCTACACACTGTGGTTGAAAATTGCAGAATAATGGAGCATTGTCTTGACTAAAGCATTCGAATTAGCCACAGGCAGGACAGTTAACAGTTATACAGACAGCCAGTATACATTTAGTGTCGCCCAAAAGTTTGGTAGACTATGGAAGGAAAGGGGTTTTATTATATCTCAAGAGGCAAAAATACAGCATGGTGTACTAATAACAAGGCTGTTGAACTTTCTAGCTCTTCCTACGAGATTGGCAATAATAAAGTGCAATGCCCATAAAAAGGTGACTGATGCCTTTGCAGAAAAGGTAACTAAGGAAACAGCTAGAAACACTTCCAGTCTCATGTTTGTTACACAGGTACTCGTGGAACAAATGACTATTAATGTGACATTGGAAGGTATACAAGACATGCAAAACAATGCTACTGAGGGAGAACAAAAACAATGGTCTATGACTAGCATACATTTAAATGGGTGCTGGATGGAAAAAACAGGAACACTGTATATGCTACTTGATAAATATCTTTACCCAGTGACTATGACAATGCACAACCCTGCACGCATTGGTAGGGATGGATTAATAAATTGCATGCTTATGTTTTGGGTCAACAAAAACATCAGAAAGTATGCAACAGAGACATGTCAGAGTTATATGGTGTGTGCTCAGCATAATGTGCGGAAAACATCTCCAGTATCTAAAGGACACTTTTGTGCAACCAACAATGCACTTTGAAGCCCTTCAGATTGTCTACATCGAAATGCCCCCCACTAACAAATATGGATACGTATTAATGGTGGTCTGTGTGCACTCCATGTGGGTAGAGGGATACCCAGTAAAAAGTAATGAGGCCATCTCTGCAGCGCTTGGTGAAGGAACTAATACCTTGATTCGGCCTGCCAAAAGTCATTTGGTCCGACAATGGAAGGCACTTGTCTAATAGACTGATGGAGATAGTGTGTAAAGGTCTAAGGGTAAATCAGAAATGCCTATCACCCAGAAGCAGTGGGTGCAGTGGAAAGGAAGAATGGTGTGCAAAAACAAAATTTACAAGGATGGATGCTTTGCCGATTGCTCTGATGAGCCTGAGAAAAAACTAAATTGAGCCCCACGAAATAGTGACAGGGCGACCAATGGTAGTCTGGGGTTTCCAGACAACTGCCATGTCAAATGAACTGATGAGAGACTATTGTTTTGCCTTGATTGAATGTATTGCTTCTGTTAAACAGCAGGTGAAGGAGGCCTTGCCAGAGCGGGCATAGTTTCCAACCAGGTGACTGGGTGCTGATTTGCAGCTTCCAGTGGTCCAATTGTCTTCAGCCTCGGTAGAAGGGACTCAAGCAAGTCCTGTTGACAAAGCAGACTGCTATCAAATGTACCAACTAGAAATGGATTCACACCTCCCATCTTAAGAGAGCACCACCACAATTCAAGCTGCCATCATCTACAACGACCACAGCGGGAGGAGTTCAGCCACACCCACAACCCCTCAACAACAAGATAGCACCATACAACCTGAGATCACAGACGCAGAAGAATGTCTAAGAGAGTTAGAGGAAATATTTGGGCTACTATCAGAAGAACTAACGGATCCAGTAACTGTTGCTCTCGCTCAGTCTGAACAGGAAGTGACTATCTACTCTTGCAATGGACAGGTACATACTTAGTCTATACTTACTGCTGCCGGACTAAGAACAGTAGAGATCGAAGAAAGTGACGGACAGGTACTGGATGTAATAGTAAGTGCATTGGGAATCAACTTAGACCATAGTACATATCTAAATATTGACTAAATACCAGACAAAGAGTGAAAATTTCAAAAAGGGTTCCGTTTGGTAGTCCATCCAGCGGTGTGATACTAAGAGTGGTTAGGATTTCTGTGAGTGCTCATGCCACTATAGCTCCCAGCAAACGACATTCATCTGGAAACGACCCCACTGCAAGCCAGCTACCAGCCATGGACACTTGTGTTGCACCCCTTAGGGCAAGTTGAGGTATATCCCTAATAATACCTCCGTAGGTCATTAGTGTGGCCTGAGCACCCTCTGCCAAAATTCGAAATGAAGCACAGAGCGGGCCATAGACAAAAGCAGGCTACAAAGATAGAACTAACTAGGAACATGTTGCAGAAAGTATTCTGCATCCCACTTGTTTTTGCTTTCATAACAGTATTAGCCATTATTGCCATTTTTATGTATGAACTCTATTATACACCTGTACAGAGCCCTGAATATGGTAGGGTCAGACTCACATGCCCATCATCCTAAAGAGTATCATGAGAATGTCGCTGGACAAACCATAAATGCCTGTCTTAGGGATATGAATGTCTCAAATTGTTGGATATGTTTGAAAATGCAGACAACGGTAGAAAAGGGAATGCCTTTCCTGCACCTACCAGTGCCATACACTGATTTGTGTATCATTATATATGCAAAGCTATTACTAGAGCCCCACGAAGAGAGCAGGTTGACCTACAGAAGAGATATAGGTCACACATAATTATATCAGGGTGTAAGAATTACTTGCAGAGGCCACTTGAGGACACAGAGAAAGACCCAGCCTATGCGATACCTAAATTTTAATATTATGTCCAGGAAATCAAGAGATTTCCTTTTGTGGATGAAAAATACAAAGGTAAGGGATACTTATACTCCATATCTTAGGTTGTCAGCTAACACCACAGCAACACTTTACATACATGCCAATGGATCTCAAACAATAGTGGGAGATAGTGTATGCAGCACTACGTTTTAACTTTCCAATGCCTCTTGGCTTAGCATACCCTTGTATGAAGGGGATGAAACCTATTGGATATGTGGGTTAAGGGCATACTCTTGGTTACCCCTAAATTGGGCAGGTACTTGTTTCCTTGCAATAGTGTTTCCCGATATCAACCACCACCCTAAAGAACATGTCCACAAACATAAACTACACAATAGTCTGGCAACATGAAGAAGGGAAGTAAGGTAGACAGATACCTAAGCCCATAAGGCAGGGGATGTGGTTCTGGGCCTGTTAGCTATTAACTCTAGAAGGTTGCGACAGTTAGGTTGCCTGTTGGAAGCAACAATAAATGAGACAACTAGTACACTGGAGAACATCGCAGTGGAGATGGTAGTGATGAGACAAGTTGTACTAAAAAATTGTATGATTTTAGATATGCTCCTCGCTGAGAAGGGAGGCGTATACAAAATGATCCATACCAAGTGCTGTACCTTTATACCTGACAATGCCCCGAATGTTTGTAAGATAATAGAAAACTTACATGACATCAGAGTTCAAGTGAATGACTTCACTGAGCAGACAATGTGGGACGACATCTCCTCGCTGTTTGGTTCATGGAGATGGACCATTCTGAAATGGATAATAATAGTGACAGCTGGCCTATTATTACTCTACTGCTATGTACAGTTTCCATGCTCCAATGAGCACTTGTTTCATGTTTCTTTGTGCCTACCTACGGCCTGAAGCAGTAAACATTGCCATGGCCAATGCCATGATAATGCAAGATGATGCCATTGAAGAACTGTCTAAAACAGCTAGATTAAGTAGCAGTAGTACTTACGCTTAAACAATGGTTCAAAGGTTGGATTTGTGAAAGCCAAAAATATAAGCATACAAACTTTAAGCATTGTTCAAACATTTAGCAATTGATCTCCCATTTTGAATTCTACTTCTAGAATGATTTTTGCAACGTGCTCATGTTCCTATGGGGGTGACCACTTGAGGAAAAGGTGACGTTTTCATTTCTTGCTTTTTAATTATAAAATGTAGGTGCAGTGCAAAGCTGCCTTATCTCAGATATGTATGATCTGAGGCTTGAACCTTGAGAGAACTGAGAAAAATAATTAGTTGCTTGCAATGGGATTTCTGACAAAATGCTCGACTGAGAAAATAGTGCTTTTAATGTTAGATAAAAGTGGCATGTGCTTAAAACTGAAGCTCCTGCAATATGTAACTAGGACGTGCCCTTTAGGAGAGGTTGGGCTGCTTGCACAAGGAATGCTGTTTGCCTCAAACAAAGGCCTTGGAACTGAGATAGGAGACGAGCACATGACCCTTTAATGTTTTCAATGTAAATTTCCTTTGTTGAAAAACGTATCTCTCCTTTGAAGTATAACTAGCTTTCCTTTGAAGTATAAACACTGCAGCTGCATGTAGATGATGAGTTAGCTTTTGTAATGCCAACCAATGAGTGCTTAAAAATATAAAAGACGCATCGCATCTGAAGAAGTTTGAAACACTTTGACAGTTTGGATACTGTGTGTTTCCACCCGGGCTTAAAGCAAATGAAAATTTGCTTCTTTTTAATCAACATGGCTGTTTATTGACTATTTATTTTCGTATACATTCAGGAACTTGTGTCTCTAAGTGGTTTTTGGGCATTGTGGACAAGGAGCGTGAAGCGTCTTTGAATAAGTCCCAACTACACAGAGCGACTGCCATGTCCTTAACGCCCCAAAACCAGGGAATATCTAGGGACTGTGAGAGGGCCAGGCAGTTCTCAATTAGCAATCTGTTTAAGGGGAGGGCGTCATTAACCCATATCCTTTGCCATGACAACAGTAGACGGGTTGTTAAAATATCCTCAAGATGGGAAAGCTCGAGCTCCCTATGAGTGATGAAAGAAGTGATGGATAGTGGCAAGGCCAGTGGGAGACGTGTGAATTTGTTTTCTGTCATCGGTAATGGCTTTAAGATATAAGATAAAAAAGTTATTTTTTGGGTAATTTGAAAGGTAGGTCCATAATCTTACAAAATTGGAAATCCAAATGCACTCCCCACCTTCGAACACTGGCAGTCTAAAATACTGAAGATAAAGGGTTTGGAACATTTGTTATGCGCTACGGACAGACTCCTAAACCAAATTTCTCAAGTTGTGGGAAGGCTTTAATTATATAGATCTTACTGATATGGGAAACTTGGGTGGGAGATAATCCTGTTTCTGTGGTTTTATACAGGACATCTGAGGGAACGGTGTTTGGCTGTCCCGGTTTATTTCTTTTATTGCAATGATTCTTTGCTCAGTCCGTTGATATAGGATTAATTTGTGTGAATTCTTCCTAAAAAAAGACCTAGCAAGGCTGGGTTAATGCTTGTTCCAGGATTTGATACTCTGGCACTGGTTAATGATGCTTTTATTGCTTTGCTTGAAGAGAATCAAATAAGAACTTAGTATTATAGAAAGATTTCCAGAAGTTTTCAAAGTAAAAATTGGTGCAATTAACAAGTTTAAACACTTGATTAGGTTAAAACAAAATGCAATGCCAGATGTTCATAGAGTCAGACCAGTGCCGTTAAACTTTAAAGAACTTTCAGTGAAAAGTGTTATTACTAGTACCGATTCCAAAGGGTGGGTTAGTTCTATTGTGATTGTCTGTAAAAAGCCAGTCAACATTCCTCTGTGTGCAGACCCAGGAACACTCATTATTAGAAATATAGTCAAAGACTCACTCAATGCTCAAGATTCAAAATGTACCAGCTAACATTGGGAATGCCGAGTTATTTTCTCTATTAGATTTATCAGCATACCATCAAATACCATTCACTGTAGAGCCAGAAGAATTGACCATTTGTTTTTTACCCACCTTGGAGCATATACATTTTGGAGACTGCCTTTTGATTCGGTTTCAGCAGTGAGTCTGTTCTAAAAACTGATGGGCACTATTTTAACAGGCATTAACAGAGTGCAAGCATACCAAAATTATGTTTTGATATTCGCACACTTTATGAGCACTATATGATTTTAGAGAAGGTTTTGAACATTTTTAAGGAAACTGGATTCACATTAAGACATGAGAAATATCAGTTTTTAACAAAGGAGTTGCTTTACTTGGGTCATTGCAACACTGCGTTGGGCACCAAATCCAAGTTTTCACTCATTCAGGCGATAAAAGTAGGTGCTCCTCCAAAAGACAAGGATAGCTTAAATTTATTTTAGGTTATGAGCAAATACAGTTTGAGATTTATTCAAGGTTATGCGCCAGTAGCTCAACCATTATGCAGTCTTCTGAGAAAAGACGTGAAGATTGAATGCATTGATTCTGTCAATAAAGCCTTTGAGAAAAATAAACATTTGTTTTCCTACCAGCACTTTCACATTATGCAGCTGTCACAAATGCCATCTCACTGTGAATGGAAGTCAAACGGTTTTAGGTGCTGTTCTCTCCAAGTAAGTTAGTGATAATGACCAAAGGGTTGCGTTTGCCTCTAGGTGTTAAAAAAAAAAAGCTGAGTTACATTATATTAGCATTAGCATGTTCATGGGCAGTAAATACATTTAAGAAGTTCTTATGGAGCATACATTTTTTAATATTCACTGATCATAAACCTCTAATCACATGTTGTATGAGACGGGGTTTGGGAAAGCTCAGCCCGATTAGTAAACTTGCTATCCCGTCTGCAAGAGTTTAATTTCACAATCAAAAACATCCCTGAGGAAGCAATGTGTACGGTGATGCCTAATGGTGGACTTAATGCCTAGCGGTTTACAGAGAGGTTTGAATTGTCTGCAAAAGTTCGCTGATAGCCATTACTAAAAAAATAACATCAATAAGAGTAAAGTAACGATCTTCAAAGCTTAGGGTTGCAGAAAGATGAGAAATTTTAATTGCCACTTTGGAAGACAGGAGAAAATGTGTTAATACACGACCTTAATCAGGCAAAATGTTCTCCGCTAACCTTTCTGTGAAAGATCGTGTATCGCATCTCTCAGGTAAAGCAATGACTAATGCCAACGAGCTCTTATCACTTTCTAAGGCTTTATGCTGCAGGCACTACACTAATTTATTGTCTGTGTACAATGTAAAAATCCTCCAGGTTTACGCTACGCCATTGAAGTCACAGATATGAAATCCTGGAATGTTTTCATAAAATGGAGGGTAAAATATCTTTCATAAAATCTGTAAATTAAATACCCTTGCTCGGGTTGAAGCAATATGCCTAGAAATGGAGCTCTCGAGCATTTATGTTCGGTGGCTGGTAGCCATCCTTTGATGGGGCCACAGGCTTTTGCTCAGTAAAAAGCATTTCTTTAGATGCTTCCTCTGCGTAGAAGCATCAGGACAATGCAGGAATGCTATCACGTTGTATAAGAATGTTGGTCAAGCACTTCAGCTCATGGCAGTGTCCTTTTTTTGCACGTACATGTTTTCAAAAATATAGCACTAGGATTATTTCAAGGGACCAAACTATGATTTCATGTATGGAAAAAAGGAAGCTGGAGGTTATAGTTTCCACATGTTCTGGGGCTCACCCTCAACCATATTTAAAGTGGAATTTGGAACAAGGCATTCATCGATGTTTCCATTGTTTCAAATGAATATTTTGCCATTAACTAGAGACCTGACAGCTTTGGGGTGGTCTCCCCTCCCAGCCTTTTGCCTTACTCCTCCACTTTTCTGACCCCGCTTTTGTTAGCTTTGGGACTCTGTGCACTTCACCACTGTTAACCAGTGATGAAGTTCTTGTGCTCGCTCCCCTAAAACATGGTAACATTGGCTTAACCCTAATTGGCACATTTCATTTACTTATAAATCCCTAGTAAAGTTCATTGCAGGTGCCCATGGCCTGTAAATTAAATGCTATTTGTGGGCCTGCAGCACTGATTGTGCCTCCCATTTAAGTAGGCCTCTAACCATGTCTCAGGCCTGCCAATGCCTGTGTGTGCAGTTTTACACTGCCGTGTCGACCTGGCAAAAATAACCCTTTTGCCAGGCCCAAACCTTTCTTTTTGATACATATGTCACCTCTAAGGTAGGCCCTGGAGAACCCAGAGGGCAGCGTGCAATGTAGTTAAAAGGCAGGAGATGTACTTTTAAGTTTTACATGAACTGGTAGCGAAAAACTCCCAAAGTTGTTTTCCACGACAGCAAGCCCTATCTCCCCCATAGGATAACATAGGGATTATTTTATTACATTTTATACGCGTAATTCACAATCTGGAAGAGATACGTTTTTCAAGTTTGATGTCTCTGGACAATTTCTTTAACAACTTTGGTTAAGTGATTTTTCGTTGCAGTTTAAACTAGAACAATACAGTGCAAGATATGGAAGACTCTCCAGACAGCTCCCTCTGAGGATTATCACACATAGTCATTGGCATACAATATCCCACGCATGACAAAGTCAGCAATATTTTTCTCCATGCCACATAAGAGCATAATAACGTTACCAAATCAGAATACTGTTAATGTACAAGGAATTCATGCTAAACACAGTTGGCTGACTTATCAACAACACTTAGCAGCCTACCCACCACCATCAATCCTACGTATCAGTGCTGGCTGCGGAACTCAAAGCTTCACCCTGCGTAAATCAATGCAGTAATTAACCCCAGGCTTCCAAGTCCATCTCCGCCCTAGGGTCTTCACGTGCTGACCGCATATTTTGTTCCTCGGCTATTCCCCACTCCAGGAGATCCCGTAACCATTGATCGATCAGGGGTATCCTGGGGCTCATCCATCCTATGGCCACCCTACTTTTCACTAACAAAAGAGCCAGCTGTGCTAATTGATGCAGACTCTTCCACCCTTTAGGTCTAGCCACTGCTTCAAGTAGGCAAGCCAGTGGCGTCAGGGCAATCTCTGACGCCACTCTATGCTCTATGCCCGTAGTCTCCACAATCTTAGGGAACACCCCCCTCCAGAACCGCAGCACCCCCTCACAGAACCATGCCAAATGGAGAAAGAAAGCATCCCTTGTACCACAGTGGGTGCAACTAGCCCCCTAGTGGGATCAGTCTTATTCAAGTGATATGGTGTTTCATATGTCCGATGCACAAAGTTAAAATGCAGGAGTTTGAATCTGTTATTGCAGGAGACAGTGCATACCAATGACAATGTCGTGGTCCAGTCATCGTTCTCTATTGGGCTCCCCAGTTCGCGCTACCGCACTTGAAATTCAACGCAGGGCTTCCTCCCCACAACGTTCCGGACAGCCCTATAGAATGATGAACCTCATTACAACCCTGGCGGTAACAGACGCTTACCGCCGTGCTGACGGCCGCCAACATACCGTGACCGCGGCGGTAATCCGCCACGGGTATTATGACCCACACATAGAAATCCGCCACTATACAGTCACCCACACAAGTCTGCCAGACCAAAGGTCAGTGATAAACTGGCGATAGCAAAACCCACACCGTTACACTAACAGGAATACGCCCACTGTATCACGACCTATGAATCAACGCGGCGGTCTTTCAACCGCGGTAAACCATTGGCGGTACACATCGCCGCACTCAAAATACACACACACTTACAAAACTACACCACATTGGACAATTCAAAATACACACACCTGACACACATACACACACCACACCCACACACCCACAACACTATAAAACACACACCCACATTACCCACAACCCTTTACGACCAAAAAACAAATTGCGGACAGAGAGAGACACTAGCCAGAAGCACCCACTCAATCTGAGCCACAGAACACCAGCATCCATGCAACTCACAGCACACACCACAACACAGCACCCCCCACCTCACCCCACACATCCTCACACATATCACTCACACCACATCCATGGCACCCCAAAGACACCCCAGGTTTTCTGAGGAGGAGCTCAGGGTCATGGTGGAGGAAATCATCCGGGTAGAACCACAGCTATTCGGATCACAGCTGCAGCAGACCTCCATTACAAGGAAGATGGAGCTATGGCGGAGAATCGTGGACAGGGTCAACGCCGTGGGACAGCATCCAAGAACAAGGGATGACATCAGGAAGAGGTGAAACGACCTACGGGGGAAGCTGCGTTCCGTGGTCTCAAGACACCAGATTGTTGTACAGAGGACTGGCGGTGGACTTCCACCTCCTCCCTCACAACTAACAACATGGGAGGAGCAAGTCTTGGCAATCATGCATCCTGAGGGCCTTTGAGGAGTAGCAGGAGGACTGGACTCTGGTAAGTCAAATCTTTACTACTTTATCCCCCACCATACCTGCATGCCATCACAAACTCCTACCCCTAGCCTCACACCCATCACACCAAAACACCCCACAGATACCCCACTATCACAACCCACACATCCCAATACCAAGCCCTGCATGTAACACGATTGCATGGACACCCATCATTAAAGCATGTCCAGTAGAGAGACTCACCCAGGCCACAAAATCACCAATCACACAAGGGCCAAGCCAATAATGCAAGCACAGGAGTAGAGGGTAACTCACCCATTGCAAAAGATGGAACACACAGATTCAATAACTATGCATTTACACCCCAACAGGACCCCTACCCAACGTCACCGGACAGGAGGTGCCAGCCATATCCAGTCTCGCCACAGAAGAGGCCCACAGTGACGACAACAGCTCTTCACGCCTGGATCAAGATGACCAGCCCGGCCCATCAGGGACCTCAGGACAGTTGGTTCCCCTGCCACAGTCACAAACCAACACTGAACCTCCCCCACAGGAAACACCACCACAGCACCCACCCAGCGGGCCCATCCCTCTGTCCCCAGGACACGTCAATCAGCAGTGTGTCCACCTCTACAGGGACCCCAGGCAACCCCACTAACCCAAGACAATCAGGGACCTGCGGTCAGTGGCAGTGGGCACACGGTTCAGGGGACAGAGGCACAGGACAACAGGGAAGCTGGGACGACTGCTGTGCGACAGGGGGAGGAGAGGCCCAGGGAACCCACTCTCCACGAGGCACTCTCCAACATCATGGGAGCATACCATCATTCCCAGGAGACCATGGGCACAGTACTGGCCAAGTTGCAGGATTCCCAGCGGCTGCAGGAGGAACAGTACATGGGATCAGGGATGACTTGAAGTCCATTAGCACCACCATGGTCACCATTGCAAGGATGCTGGCAGACATGGCCAACACCATGAGGGAGACAGTGGCACACCAACAGGTCCCTGACACGAGCCTGAACGATGAACAGCCCTCCACGTCCACCGGTGCTAGTGGACAGGAGGTCCCGCCACAGGACCAACAAGCCACCAGCACCCCACCCCCTGCAGAAGGAGAACCACCCCGCAAATGTTCCCTGAGATCCAGGCACAAGACAGAGAACATTGCCAAGACCCCCGCCAGGAAATAAGACTCTCCTGATTGTCACCCTTCTGTCCCACTGTGTCACCCTGACAACCTTGAACTGCCATTACTCCACCTCCTATGCCCCCTTGGACAATGCACCTGTGATACCAATAGACTGGACTCCACCATGGACATTCCTCCACCATCACCCCATCCCATAGCACATACCCCTCCACTGAATAGCACTTAAATAAACCCCCTTGAATCACAAAAAGATCTGGAATCAGTCTGTACTTTCACAAGTGTGTTATTACAACCTCTCTGACAAATAGCAATGTCAATGTTCATTTTCACATACCAATGTTCGACAGTTGTTGGGCAGCAGTAAACGTAGCAGAAGGCAGAAAGTGGTACCCAGATCTGTGAAATGGAAAACCAAAGTGAACTGTCAGGGTCCATACACAGAGGTAAAAAGGCAGAATCATGCAATGTCCTACAGTAGTATGATATGAGAGGAGCAGTGCCAGTCTCTTACCTGTGTCTCACTGGAAGTATTGCATGATGATGTTGTTTTGGTTGTCTATATCTTCTTCTTCTGCCTCTTCTTCCTCATAGTCCACAGGCTCCACAGCTGCCACAAGACCAACATCAGGCCCATCCTCCTACAGAAAAGGCACCTGGCATCGCAAAGCCAGGCTGTGCAACATGCAGCATGCCACGATTATCTGGCACACCTTCTTCTGCATGAGTAGTATAGGGAGCCACCTGTCAGATGGAGGCACCAGAACCTGACCTTCAGGAGGCCGAAAGTCGGCTCTATTATCCTCCTAATTCGCCCATGTGCCTCATTGTAGCGTTCCTCTGCCCTTGTCCTGGGATTCCTCACTGGGGTCAGTAGCCATGACAGGTTGGGGTAACCAGAGTCACCTGCAAATATCGAGGGACGACTGTTAGACAAACACCAACCCTTAGGGACTCTCCCATACCCAGACACCTATTCAAACTGTGTTGGGACCTTGGGCTCACCTATTAGCCACACACGGTGCCTCTGGAGATGCCCCATCACATAAGGGATGCTGCTATTCCTCAAAATGTAAGCGTCATGCACAGAGCCAGAACACTTGGCATTCACATGGGAGATGTACTGGTCTGCTAAACACACAATCTGCACATTCATGGAATGGTAGCTTTTGTGGTTTCTGTACACCTGTTCATTCCTGCGGGGTGGGACAAATGCCACATGTGTACCATCAATGGCACCAATGATGTTGGGGATATGCCCCAGGGCATAGAAGTCACCTTTCACTGTGGGCCAATCCTCCACCTGAGGGAAAACGATGTAGCTGTGCATGTGTTTCAGTAGGGCAGACAACACTCTGGATAACACGTTAGAGAACATTGGCTGTGACATCCCTGATGCCATGGCCACTGTTGTTTGAAAGGACCCACTTGCCAGGAAATGGAGTACTGACAGGATCTGCACTAGAGGGGGGATTCCTGTGGGATGGCGGATAGCTGACATCAGGTCTGGCTCCAATTGGGCACACAGTTCATGGATTGTGGCACAATCAAGTCTGTAGGTGATAATGATGTGTCTGTCTTCCATTGTCGACAGGTCCACCAGGGGTCTGTATACTGGAGGATGACGCCATCTCATCATCTACCCCAGCGGATGTGCCCTGTGGAGGAGAAGGGTGAGCAGAGGGTCATACACCACATAGTTTGCACAAGGGTGTTTTTAACAATTGTGATGTAATCGGTGTGTGGTGCTGTCTGTCCGTATTCCTGCCCAAAAGTGCTGTGACGCAGTTAGTTGCCCTGCCATGTGGCCCCCTGAAATGGCGGCTGCCTGACCTGTAAGGAGGGACAAGGGGAAATGAGGTAACTGCGCTGGCGTTGTGCAGCGTCGCGGTAGGCGGACAAAGACCGCGGTGTAATTCAGCATTGGTTATCATTGGGCCCTATGGATTCCAGGAGCCAATGACGATGTACGCCGACGGTGATAGTATGCACCGCTGCGGACGTAACCGCCATTTTCTATCTGTTCACTCATTTGATACCTGACCTTCAACGAGAGAGGACCTACACTGCAAGTGCTGCTGTGACCTGAGTCTAGAAGCGACAATATCTACAGTGTCTGGGTAAAGGCCCCCTGCCTTCACCGCAGTGGAGTTGGACAACCTGATGGCTGTACACACTACTCTACGGTCCTCTAGACAAAGAGGTGAGTACACTGTGAGCATGATGGATGGGACATGAATGTATGGAGTGGGGTGGATGGAAGATAGGCGGGGTGGGCTAAGGCCAGCATGTGAGGATGGTTAGTGTATGTGTTTCTGGGCCAGGGTGGGAAGTTGTGGCCAATGAGTAAGAAGAACCGCACGGGGAGTAAAATCCATTCTTACTTCACTTTTCCTCTAGGTCAGCGCCCACCAGAAGAAGGGTATTTGGCGTGCCATCGCCAAGGAAGTGCGGACTCTGGGGTCTACCATAGACGGAGCACCGACTGCTGCAAAAGATGGGAGGACCTGCGCCGCTGGACCAAGAAGACAGTGGAGGCCCAGCTGGGGATGGCCTCCCAACGTGGAAGGGGTGCCCATCGCACCATGTCCCCCCTGATGTACCGGATCCTGGCGGTGGCATATCCTGAGTTGGATGGGCACTTGAGGGCATCACAGCAGCCACAAGGGGGTGAGTACAGTCACATTCAGCTGACTATGCGTGCTGTATGAGGTGTCTGGGTGGGGGAAGTGGGCTGTGGGTTCCCCTAGGCCAGGGCAAACTTGCTAGGGTAGGTCCATTGTTAGGCAGGCTGTGGCACTCCAACCCCAAAAGTGGTAGTGGCCAGCTACACCTAGTCAGGCTCCTGTGGGTTCCAGGTGTGCATGAAATGGGCTTAGACACAGTCCCCCATGGGCAGGTGATTTTCCCTAGTACAGTTAGTGCATGACCTAGTGCATAGGGCTGCTCCCTGTGTGTTGTGTCCGCCAACGGTGGTGTTGTTGCTGGCATTGACCATGTGTCTCCTCTGTCTTCCCCCCCTTTTTGTTTTGTCACCCTGTCCTTGTGTGCATTAGCATCATCTGGCGTAGGAGCATTGGCACTGGAGCAGGAGGGAGCTGCAACCCACATGGCCCAGAAGGGTGAATGTATGGAGTCTGAAGGCACCAGTGGGAAGAAGGGCGAGGGGAGCTCCACGACAGGGACAGGAGGAGACACCAGCGACAGCGACTCCTCCTTTGATGGGAGCTCCCTTGCCGTGGTGGGCACCTCTGTGCCCACCGCAACAACAGATACAGCCGCTACCCCCCCTACCAGCACCGCCCTCCTAGCAGCCCCTCAGCGTGTTTCCCGTGCCCGCTCACCCAGGAGGGTGGGCATCTCCTTCGCCCCAGGCACCTCGCCCTGCCCCAGTCAGCTCTGCTGCCCTCAGTGGGAAGGCTATTGACCTCCTGAGATCCCTCACTGTTGGGTAGTCAACCATTTTGAATGCCATCCAGGGTGTCAAGAGGCATTTGCAGCAAACAAATGCATACCTGGAGGGCATTTATTCTGGCGTGGCATCCCAACAGAGAGCATTTCAGGATCTGGCCTCAGCACTGAGGGCAGCCATTTTCCCTGTGTCCAGCCTCCCCCCTCCAACTTCCACTACCCAGACCCAATCCCCTCTACCTCAGCCTATCCCAAGCACACCATCAGACCAGCATACACACTCATCAACACACAAAAGTGGCTCAGGCAAACATAAGCACCACACATCCCACAGGCACTCACACAAGCATCATACCCATGCAGACACACCAACATCCACTGCCTCCACTGTGTCCCCCTCCTCCACGTCCTCCACCTCCCTCCCAGTCTCGTCTCCACTCACACCTGCATGCACTACACCCCCAGCCACTACCTCCATCACCAGCACGCCCATCACCACACACCGCTCACGTGCAATCACCACCCCCACTAACATGCACACGTCCCCTGTGTCCTCTCCCAATGTGTCTGTGAGCCCTCCTCCCAAAGTACACAAACGCAGGCACACACCCACTCAACAGCCATCCACCTCACAACAGCCTCCAGCCCATGCACCCTCACCCAAACTCAGCAGACGTACACCTCCTAAAACCACTACCTCTTCCACCACTCCCAAACCCCCTCCATCTTCCCGTCCCAGTGTGTCAAAGAAACATTTCCTGTCTAACATTGACCTCTTCCCTACACCTCCCCCCGTCCTTCCCCTAGGGCCAGGATGTCCAGATCCCAGCCCAGCACCTCAGGCACAAAATCCTCGAGCACTGTGGTCCCTGCAAGTTCAGTAACACCTAGTGAGGCCAAGGATCACCCTATTCCGCTCCCTGCCAGGGTGAAGAAGGGGCCCACATGCCGTAGGGAAAAGCCGCACCAACCACCCAGCAAGGCCTCCTCCAAGACAAAAGAGGACAGTGCCAAGGTCCCAGCAGCGTCTTCCAATGTGGGGAAGGGACACAAGGCCAAAGGGAAGTCAGCTCAGGGCACGGAGCCTCTGGGTGAGGGACTGGTATCACCAATTCTGCAAGACAGAACAGCAACCTGTCCGGCAGTGGCCACTGCCACCTGCACTGCCACCTGCACCGCCACCTGCCTCACCACCTGCACCGCCACCTGCACCGCCACCTTCACGTCTGCTGCCTCTGCTACAGTCCCCAGCATCATCCCCAGTGGGCAGCCGTCTGAGGCTGCAGGAAGACGTCCTGCTGTCTACCTCCACAGGTGCTGACACCAGCACCACCGCCAGTATCTCCGCCGCAGACACCGCCGCAGCTACCGCCACCTGCCCCGCGACGTGCCCAGCCAGTGCCACCACAGCCGACATCAGCATCATCCCCAGTGGGTAGTCGTCTGAGGCTGCAGGAGACATCCTGGAGCCTCCACACACTACATGAGGCACCACAACCAGCACTGGCAGTACCAGAAGTTGGCAGGCTAAGTCGCCGCAGGGTGGAGTGTGTCTCTGCCACCATAGAGTATCATGCTACCTGTTCCCAGAAAATCTCGTGGCTCAGACACCCAGGTGAGGGAATGGGAACTGCCACACCCCAGGTGCAGCACTCTGGGCACAAAGCCCCCTCCAGAACCAGTGGAGAACAGCATTGACTCACCCAGTTCTTGGCAGGATGAAGCACTCTGGGCACAAAGCCCCCTCCAGAACCAGTGGAGAACAGCATCCACTCACCCAGTCCTTGACAGAATGAAGCACTCTGGGCACAAAGCCCCCTCCAGAACCAATGGAGAACAGCATCCATTCACCCAGTCCTTGGCAGGATGAAGCACTCTTGGCACAAAGCCCCCTCCAGAACCAGTGGAGAACAGCATCCACTACCCCAGTCCTTGGCAGGATGAAGCACTCTGGGCACAAAGCCCCCTCCAGAACCAGTGGAGAACAGCATCCAATCACCCAGTCCATGGCAGGATGAAGCAATCTGGGCACAAAGCCCCCTCCAGAACCAGTGAAGAACAGCATCCACTTGAGAGACTGTGGCCTTACACTCCCCAGGACCAATGCGTGGGCAAACCACCCACTTGAGAGACTTGTGAGACTGTTGCTTTGCACTCCTCAGGATAAAGCAGTGGGCAAACCACCCACTTGAGAGACTTGTGAGACTGTGGCTTTGCACTCCCCAGGATAAAGCAGTGGGCAGTGCACCCACTTGAGAGACTTGAGACACTGTGGCTTTGCACTCCCCGGGATAAAGCAGTGGGCAGTGCACCCACTTGAGAGACTTGTGAGACTGTGGCTTTGCACTCCCCAGGATAAAGCAGTGAGCAGTGCACCCACTTGAGAGACTTGTGAGACTGTGGCTTTGCACTCCCCAGGACCAAGCAGTGGGCATGTAGCCCCCTCATGGAGCAGTGACGTCGTCCCATCATCCATCTGAGGTGCCCCCCTCCCCTTCCCCCTGAAGTGCCTGGTTTTTTTCGACCTGATACCCCAGCAGTGTTCTCTCCGTTTTGAGGCAGGTGTCATGTGTGGGCTTCGCCCATGCTTTTTGGGACCACTGGTCCACGGACACGTAATGGAACAGTATCCGGACTTGTGTACTTGCTGTAAATATTTGTATATACTGATCTTTTAAATTTATGTTGGCCTATCTGGATTTTCGATGATTACTCTCATTACAATCATTTCATTTGGTCCTTGCATTCTTCCAGGGGGTTACAGGGAGTAAATGTAATGTTGCTGTATGTGTTTATGTGTGTGTTGTTGGGGGTGGGGGTGTTGCGTGTGTGTGTCACTCTCGTTTCCCCCTCCCCTATCTGCAAGGTGCAGTACTCACCGTGGTCGTGGCCGCCGCCTTCTTTGATGTTCCTGGTAGAAGAGGAGGTAAACCAACATTGGTAACACCTGTAACTCGGGCTCCATGGCATCCTGGTTCCTGGTTGGGTGTCGAGAGGTGAGTGGTGTCCATTCCAAGTCCTGTTTCCGCCATGCTTTTGATGGCGTTGGTACCGCCCCGGAAAAGCTGGCGGATTGGTGCCTTGTAATAGTGTGTGTGGTACATTGTCTTCCGCCTGTCTGTTGGCTGTTACCGCCGCCGTGTTTGTTGCTACAGCCGTGGCGGTCGGAATGTTAAAGTGGCTGTCTGTGTTGGCGGTTTCCGCCATGGTCGTGATTCCATTTTTTTTACCGCCGGCCTGTTGGCTGTATTACTGCCACTTTAACACCGACCGCCAGGGTTGTAATGAGGGCCTTAGTAACTTTGCACCTAACCTTCACTAAGTGAAGGTTAGACATATAGGTGACTTACAAGTTACTTAAGTGCAGTGTAAAATGGCTGTGAAATAACGTGTGCGTTATTTCGCTCAGGCTGCAGTGGCAGTCCTGTGTAAGATTTGTCTGAGCTCCCTATGGGTGGCAAAAGAAATGCTGTAGCCCACAGGGATCTCCTGGAATCCCAATACCCTGGGTACCTAGGTACCATATACTAGGGAATTATAAGGGTGTTCCAGTGTACCAATTAGAAGTGGTCACTAGCCTATAGTGACAATTTGATGGGCAGAGAGAGCATAAGCACTGAGGTTGTGATTAGCAGAGCCTCAGTGACACAGTTAGTCCCTACACAGGGACACACATTCAGGCCACAAACTATGAGCACTGGGGTCCTGGCTAGCAGGATCCCAGTGAGACAGGTAAAAACAAACTTACATACATGTACAAATAGGGGTAACATGCCAGGCAAGATGGTACTTTCCTACACAACCCCCTCTCCCCCAAACGAGGGACAATAAGGCTAACCTTGCCCAGATGAGTCTTCATTGTCTAAGTGGAAATATCTGGAGAGTCCATCTGCATTGGAGTGGGTACTCCCAGGTCTGTGTTCCACTGTATAGTCCATTCCCTGTAGGGAGATGGACCACCTCAACAATTCAGAGTTTTCACCTTTCATTTGTTTAAGCCATAATATAGGTTTGTGGTCTGTCTGAACACTAAAGTGAGTACCAAACAGGTATGGTCTCACCTTTCTCAGTGCCCAGACCACAGCAAAGGCCTCCCTCTCTATGGCAGACCAATGCTTTTCTCTAGGGGTTAACCTCCTGCTGATAAAAGCAACAGGCTGGCCCTCAGTGTTAAGCTGTGATAGAACTGCCCCAACCCCTGATTCAGAAGCATCAGTCTGGACTATGAATTTTTTGGAGTAACAAGTGCTTTTTAGGACAGGTGCAAAGCACATGGCCTGTTTGAGCTCATCAAAAACCTTTTGACAGCTAGCTGCCCACAATACCTTTTTAGGCATCTTCTTGCTGGTGAGGTCATTAAGAGGGGCTGCAATGGAGCCATAGTCCTTAATGAACCTTCTGTAGTACCTTGTGAGGCCTAAGAAGACTCTCACCTGGGTTTGAGTTGTAGGGGGAGCCCATTCCGTAATGGTCTGGATCTTCCCCTGCAGTGGTGTAATCTGTTCCCCAACTACCAGGTGGCCCAGATAAACCACTTTCCCCTGCTCTATCTGGCACTTTGAAGCCTTGATAGTGAGGCCTGCCTTTTGCGGGGCCTCCAAAACGTTTCATAGGTGGACCAGGTGATCATCCCAGGTGGAGCTAAAGACAGCTATATCATCTAGATATGCTGCTCTAAAAGCTTCCAATCCTTGCAGGACTGTATTCACCAACCTTTGAAAAGTGGCAGGTACATTTTCCAAACCAAAGGGCATAACAGTGAACTGATAGTGCCCTCCAATGGTGGAAAATGCTGTTTTAGGTTTAGCATCTTCTGACAACGTAATCTGTCAAAACCCTGCAGTTAAGTCAAAAGTGCTTAGATACTTGGCCGAAGCCAGTGTATCTATGAACTCATCTGCCCTAGGTATAGGGTGAGCATCAGTTTTGTTTACCTGATTGAGTCCTCTATAGTCAACATAAATCCTCATTTCCTTTTTACCATCTTTACTATGAGGCTTAGGGACAAGCACCAGTGGGCTAGCCCATGGGCTTTCAGGATGCTCACTCACTCCCAGATCTAACATTTTCTGTACCTCTTGTTTTATGCAGTCTCTGACATGGTCAGGCTGCCTATAAATCTTACCTTTGACAGGTAAACTGTCTCCAGTGTAGATTGTGTGCTTCCATCAGGTAGTTGTACCTGGGATCAGTGAGAAGAGGTCCGAGAACTGGTCTAGGAGATTTATGCAGTTGTCTTTCTGCTCAGCAGTAAGGCAATCTGCCAGCACAACTCCCTCCACTAAGCCATCAGCTTCAGTGGTGGAGAAGAGGTCAGGGAGAGGGTTACTCTCTTCTTCCTGCTGCTCATCAGTTGCCGTGAGCAGGGTTAAGTCAGCCCTATCACTATCATAATAAGGTTTTAGGTGATTGACATGGAGCACCCTAAGGGGACTCCTGGCAGTGCCCAGGTCTACCAGATAGGTGACCTCACCTTTCTTTTCAACAATGAGATGGGGTCCACTCCATTTGTCCTGGGGTGCTCTTGGGGCCACAGGCTCCAATACCCACACCTTCTGTCCTGGGTGTTACTGCGTCAGGACAGCCTTCTGGTCATGCCATTGCTTTTGGAGCTCTTGGCTGGCCTGAAGGTTTTTACTAGCCTTTTTCATGTACTCAGCCATTCTGGATCTTAGGCCAACTACATAGTCCACAATGTCTTGCTTTAGAGCTTTTAAAGGTTGTTCCCAACCCTCCTTCACAAGAGCAAGGGGACCACTTACAGGGTGCCCAAAGAGAAGTTCAAAGGGGTAAAGCCTACTCCTTTTTGGGGTACCTCCCTATAAGCAAAAAGGAAGCATGGCAACAGAACATCCCATCTCCTCATGAGTTTTTCAGGTAATCCCATGATCATGCCTTTGACAGTTTTATTAAACCTCTCAACCAGACCATTTGTCTGTGGATGATAAGGAGTAGTGAACTTGTAAGTTACACCACACTCCTTCCACATAGCTTTGAGGTATGCAGACATGAAGTTACTACCTCTATCTGACACCACTTCCTTGGGAAAGCCCACTCTGGAAAAGATTCCTAGGAGGACTTTTACCACTGCAGGAGCTGTAGTGGTCCTTCAGGGTATGGCTTGAGGATACCTAGTGGCATGGTCCACTACCGCAAGGATAAACCTATTGCCTGAAGCTTTTGGAGGGTCAAGGGGGCCAACTATGTCAACCCCTACCTTTTCAAAATGCACCCTAACCACTGGGAGTGGAATTAAGGGGGCCTTAGGTGTGCCACCGGTCTTGCCACTGGCTTGGCAGGTCACACAGGAGCGACAAAACTCCTTAGTGTCCTCTGACATGTGAGGCCAGTGGAACAATGGAACAAGTCTGTCCCAGGTTTTACTCTGGCCTAAATGCCCAGCCAAAGGAATATAATGAGCCAAAGTCAGAAGAAGCTCCCTATACTGCAAAGGGATGACCAATCTCCTCGCAGCTCCAGGTTTAGGGTCCCTTGACTCAGTGTAGAGAAGGTTATTTTCCCAATAGACTTTATGGCTATCAGTGATATCCCCATTCTGCTGTTTGACAGCTTGCTGTCTTAAACCCTCTAGTGTGGGACAGGTCTGCTGTGCCACACCCAGCTCTTCCCTAACAGGCTCCCTGAACCCAAAAGCTCAGCAGCTCATCTGGTGTAGGTTCTGCACAGGGAGAGGATTCATCGTCCTCAAAAGGGGAATCTTCTGGAGAGGGAGGGATAGTGGGCAAGGATTTACCCTTTCTACCCCTAGCTTTTGGGAGCACTTGGTCCATTGTTCCAGGATCCAACTTCCCTGTCCTCTTTGCTTCTGGGCCTGACCCTTGTGAGAGCAAAGATATTCCCTGGAATGCCCAGCATTGCTGCATGAGCCTCCAACTTCCAACTCCACTTCAGCCCAAGCTGATGTCTCCAAATCATTGCCTAGTAAGCAGACTACAGGTAAATCAGTGGCTACCACAACTTTCTTTGGACCAGTAAACCCCCCCCCCCCCAGTTGAGATTCACAACAGCCATGGGGTGGCTAAGAGTGTTGTTATGAGCACCAGTCACTTGGTACTGCTGACCAAGTAGGTGTTTATCAGGGTGAACCAGTTTCTCAATCACCATAGTGAAAATGGCTCCAGTATCCCTGTAGGCCTCAACCTCAACACCATTTATTAGGGGAAGTTGCTTGTACTTACCCATATTAAGGGGACAAACAACCAAGATGTCAAAGCGAATACCACCATCAGAGACTAAAACAGCCTCTGTGGTCTACCTAACAAGACTAACCCCAACTACATTACCAATGGTGAGCCCAGCTACACCCTTTGATTGGCTATTTGTAGTATTCTTCCCACTACCACTGCTATTACTAGGGCCACTAGAGGACGTAGTTGGGGTTGTGGTTGTGGGAGCCTTGGTGTTTTTCTTTCGACAAGTGGGATCACTTGCCCAATGGCCTTTACTTTTACATAAATAACACCATGGCTTCTTTTGATTGTTAGAAGAGGTTTTGGACCCACCTCCCCAGGAGGATTTTTGTGGGCCTTATGAAGCCTCAGAATGCTTTTTATCTTTGTCCCCACCCTTGTCAGAAGACTTACCATCCTTCTTCTTGCCATCCTTGTCACCACCTGTATGAGCTTTTCTACTCACTCTTGTTCTCACCCATTTGTCTGCCTTCTTTCCCAATTCTTGGGGAGAGGTCATATCTGAGTCTACCAAGTACTGATGTAACAGGTCAGACACACAATTATTCAAAATATGCTCTCTCAAAATAAGATTATATAGGCTTTCATAGTCAGTCACCTTACTGTCATGTAACCATCCCTCCAAGGCCTTCACTGAACAGTCTACAAAGTCTGTCCAGGTTTGAGAGGACTCTTTTCTGGTGTCTCTGAACTTTATCCTGTACTGTTCAGTAGTTAAGCCAAATCCATCTAAGAGTGCATCTTTTAAAACTTTGTAGTTGTTGACATCACTTTCTCTAACAATAAGGAGCCTATCCCTACCCTTGCCAGTGAAAGATAGCAGCCCACTGCCTTAGAGGGACCAACTGTACCATACAGACCCTCTCAAGTGCAGCAAACCACTTGTTTATGTCATCCCCTTCCTTGTAAGGGGGGACAATTTTGTGCAGGTTTCTTGAATTTGTTTCTCTTACAGGATGACTATCAAGAACACTGCTGCTGCCGCCATGGGGAACTAACCCCAACTTCTGTCTTTCCCTCTCTATATTTAGAGACTCCCTGTCTAAGGCTAACTGCTGCTGTCTCAGCTTCAGTCTAGCCTCTTCTAACCTCATCTTTCTGAGTTCCCTGTCTTGGGTGTTATCCTCAGGGTGGGAGGCTTGGGAATGTTCTGACACAGAGGTGATGTGGGAATTGGCAGAAGTGGACCTGTCTCTAACTGGCTGAACTCTAGTTACCTGGCCATTTGGAGTGAAAGGTGCCCTACTGATGTGTGACCCCCCTCCCACTACCAGCTTCACTAGATGGCCTGTTAGCTGACAGGTCTTTGGAGGAACCCTCCCCAGAGTCCTCAGGGCCCTCCCCTGATTCTAACTGGGTACCCTTCTCCTCTGCCTCATGTTCCTGGGATGGGCCAGACTGGTTCTGGTCACTTTATAGGAGAAGGCTAAGGAGAAGATCTTTGTTAGGCTTCTTACCAATGTTTAAACTTCTTTCTATGCAGAGACCCCTCAAACATTTAAAGTTTAAATTACCATAATTTGTCTGGACAACTTTGGGAGTGGCCTCTACAACAGACATAGCTGCACGAAAGAGGTTAGGATAGTGAGAAAAAAGTTTAGAAACTTTTTAAAGAAAAGAGAAAAACGTTTTTAAACTTTTCAAAACTTTTAGAAACTTTTTAGAAGGTTTTCAGAAAGACAGTTATACTTTTTAGGTTAACTGTGTATACTTTGTAGTGTTTGGAATATGTTTTTCTTATGAAAAGCACCAATGAAAAAGTGGTAAATCAGTTACAAGTACTTATCCCACCGCTGCACCACCAATGTAGGAGGCTGGCCTGGCTTATAGTGGGTACCTGATGGTACTTACACCTTGTGCCAGGTCCAGTTATCCCTCATTAGTAGATTAGTAGTGTTCTAGCAGCTTAGGCTGATAGAGGTAGATTTGTCAGAGCAGCTTAGGTGGAACTAGGAGACATGCAAAGCTCCTACTATACCACTTATATCATATAGGTACTATGGTGGTCATTACAACCCTGGCGGTCGGTGTTAAAGCGGCGGTAAGCCCGCCAACAGGCCGGCGTTAAAAAGTTTGCAATTACGACCGTGGCAGAAACCGCCAACAAAGACAGCCACTTTAACACTCTGACCGCCACGGCGGTACAAACGGCGCGGCGGTCACCGCCAACAGACAGGTGGGAGACAATGTACCGCCCACACTATTATGACAGGCCAATCCGCCACCTTTTCCGGGGCGGATTCACCGTGGATAAAAACACGGCAGAAACAGGAATCCCGAAGGGAAAACGCTCACCTCTACACACCCCACGAGGAACGAGGACGCAATGGACCCGGAACTCCAAATTCTCCCTGCAATAGTCTTCCTGCTACTCTACCAGGAGCACGCACGCCGGCGGCGAAGACCACGGTGAGTACTGCACCTACGACACAGAGGAGGGGGGAAGGAAAAAACAGGGACACGCAACACGCAACACCCCCACCCCCTCCCTCACCCACCACAACACACACACTAATACAGCATGATACATTACAGTTACACCCCTCAGCCCCCCCGGAAGAATGCAAAGACAATAGAAAATGAGTGTAACCATTGGAATATATTAAAAGCAAGTAGGCGGAAATATATATATTTACACCATGTACATAATATATACCAAGCATAGTAGTCCAGGTAGTGCTCTAGGAAAGTCTGTGGAACACTGGGACCACACGGTATGGGCGAGGCCCACACAAGATCCCCGACCATGACGGAGAGAACACTGCAGGGGCATCAGACAGCAACTAAACAGGCACCTCAGGGGGAGGGAAAGGGGGGGCACCTCAGCCGCTTGAGTGCATGACACCAAATCCACAAGGGGGCCACATGCCCACTGTTCCATCCTGGGGAGTGCAAAGCCACAGTCTCTCAAGCCTCTACAGTGGGTGGTTTGCCCACTGTTCCATCCTGGGGAGTGCAAAGCCACAGTCTCTCAAGTCTCTACAGTGGGTGGTTTGCCCACTGTTCCATCCTGGGGAGTGCGAAGCCACAGTCTCCAAAGTCTCTACAGTGGGTGGCTTGCCCACTCTTCAATCCTGGAGAGTGCAAAGCCACAGTCTCGCAAGTCTCCACAGTGGGTGGCTTGCCTACTGTTCAATCCTGGGGAGTGCAAAGCCACAGTCTCACAAGTCTCCACATTGGGAGGCTTGCCCACTGTTCAATCCTGGGGAGTGCAAAGCCACAGTCTCTCAAGTCTCCACAGTGGGTGGTTTGCCCACTGTTCAATCCTGGGGAGTGCAAAGCCACAGTCTCACAAGTCTCCACAGTGGGTGGCTTGCCCACTGTTCAATCCTGAGGAGTGCAAAGCCACATTTTCACAAGTCTCCACAGTGGGAGGCTTGCCCATTGATCAATCCTGGGGAGTGCAAAGCCACAGTCTCACAAGTCTCCACAGTGGGTGGCTTGCCCACTGTTCAATCCTGGGGAGTGCAAAGCCACAGTCAACCAAGTCTCCACAGTGGGTGTCTTGCCCACTGTTCAATCCTGGGGAGTGCAAAGCCACAGTCTCTCAAGTCTCCACAGTGGGTGGTTTGCCCACTGTTCAATCCTGGGGAGTGCAAAGCCACAGTCTCTCAAGTCTCCACAGTGGGTGGCTTGCCCACTGTTCAATCCTGGGGAGTGCAAAGCCACAGTCTCTCAAGTCTCCACAGTGGGTGGCTTGCCCACTGTTCAATCCTGGGGTGTGCAAAGCCACAGTCTCACAAGTCTCCACAGGGGGTGGCTTGCCCACTATTCACTCCTGGGGAGTGCAAAGCCACAGTCTCTCAAGTCTCTACAGTGGGTGGGTTGCCCACTGCCATATCCTGGGGAGTGCAAAGCCACAGTCTCACAAGTCTCTACAGTGGGTGGCTTGCCCACTGTTCAATCCTGGGGAGTGCAAAGCCACAGTCTTTCAAGTCTGTACAGTGGGTGGGTTGCCCACTGCCATATCCTGGGGAGTGCAAAGCCACAGTCTCACGGGTGGATGACAGTCTCCACTGGTTCTGGAGGGGGCATGGTGCCCAGAGTGCTTCATCCTGCCAAGGACTGAGGTAGTGGATGTGAATCTCCACTGGTTCTGGAGGGGGCATGGTGCCCAGAGTGCTTCATCCTGCTAAGGACAGAGGTAGTGGATGACAGTCTCCACTGGTTCTGGAGAGGGCATGGTGCCCAGAGTGCTTCATCCTGCTAAGGACAGAGGTAGTGGATGACAGTCTCCACTGGTTCTGGAGGGGGCATGGTGCCCAGAGTGCTTCATCCTGCCAAGGACTGAGGTAGTGGATGTGAATCTCCACTGGTTCTGGAGGGGGCATGGTGCCCAGAGTGCTTCATCCTGCTAAGGACAGAGGTAGTGGATGACAGTCTCCGCTGGTTCTGGAGGGGGCATGGTGTCCAGAGTGAATCATTCACCCTGTGACGGACTCAGTTGCGTCAGTGCCCTTGCCGCTCATGGGCCAGCGGTGCTTGAGTTGGCGGTGCCCTGTTCAGCGGTGCTTGAGATGGCGGTGCCCTGTTCAGCGGTGCTTGAGATGGGGGTGCCCTGTTCAGCGGTGCTTGAGTTGGCGGTGCCCTGTTCAGCAGTGCTTGAGATGGCGGTGCCCTGTTCAGCGGTGCTTGAGATGGCGGTCTCCATTGCAGGGTCTCAGCTGCTGGCGGTCCTTCATGGCCCAGCGGGCTTTTGCTGGCAGTCCTTCATGGCCCAGCGGGATTTTACTGGCGGTCCTTCATGGCCCAGCGGGGCTTTTGCTGGCAGTCCTTCATGGCCCAGCGGGGCTTTTGCTGGCGGTCCTTCATGGCCCAGCGGGGCTAGTGCTGCGGTGGCCTCCTGGGCAGGTGGGCTGGTGCTGGCGGTGGCCTCCTGGGCAGGTGGGCTGTTGCTGGCGGTGGCCTCCTGGGCAGCTGGGCTGGTGCTGGCGGTGGCCTCCTGGGCAGGTGGGCTGGTGCTGGAGGTGGCCTCCTGGGCAGGTGGGCTGGTGCTGGCAGTGGCCTTCTGGGCAGCTGGGCTGGTGCTGGCGGTGGCCTCCTGGGCAGGTGGGCTGGTGCTGGCGGTGGCCTCTTGGGCAGGTGGGCCGGTGCTGGTGGTGACCTCCTGGGCAGGTGGGCCGGTGCTGGCGGTCCTGTCCTGGGCAGCTGGGCTTGTGCTGGAGGTGGGCTCTGGGGCATCAGGGATGATGGCGGTCTTCTCCGCCGTGCTGCTCTTCCCAGACTTGCAGGGTTTCTTGTGGCCCTTCCCCACCTTGGAAGGTGTCACAGCTGACTCCAAACTCTCACCGGGACCCCTGGGAGCGGATTTGGTGGCTGGAGTCTTCCCCGTCTCCCACCGGGCACTGGCCATCT
This sequence comes from Pleurodeles waltl, assembly GCF_031143425.1. Taxonomy (NCBI): domain Eukaryota; kingdom Metazoa; phylum Chordata; class Amphibia; order Caudata; family Salamandridae; genus Pleurodeles; species Pleurodeles waltl. The sequence continues at coordinate 517,505,395 of NC_090443.1, forward strand.
TCTGATGCTTCACAGGTGGGGGACTGTCTGTGCTGTGGCTCCGTACCACACTCGCTGCCCTGGTGGCTAGTGCACTCCAGATTCCGGTGACTACAGGCACCACTGGTTCCGGAGATGTTGTGGCTGAGGTGCTAGTTCGGGACCTATGAGACGGATGGGGTAAGGGAGGTGTGGGAAAGAGGTCAAGGTTGGACAGGATAAGTTTTTTGGACACACTGGGACGGGTAGCTGGAGGGGGTTTGGGAGTGGAGGAAGAGGTGGTGGTTGTAGGAGGTGTACATTTGGTGACTTTGGGTGAAGGTGCATGCGCTGGAGGCTGTCGTGAGGTGGATGGCTGTTGGGTGGGTGTGTGCCTGCGTTTTTGTATCTTGGGAGGGGGTGTCACAGACACACTGGGAGAGGACACAGGGGACGTGTGAATGGTAGTGGGGGTGGTGACTGCACGTGAGCGGGGAGTGGTGGTGGTTGTGCTGGAGAGGGACGTAGTGGCTGTAGAGGTAGTGCATGCAGGTGTGAGTGTAGACGAGACTGGGAGGGAGGAGGGGGACACAGTGGAGGCAGTGGATGTTGGTGTGTCTGCATGTGTGTGATGCTTGCGTGAGCACCTGTGGGATGTGTGGTTCTTATGTTTGCCAGAGTTTCCCTGTGTGTTGACGTGTGTGCATGCTGGTCTGTAGGTGTGCTTGGGATAGACTGAGGTACAGGGCTTTGTGTCTGGGTGGAGGAAGTTGGAGGGGGAGGCTAGAGACGGGGACAATGGATGGCAGGCCAGAGTCTGAAAAGCTCGCTGAAGGGCCGCCTGACCAGAATGAATGCCCTCCAGGAATGCATTGGTTTGTTGCAACTGCCTCTCTACACCCTGGATGGCATTCAAAATGGTAGACTGCCCAACAGTGAGGGACCTGAGTAGGTCAATGGCCTCCTCACTGAGGGCAGCAGGGGTGACTGGGGCAGGGCCTGAGGTGCCTGGGGCGAAGGTGATGCCCACCCTCCTGGTGAGCGGGCACGGGGCAAAGGCTGAGGGGCTGCTGGGAGAGCGGTGCTGGTAGGGGGGGTGGTGGCTGTACCTGTAGATGCGGGGAGGACAGATGTTGCCGCCACCACAAGGGAGCTCCCATTAGAGGACGAGTCCGTGTCGCTGGTGTCAGCTCCTGTCCCCGCCGTGGAGCTCCCCTCGCCCTCCGTCCCACTGGTGAACTCTGAGTCCGTAGTCTCGCCCTCCAGAGCCATGTGGGATGCAGCTCCCTCGTGCTCCGGTGCCACTGCTCCTCTGCCTGATGATGCTAATGCACACAAGAACAGGGAGACCACAAAAAGGGGGGGGGCGACAGAAGAAAGACATGTTCAGTGCATGCATTACCGCTACCATTGGCGGACACGACAGACACAGAAGCCCCCTGCACTACGCCGCATTCTTGGGCTCCACTGTTCAATTCCTGGGAAATGGCCTACAAGGCTATGGACGACATCTGCACACATAGATGACACAGGGGCATGACTAGGTGTACTTGGCACTCTACAGAGGTGGGGTGGGGTGCCACATTTCCTGCCTTACGGAGGGGCCTTGCCTACGGAACTCGCCCTGGCCTAGGGAAACCCACAGCCCACCTCCCCACCCAGACACCTCCACTGCGCGCAAAGTCAGCAGAATGAGAGTGTACTCACCCCCTTGTGGCTGCTGTGATGCCCTCAAGTGCCCATCCAACTCCGGGTAGGCCACCGCCAGGATCCTGAACATCAGGGGGGTCATGGTGCGACGGGCACCCCTCCCACGTTGGGAGGCCATCCCCAGCTGAGCCTCCGCCGTCTTCTTGCTCCAGCGGCGAATGTCCTCCCATCTTTTACGGCAGTGGGTGCTCCGTCTGTGGTAGACCCACAGGGTCCGGACATCCTTGGCGATGGCACACCAAATATCTTTTTTCTGGTGGGCGCTGACCTACATGAAATTTACAGGGGAAAAAGAGAAGTTATTACCAACTGCACCGTCAAAGTGATTGGCCCCCATCCCTACCCTTGCCATGTGGGACATGCATTCACCGTCTTTCATGCATGCAGCACTCTCCCCCCTTCCTCCACACAGGCATGGCCCATACAACATGCTCCCTGTGTACTTACCTGTTTGTCTGGAGGACCGTAGAGTAGCGTGTACTGGGGGAGGACCCCATCCACGAGCTTCTCCAACTCCTCCGATGTGAAGGCAGGGGCCCCTTCCCCAGACACTCGAGCCATTGTCTCTTCCAGACCGAGGTCACAGCAGCACTTGCAGTGTAGGTCCTCTCCTGTCGAAGATCAGGTATCGAGTGATTGAACAGATAGAAAATGGCGGTCACGTCCACGGCGGTGCGTACCGTCACTGCCGGCGTATATCGTCATTGGCTCGTGGGACCAATAGGGTCCAATGTTAGCCAATGCAGCATTGCGCCGCGGTCTTCGACCGCCTACCGCGACGGTGTACAACACCAACGCAGTTACCTCACATCCCATTGTCCCACTTTAGAGGTCAGGCAGTCGCCATTTCAGGGGCCCACATGGCTTCATTTTCAACTGCGTCACACATACCTAGGCCTAGACTCAACACACATACAGGCCATCTTTTGTGTATGAATGGTGTTCTGTGTAAACTGTGGGTACGTACCTCCGAGTTGTTTGACTCTGTGCTCGCTGTTGTCCTTCATAGGCACCGTCCGCTGGGACATGTGAGGAGATGGCGGCATCCTCCGGTGTACCGACCGTTGGTGGACCTGTCGACAATGGAGGAGCGACATGTGATTATCACATACAGGCTTGACTGTGCCACAATCCAGGAACTGTGTACCCAGTTGGAGCCAGACCTGATGTCAGCAATCCGCTATCCCACAGGTATTCCCCCTCAAGTGCAGGTGCTGTCAGTGCTCCATTTCCTTGCAAGTGGGTCTTTTCAAACAACAGTGGCCATAGCATCAGGGATGTCCCAGCCTATGTTTTGCAACGTATTGTCCAGAGTGTTGTCTGCCCTTCTGAAACACATGTGGAGCTACATCGTTTTTCCTCAGGTGGAGGATTTGCCTACAGTGAAAGGTGATTTCTATGCCCTGGGACACATCCCCAACATCATAGGTGCCATTGATGGGACCCATGTGGCTTTGGTCCCCCCCACAGGAGTGAACAGGTGTACAGAAACCGGAAGAGTTATCGTTCGATGAATGTACAGATGGTATGTTTGGCAGACCAGTACATCTCCCATGTGAATGCCATGTTCCCTGGCTCAGTGCATGACGCCTACATCCTGCGGAATAGTAGCGTCCCTTATGTGATGGGTCAACTCCAGAGGCACCGTGTGTGGCTATTAGGTGAGCACCTGGAAGCAAGTCAGTGGGAATGGTTGTCTGGGGATATCCCTCCAGGTTAGTGCGTGTCTAACAGTTGTCCCTCACCATTTGCAGGTGGCTCTGGTTACCCTAACCTGTCATGGCTACTGACCCCAGTGAGGAATCCCAGGACAAGGGCAGAGGAACGCTATAATGAGGCCCATGGGCGAACTAGGAGGGTGATCGAGCGGACCTTCGGCCTCCTGAAGGCCAGGTTCCGGTTCCTCCATATGACAGGTGGATCCCTATTCTACTCACCAAAGAAGGTGTGCCAGATCATCGTGGCCTGCTGTATGCGTCACAACTTGGCTTTGCGACGACAGGTGCCTTTTCTGCAGGAGGATGGTCCAGATGGCGGTATTGTGGCAGCTGTGGAGCCTGTGGACAGTGAAGATGAGGAAGCAGAGGAAGAAGACATGAACAACAGGGACTCAGTGATCCAGCAATATTTCCAGTGAGACACAGGTAAGAGTACAGACCTTCCTACTACATGTACTTTAACACTACTACCTCTCTACTGTCTGTCGTTTTCACCCAGTGTATGGTTACTGAGTTGTCACTTTCCCTTACGATTTCACAGATGTGGGTCCCACTGTGTGACATCTGCTTAGATTCCTCATGGACTAGAGCTGTGTGACATAGGTATGTTGACATTACAATTGAAAGAGCATTTTGTCACTGTAATTGCTAATACACTATTTCGAAATCACAGACAGACTCCAGATTGTTTTGTGCTTTAAGTGTGTTAATTTAAGTGCTCAATATTGGGGGGGGTAGTGAAATGGTGCGGAGTGATGGTGGAGAAATGTCCATGGCAGAGTCCAGTCTATTAGTCTCACAGGTGCATTGCCGATATGGGCATAGGAAGTTGAACTGGGGCAGTTTAAGTATGGACAGGGTGACAAAGTGGGACAGTAGGATGACAATCAGGGTGGTCTCATTTCTTGGCGGGGTCTTGGCATCGTGCTCTGTCTTTGTCCTGGATCTCAGGGACCGTTTGCGTGGTGGTTCTCCCTCTGCAGGGGATGGGGTGCTGGTGTGGTGGTCCTGTGGTGGGGCATCCTGTCCACTAGCGCCAGCGGAGGTGATGGGCAGTTCATTGTCCATGCTAGTGTCAGGGGCCCCTTGTAGTGCCACAGTGTACCTCTTGGTGTTCACAAGTTCCTTCAGCACCCCTACGATGGTGCCCAGGTAGGGGGGGCTGATGGTCCTGAGTTCCTCCCTGAAGCCCATATACTGTTCCTCCTGCAGGCGCTGGGTCTCCTGAAACTTGGCCAGTACCGTTGCCATCGTCTCCTGGGAGTGGTGGTAGGCTCCCATGATGGAGGAGAGGGCCTCGTGGAGAGTGGGTTCCCTTGGCCTGTCCGCCCCCTGTCACACAGCAGCCCTCCCAGTTCTCCTGTGTTCCTGGGCCTCCGTCCCCTGGACTGTGTGCCCACTGCCACTGCCCCCAGGTCCCTATTGTTGTTGGGGTGGAGGGTTATCCTGGGTTCCCTGTAGTGGTGGACACACAGCTGATTGATGTGTTCTGGGGACGGAGGTATGGGCCCGCTGGGTGGGTGCTGTGCTGGTGTTTCCAGAGGGGGGAAGGTCTGTGGTGGCCTGTGACTGGGTGAGGGGAACCGACTGTCCGAGGTCCCAGATGGTCCGGGCTGGTCATCTAGATCCAGTTGGACAGAGGTGCTGTCATCACTGTGGGCCTCTTCTGTTGGTGGTGTGGACATGTGTGGACCCTCCTGTCCGGTGACGTTGGGTAGGGGTCCTGCAGGGGTATAAAAGGATGGTTATTACATCTGTGTGAGTCATGGTGTGCAATGGGTGGGTGACCGTGTACCCCAGTGCTTGCATTCCTGTGTGGGACCTTGTGTGATGATGGTTTAGGGGGTTGTATGGGTATGTGCAGTGGGCATGCTTTAGTGATGTGTGTCCATGCTTTGTTGTTGCATGCAGGGCTTGGTGTTGGGATGGGTGGTTTGTGATGTTGGGACATATGTGAGGAGTTGGGGTGCTGGGGGTGAGGGTGAGGGTGGGGGTATGTGCTGGCATGCAGGTAGGGTGGGGGATGTAATAATTAAGATTTGTCTTACCAGAGTCCATTCCTCCACCTACTCCTGCGAGGCCCTCAGGATGCAGAATCGCCAGGACCTGCTCCTCCCATGTTGTTAGTTGTGGGGGAGGAGGTGGGGGTCCGCCGCCAGTCCGTTGAACCACCAGGTGGTGTCTTGAGTCCACGGAACACACCTTCCCCCGTAGGTCATTCCACCTCTTCCTCATGTCCTCCCGATTTCTTGGGTGCTGTCCCACTGCGTTGACCCTGTCCACTATTCTTCACCTATACTCCATCTTCCTTGCTATTGAGGTGTGCTGCACCTGTGCTCCGAATAGCTGTGGCTCTACCCGGACGATTTCCTCCACCATGACCCTGAGCTCCTCCTCTGAGAACCTGGGGTGTCTTTGCCGTGCCATGGGGTGGTGTAGGTGATGTGTGTGGTGGAGTGTGTGGTGATAAGTGTGCTGATATGTAGTGCGTTGTTGTCTGAGGTGCGTGGAAGTTCTGTGGGTGATGGTGTTGTGTGCCTGTGGATGCTGTTGTTCTTGCTGGTGCTGTCTCTCTCTGGCCTTCTTTTAGAATTTTTGGTCTTAGGGATTTGTGGGTGATGTGGGTGTGTGTTTTATATTGTAATGGGTTTGTGGGAGTGGTGTGTTTATGTGTATCAGGTGTGTGTATTTTGAACTGTCCAATGTGGCTGTGTTTTGTAAGAGTGTGTGTATTTTAAGTGCGGCGTTGTGTACCGCCAATAGAATACCGCGGTTTAAAGACCGCCGCGTGGATTTGTGTGTCGTGATAGTGTGGGCGTATTTCTGTTGGCGTGACGGTGGAGGTTTTGTTTTCACCAGTTTATCACTGACCTTTGGTGTGGTGGACTTGTGTGAGTGTCTGAATTTTGGCGGATTCCGAAATGTGGGTCATAATAGCTGTGGCGGAATTCCGCAGCGGTGTGTTGGCGGTCTTCTGCACGGCGGTAAGCGGCTTTTACCACCAATGTTGTAATGAGGGCCTATATCATAAGAAACACAATACTCAGAGTTACTAAATATAAAGGTACTTTATTTTAGTGACAATGTGCTAAAAATATCTCAGAGGATATACTCCCTTAGGAGGTAAGTAAAATACACAAAATATTCACACAAACCAAAATCAGGTAAGTAAACAGTTAGAAAAATAGTGTGAACACTGTGGAATACAATAGGATGCAATAGGCCTAGGGGCAACACAAACCATATACTCTGAAAGTGGAATGCGAACCACGAATGGACCCCTAGGTTAGTGTAGTGTGTAGAGGGTTGCTAGGAGTGTAAGAAAACATTAAGGTTGTCCAAGATACCCCACCCCAAGAAAAGTAGGAGTAAAGTGATACTACTTCCCCAGAAGCACACTAAACTTGTGATAGAGGATTCTCCAAAGACCACAACAGACTGCAAAGCACTGAAGACGGATTCCTGGACCTGAAGACCTGCAAAGGAAGGGGGCCAAGTCCAAGAGCCGTGAAAGTGTCTGGGGGGGGGCAGGAGCTCACTAAACCCCGGATGAAGGTGCAAAAGGGCTGCCTCCAGATGGAAAAAGCTGAAGGTTCTGCAACAACGAAAGGTGCTAAGAACTTCTCCTTTGTGCAGAAGATGTCCCACGGAGTGCTGGAGGATGCAGCGTTGTTTCCTTGGAGAAAGACCGCAAACAAGCCTTGCTAGCTGCAAAGGTCGCGGTTGAAGAAAAAGGTTGCTGCCCGGACGCAGGAAGGACCAGGATGTCGCACCACCAGGAAACAGTCGAGAAAGCCGGCAGGATTAGGCGCTACAATGTCGCTGGTAGTCATCTTGCTACTTTTTTGCAGTTTTGCAGGCATCCTGGAGCAGTCAGCGGTCGATCCTTGGCAGAAAGTCGAAGAGAGAGGTGCAGAGGAACTCTGGTGAATTTTTGCAAGTCGTTATCTGAGGAAAAGCCCACAAGAGAGACCCTAAATAGCCCTCAGAGGAGGATTGGCCACCTAGTGAGGTAAGCACCTATCAGAAGGAAACCGTGACGTCACCTGTTGGCACTGGCCACTCAGAGGCCTCCATTGTGCCCCCACACCTCTGGATTCATGATCGCAGAAGTCTGGGATACACTGGAGGAGCTCTGGGCACCGCCCCGGGGGTGGTGATGGACAGGGGAGTGGTCACTCGCCTTTCCTTTGTCCAGTTGGGTGCCAGAGCAGGGACTGGGGGTTCCCTGAACCAGTGTAGACTGGCTTATGCAAGGAGGGCACCATCTGTGCCCTTCAAAGCCTTTCCAGAGGCTGGGGGAGGCTACTCCTCCCAAGCCCTTAACCCCTATTTCCAAAGGGACCAGCCACCCTCTCTAAGAGGAAATTTTTTGTTCTGCCTTCTTGGGACTGGGCGGCCCAGACCCCAGGAGGGCAGAACTCTGTCTGTGGGTTGGCAGCAGCAGTAGCTGCAGAGAAAACCCCAGAGAGCTGGTTTGGCAGTACCCGGGGTCCATAGTGCAGCCCCGGAGATGCATGGGATTGGCACCCCAATACCAGATTTGGCATGGGGGGGACAATTCCATGATCTTAGACATGTTACATGGCCATATTTAGAGTTACCATTGGGAAGCTACATATAGGTATTGACCTATATGTATTGCACGTGTATAATGGTGTCCCCGCACTCACAAAGTCTGGGGAAATTCCCGTGAACCATGTGGGGGCACCTTGGCTAGTGCCAGGGTGCCCTCACAATCAATAACTTTGCACCGAACCTTCACTAAGTGAAGGTTAGACATATAGGTGACTTATAAGTTACTTAAGTGCAGTGTAAAATGGCTGTGAAATATTGTGTGCGTTATTTCACTCAGGCTGCAGTGGCAGTCCTGTGTAAGATTTGTCTGAGCTCCCTATGGGTGGCAAAAGAAATGCTGCAGCCCATAGGGATCTCCTGGAACCCCAATACCCTAGGTACCTAGGTACCATATACTAGGGAATTATAAGGGTGTACCAGTGTGCCAATTAGAATTGGTAAAAATGGTCATTAGCCTATAGTGACAAATTAAAGGGCAGAGAGAGCATAAGCACTGAGGTTGTGATTAGCAGAGCCTCAGTGACACAGTTAGTCACTACACAGGTACACACATTCAGGCCACAAACTATGAGCACTGGGGTCCTGGCTAGCAGGATCCCAGTGAAACAGGCAAAAACAAACTTACATACATGTAAAAATGGGGGTAACATGCCAGGCAAGATGGTACTTTCCTACAACGGCCCTGCACACTCACCCACTATGTCAGTTATCCTTCTGACACATATATTACACCGGAAACCAGTAGTCATGGGAGTCAAGAACTTACATACACATTTACAATATATTTTTTTAAATTGCATGATTGTATTGGAAAATGTAAACAGATAATACTAAAATACAGAGCTATTACAGTCATAGAAATGTTTACATTACAGCATGTATTTGGTATAAGCATAGGAGCATAACATATATTTTGTCTGCACATGCTTATAAATAATACAGACACTGAAGTTGCCATTTCATACAGGCACTGAAGCGGCCAGTCATACAAACAATAAGGTTATCTACAGCATCCTGTTGATATAAACACAAGGCACAACATATATATTATCTGCATGTGTCTATGAATCATACAGACACTGAAGTTGCCAATCATACAAATAATAAGCCTTCCAACACGTGTTTCGTGGAAACCGCTACACGTGTTTCTTGGAAACCGCTTTTTCAGGGCATTTCTTTCAAATCTATGTTTATTGTTACTATACAAATGGGTGGTTAATGAGGGAAACTGGCGCTCACTCTCATGCATGTTTTGTAGTATATTGCACTATGTAATCAATTGCTAGACAGTGCACTTAACAGGGAACACACCCAAAACCCCTGACGTCAACAATCAGTGATTGTTGAAAACCATCATATTTTTTATTGTTTTCAGAGCATCAACAACTGTTGCATAGCTATGCACTATGCAGCACGTGGGTGGCGGGCGACACAAGAGTGCAAAGTTCATGTGTAGCGGGAGAATCGTCTTGCTCTCTTTCTGACGGGGCGGGTGTCATTTTGGCCTCTGTATTAATAACAAGAACATCCCAGATCTACAAGCCACCACGGATCAACCCGCTCTCTCAAGGAGTAGAGCACATGTGTCTCAGCTCTTGCTCATTGCAACAGCATCGGAGCCACACGTCGACCTCCAGAGTAGTGAACACCTTCCACTGCATCGCTTTGATCCATTTAAATAGTAGAAATGGCAGGTTGACGAACCTATGAAGGAGTTTGTTCCTCTTAGCCTTAGCACGGAGTCCCAGGAGGCAGGATTCAGGGGTGAGGTTTAGTGTGTGTCCAGCGAGGTATTCTGTTAGTGTAGTAATCTCGTGCCAGGCACACTGCAGGGGAGGGCAGTCCCACACCATGTGATAGAAACTAGCCTCCAATACCCCACAAAATGGACATTCCGGAGCTGTCAACGGAAACATACACTTGATATGTTGGGGGGATAGGTATACTTGATGGAGATAGTTAAATTGGGTGAAGTGGAATCTGGGGTTACGGGAGATACCCTTCTTGCGTTGAAGCACCCAGGACCATCACTTTCAGGACGTGAAAGAATTAAACAATATATAATCAGTCCAAAGAGTTACGGTATCAAACCCATTCTCTATTAATTTCAGTTCTTCTCACCTATAGAAAAGATCAACGGACAACTAAAACTTTTAGTTCACTGAAAATCCACTTCCTTGCGAGGAGGTTTAATGCAGAAGCGCCAGTAGAAATGTAAGTAAGATTTGGGGTGGACCTGGAAATGGGTGCAGCTATTAGCAGGATTAACGTGAAGTGTATACTTTTTCATTGCTGCTGTTTGAGTACTGTTATGAATGTGGATTATCAGTGAACTAACAGTTTTAGTTGTCCCTTGATCTTTTCTATTGGTGAGAATCCCATCAACTGACAGAAAGTGAAATTAATAGACGTACAGGTTTGGTACAAACATTTTTGGACTTATTATATTGTTTAAGTCTTTCATGGTCTGAAGAGCGGTTTCCGCAAAACACGTTGGCAACCTTATTGTTTGTATAATTGGCAACGTCAGTCCCTGGATGATTTGGCAACTTCAATGTCTGTATGATTTGTAGGCACATGCAGACAATAAATACGTTATGCTCTTATGCTTATACCAACAACATACTGTAATGTATATATTTCTATGAGTGTAATATCTCTATATTTTTATATTATCTGTTTATGTTTTCCAATACAGTCATGCACTTACAAAAACAATTTTGTTGTATTATGAATTTGTATGTAATTTCTTGACTCCCCATGACTCTGTTCTCCTAACATAGGGTGTGTTTGTGACTTATCCTGACTAGGATTATTGTTCCTGCTTGGACAGGGTGCATACATCTGCCAACCAGAAACCCAATTTCTAACATTGGTGAGCAGCGGTGAGGCTGGGACTTGTATTTGTGCAGTGACATACAGTACTGTGGTGTACACTATCATCCACATCCAAGATCATTTCGAATTTTAAATTCTCCCTGAATGGCATTTTTTTATTTTTCCTCAAAACTATGGCCCTCATTATGAACGTGGCGTTGTGGGCCATCATGCAGGCGGCCCACACCGCCACATAATGAAGCCAGTGAGGACCGCCATAGATGGCCCTCACCCACCGCCAGGTTGCCTCCGACAAGCAGCCTGGCGGTGGACGGCATCATTATCCGACAGGGCAGCGCTGCTGCCCCACGGATAATGATCCCTTTGCCTCCAGCCTTTCCCCGCCAGGGAAAGGCTGGCAGAAGGGGTGCTGGGGCACCCCTTCTGGCACTTGGCATGGGCAATGCAGGGGCCCCTGTGCAGTGCCCCATCGCGAAATCAGGCAGTGATCTGCACAACGGGTGCAGCTGGACCCGCCACACAGAGGCATTGACGGCAGCTCCATGTGGAGCCACCGGCAATTTCCCGGCTGGGCATTCCCCTGGGCTGGCGGGCGGAAACAATGTTTCCGCCCGCCGGCACAGAGGAATGTCTATTATACGGCTGGCGTGGTTCCAGGGGGGCTGGCGGTCACTGGAAAGACCGCCAGCATGAACACAGCGGTTGTTCATAATGAGGGCCTATGTCTCTGGCTGCTGGTTCTACAACTGGAATCATGGAATTTGAGCTGGCCAATTTGGAAACCTACACTGTGGCTCAGCTTAAAGACTTTTGCAAGGAGATGGTGGTTCTTGCCAAGAGTGTCAACAAGAAGATGACATTTCAAAAGGACCTGGGGGTCTGGGCCAAAGCATACTCCAAGTAGAATGATGGATTGGGGTAGCCTGAAAATGGCTCCTCTGAGGAATCATCTGCAGTGGCTAAGGGGGAAACCCCTAAATTTGAGCTCCCAGTGAGAGCAGGAACCAGTGTCTCCTCCCGTGGCCTATCCCCAGAAGAGGTGAGGAAGAAGAAGGAGGAGAGAGAATTAAATCTGCAGACTGCCAAATTAAAGAAGTCCGAAGGTCAAAAGGTTGAAAGGGCGACAAAAAGGCTGAGGCAGAAAGAGACAGCAGAGAAAAATGTTTACTGGTACATGAACTGAGTCTGAAACAGCTGCATATCAAGGCCAAGCAGGCAGATTCCAGCAGTGATGTTGGCAATATACATGAAGTATCTGATGGAGACAGGAGGATTGTATACCCAATGATTTGGTGCCCAGTTATGTGGTGGGAGATGACATTGACTAATGGTTTTCTGCTTAAAAAGTTGCTCAGAAGGTTCACAGGGTGCCATAGGAGCACTGGAATTGGGGGTGTATAGTTGCACTGAAGGTTCACAGGGTTCTTGAGGAGCGCTGCTGGTAGGAGGTCTGTGCAAACACATGCCAACACTTCGGGGTGACACACTTCTGACATTAGAGGTTGGGGACTGTTAGACCTGACAGCTTTAGAGTGGCCTTCCCCTAACATTTTGCCTGCCTCCCTCCATTTTCCTGATCTTGTTTTTGCTGGTTTTAGGGCTCTTACCACTCCTGACCAGTGCTTTAGGGCTTGTGCTCTTTTATCTAAGCATGGTAACATCGGCTGCTTCCCAAATGGCATATTTAATTTGCACATACATCCCTATTACAGTGCACTATATGTGCGTAGGGTCTGTAACTTAAATATTACTGATGGGCCTGCAGCACCGATTGTGCCACCCACATAAGGAGCCCCTTAACCATGTCTCGGCCTACCATTATAAGAACTTTGTGTGCAGTTTTACTGCCACCTCAACTTGGCATTTAAAACCTTTTGCCACATCTTAAACTCCCCTTTTATTACATATGTCACCCCACAGGTAGACCCTATGTGACCCACAGGGCAGGGTACAGTGTATTAAAAGACAGGACATGTACTTTTACATTTTACATGAACTGGTAATGAAACAACTCCCAAATTCATTTTTCACTATTGGGAAGTCTGCTCCTCTCATGGGACAGCACTGGGAATTCCTTAATATACCTTTACGCTGTACTTCCTGATCAGAAAGGAGTAGTTACCTCATGTTTCCTATCTTTGGACTGGTAATGATAAATCCTCTTTACTGGTAAAGTCGTATTTAACATTACTGTTTTAGAAATACCACTTTCAGAAAGTAGACATTTCTCTGCACTTACTGCTCTATGTGCCTTACAGCCTGTCTCCAATTCTCGTCTAGTCTGTGCTGGATGACAGCTCCCCTTGTGCATTCCATCCAGACAGCCATAAATACAGGGCACTCAACTGCCTATGCATTCATCTGTATACTGATGGGTCTTCCTGGGCAGGAAGGGTGGAGGGGCTCACACTTACACTTCAAATGGGAGTACCCTCACCCCACACAAAGGATTGATAATCCTCCATAAATAACCTGGCAGGCAGGACTGGGTTGAAAGTTAACTGGTGCACTTCAAAGCCTATCTTTGAAGTCTTCCCTACATCAGAGGCACATTTAGGTATAAGTACTTGGCCTCTGACCCCATCAAATCAAACATTTCTGGATCTGGATCTCAATTTCTGTCAGAAGAACTGCTGTGTTGCTCAAAGGACTCAACTGGACTGCTTTCCTGGAAGGACTGCTTTTCTGCTAGTTGCCCTGCTACCTGCTGCTCTCTGACCCTGCTGGAAGGCATTCCCACCAGAGTGATATCCAATGGCGTTCTGGTTTGCCTCTGTTCTCTACAGTCTTATGGACATCAAAGACTGCCCACAACCCTCCTGGTTTCAGCCTTGCCTGAGATGCCCCTCCAAACCCTGGGCCTCAGAAGTGGGTTCTGCAGCTGAGTTCTGAAAAAATCAACGCATCGCCTCAAGTGCAGCAGAAAAGTTGGCACATAGCATCTCTGATGCATCTCTGCCTGATGATAGCAGACTTTCAGCCTGCATGACTCTCCAGCATTGCTTTGTGTGGCCTGATAATGACGCATCATATTTACCTCAACGGAGCCCGCTGACGACGCAGTGACCCGCTGAGTGGGAAATTTCAACGCATCGAGCCCTCAGCATTGCTGCTTCGCTCCATCAAATGTACTGTTTCAGCGGGCTCTGCATGAGTTGTGTAGCCGACCTACCTTCTATCGTGGTCGGCCTGTATTTTGGATTTGCATTGTGACCTCAAATAACCTTTTCACAGCTTGTGATTTCTAAGCACTGTTTTCACATTTAGGCCATCATTACAACCCTAGCAGTAAATGCCGTCTACCGCCGCACCAACGGCCGCCAAGATACCGTGACCGTGGCAGTAATCCGCCACGGGTCTTATGACCCACACATAGAAATCTGCCACAATACAGACACCCACACAAGTCCGCCACACCAAAGGTCAGTGATAAACTGGCGATAGCAAAACCCACACCGTTACGCTAACAGGAATACGCCCACAGTATCACGACCCACGAATCAACGCAGCGGTCTTTCAACCGCGGTAAACCCTTGGCGGTACACACTGCAGCTCTCAAAATGCACACACACTTACAAAACCACACCACATTGGACAATTCAAAATACACACACCTGACACACATACACACACCCTCACACTCAGACCGCTATAAAACACACACCCACATTACCCACAACCCCTTACAATGAAAAAACAGAGACCAAGCACAGAGAGACAAGAGAGACAAGCAAAGAGGCACAGAACATCATCACCCGTACACCATCCACGCACATCACAGTATACACCCCAACTCATCACCCCACACATCACCTCAAACATCCTCACACATATCACTCACACCACATCCATGGCACCCCAAAGACACCCCAGGTTTTCTGAGGAGGAGCTAAGGGTCATGGTGGAGGAAATCATCTGGGTAGAGCCACAGCTATTCGGATCACAGGTGCAGCAGACATCCATTGCAAGGAAGCTGGAGCTATGGCGGAGAATCGTGGACAGGGTCAACGCCGTGGGACAGCACCCAAGAACAAGGGATGACATCAGGAAGACGTGGAACAACCTACGGGTGAAGGTACGTTCTGTGGTTTCAAGACACCAGATTGCTGTACAGAGGACTGGCAGTTGACCCCCACCTCCTCCCCCACAACTAACAACATGGTAGGAGCAAGTCTTGGTGATCATGCATCCTGAGGGCCTCGCAGGAGTAGCAGGAGGACTGGACTCTGGTAAGTCATATCTTTACTACTATATCCCCCACCCTACCTGCATGTCATCACAAACTCCTACCCCTACCCTCACCCCCATCACTCCACCACCACCTCACATATACACCACCATCACAACCCACCCATCCCAATACCAAGCCCTGCATGCAACAACAATGCATGGACCCCCATCACAGACCTGCATGGACACTCATCATCCCAGCATGCCCAATAGAGAGACTCACCCAGCCCACAAAATCACCACTCACACAAGGCCAAGCCGACAGGGAAAGCACAATCATACAGGGAAACACACCCATTGAACAAGATGGCACACACAAATACATTAACAATGCATTTGCATCCCAACAGGACCCCTACCCAACGTCAACGGAGAGGAGGTGCCAGCTACATCCAGCTCCCCCCCCAAGAACCCCAGAAGAGGCCCACAGTGATGACATCAGCACTGCATGCCTGGATCACGATGACCAACCTGAACCAGTCGGTTCCCCTGCCACAGTCCCAACCCACCACAGAGCATCCCCCCTCAGGAAACACCAGCACAGCACCCACCCAGCGGGCCCATGCCACTGTCCCCAGTACACGTCAATCAGCAGTGTGTCCACCACTACAGGGACCCCACGCAACCCCACAAACCTAGGACGTTCAGGGACCTGGGGTCAGTGGCAGTGGGCACACGGTTCAGGGGACAGAGGCACATGGAAGCTGGGAGGACTGCTGTGCGACAGGGGGAGGACAGGCCCACAGAACTCACCCTCCACAAGGCACTCTCCAACATCCTGGGAGCATACCAGGAGACCATGGGCCAGGTACTGGCCAAGTTACAGGAGACCCAGCGGCTGCAGGAGGGACAGTACCTGGGGATCAGGGAGGACCTAACTAAAATATACACCATCCTGGTCACCATTGCAGGGGTGCTGGCTGACATGGGCAAGACCATGAGGGACGCAGTGGCACAACAAAGGGCCCCTGACACTAGCCAAACCGAGAAACAGTCTTCCACCTCTGCCAGCGCTAGCGGACAGGAGGCACCACCACAGGACCAACAGGCTACCAGCACCCCACCCCCTGCAGAAGGAGAACCACCCTGCAAATGGTCCCTGCGATCCAGACAGAAGACAGAGAACATTGCCAAGACCCCTGCCAGCAAATAAGACTCTCCTGATTGTCACCCTTCTGTCCCACTATGTCACCCTGTCCACCTTGAACTGCCATTGCTTCCCTTCCAGTGCCCCATTGGACAATGCACCTGTGATACCAATAGACTGGACTCTAACTGGACATTCCTCCACCATCACCCCAGCCCCTTGCACTTACCCCCATACTATTTTGCCCACAAAATAAACACCCTTGAAACAGAAACCATACTGGAGTCAGTGAAATGATTAGAAAGATGTATTAATACAACATTATCAAAGCATTGCAACGTCTATGTTCAGTGAAATATACCAGAGGATGACCTTTGGTGGGCAGCTGTACATTTAGCAGTAGCCAGAATGGGGTACACAGATCTGAAAGTAGTGATTCCAAAGGTAACAGTCAGTGTCCATAGACAGAGGGTAAGAGGCTGTCATGTACAATGTCCAAAAGTTTACTGTAATGTAAATGGAGTTACAGTCTCTTACCTGTGTGTCACTGGAAGTACTGCATGATGACGTTTGTTCGGTTGTCAATATCTTCTTCCTCTGACTCCTCTTCCTCACTGTCCACAGGCTCCACCACAGCCACAAGACCATCATCAGGCCCATCCTCCTGCAGAAAAGGCAACTGGCGTCGCAATGCCAGGTTGTGCAACATGCAGCATGCCACGATTATCTGGCACACCTTCTTCAGTGAGTAGTATAGGGAGCCACCTGTTAGATGGAGGCACCGGAATCTGGCCTTCCGGAGGCCGAACATCCTCTCAATAATACGCTTAGTTCGCCCATGTGCCTCATTGTAGCGGTCCTCTGCCCTTGACCTGGCATTCCTCACTGGGGTCAGTAGCCATGAGAGGTTGGGGTAACCAGAGTCACCTGCAAATGTCGAGGGATAACTGTTAGACACACACTAACCCTTAGGGACTACCCCATACCCAGACACCTACTCATACTGTGTGGGGACCTTGGGCTCACCTATTAGCCACACCCAGTGCCTCTGGAGTTGGCCCATCACATAGGGGATACTGCTATTCCTCAAAATGTAGGCATCATGCACAGAGCCAGGATACTTGGCATTCACATGGGAGATGTACTGGCCCACCAAACACACCATCTGCACATTCATTGAATGGTAGCTTTTTCTATTTCTGTACACTTGTTCATTTCTGCAGGGGGACAAATGCCACATGTGTACCATCAATGGCACCAATGATGTTGGGGATATGTCCCAGGACACAAAAGTCAGCTTTCACTGTGGGCAAATCCTCCACCTGGGGAAACACAATGTAGCTGCGCATGTGTTTCAGCAGGGCAGACAACACACTGCTCAACACGTTAGAAAACATTGGCTCAGACATCCCTGATGCCATGGCCACTGTTGTTTGAAAGGAGCCACTTGCCAGGAAATGGAGCACTGACAGGACCTGCACTAGAGAGGGGATTCCTGTGGGATGGCGGATAGCTGACATCAGGTCTGGCTCCAATTGGGCACACAGGTCTTGGATTGTGGCACGATCAAGTCTGTAGGTGATAATGATGTGTCTGTCTTCCATTGTCACCAGGTCCACCAGGGGTCTGTACACCGGAGGATGACGCCATCTCATCATCTGCCCCAGCGGATGTGGCCTATGGAGGAGAATGGTGAGCAGAGGGTCATGTACCACATAGGTTGCACAAGTGTGTTTGCAGATAATGTGAGTAAATCCATGTGTGGCGTAGTTTGTCCATATATTTGCCAAATTGTGCTGTGACGCAGTTAGGTGCCATGCCATGTGCCCCCCTGAAATGGCAGCTGCCTGACTTGTGAGGAGGGACAATGGGAAATGAGGTAACTGCGCTGGCGTTGTGCAGCGTCACGGTAGGCGGTCGAAGACCACTGCGCAATTCAGCATTGGTTATCATTGGGCCCAATGGGTTCCAGGAGCCAATGACGATGTACTCCGGCGGTGACGGTATGCACTGCCGCGGACGTGACCGCCATTTTCTATCTGTTCACTCACTTGATACCTGACCTTCAACACTGCAAGTGCTGCTGTGACCTAGGCTGGAAGCGACAATGGCTTGAGTGTCTGGGGAGGAGTTGGACAAACTGGTGGATGGGGTCCTCCCCCAGTACATGCTACTCTACGGTCCCCCAGACAAACAGGTGAGTACACTGTGAGCATGATGCGTGGACAATGCCTGTTTGGAGTGGTGTGGATGGAAGATACATGTGGGGGTGGGCTGAGGGCTGCATGTGAGGATGGTGAGTGTATGTGCATCAGGGCATGGGTGGGAACTGGTGGGCAATGAGTCTGACGGTCCGGACGGGTGAGTAATTTCCTTTCCTCCTGTACCTTTCCTCTACGTCAGCGCCCACCGTAAGAAGGGTATTTGGCGTGCCATTGCCAAGAAAGTGTGGACCCTGGGGGTCTATCTTAGACGGAGCACCCACTGCCGCAAGAGATGGGAGGACCTGCGCCGCTGGACAAAGAAGACAGCGGAGGCCCAGCTGTGGCTGGCCTCCCAACGTGGAAGGGGTGCCCGTCGCACCATGACCCCCCTGATGTTCCGGATTCTGGCAGTGGTATATCCGGAGTTGTATGGGCGCTTGAGGCCATCACAGCAGCCACAAGGGCATGAGTACAGTGTCATTGAGCTGACTCTGCGCGCTTTACGAAATGTCTGGGAGGGGGATGTGGGCTGTGGGTTCCCCTAGGCCAGGGCGAACTTGGCAGGGTAGGTCCCTTCTTGGGCAGGCTCTGAGGCACTCCAACCCCAATATTTGTTGTGGGCATCTACAACTGGGCAGGCTCCTGTGGGTTCCAGGTGTGCAGCTAATGGTGTTAGGCATTGTACCCATGGCCTGGTGAATTTCCTACTAACTGCTAGTGCATGGCCTAGTGCATAGGGCTGCTCCCTGTGTGTTGTGTCCGCTAACTGTAGTGGTGTTGCATGCATTGACCATGTGAGTTTTCTGTCTCCCCCCCCCTTCTTGTTTTGTCACCCTGTCCTTGTGTACATTAGCATCATCTGGCGGAGGAGCAGAGGTACCAGCGACGTAGGGAGCTGCATTCCACATGACCTGGAGGGTGAATCCATAGAGGGTGAAGGCACCAGTGGGACGTAGGGCGAGGGGAGCTCCATGACGGGGACAGGAGGGGATACCAGCGACAGCGACTCCTCCTCCGATGGAATCTCCCTGGTGGTGCAGGACACCTCTGTGCCCACCCCAACAACATGTACAGCCGCCACCCCCCCTGCCAGCAACGCCCTCCCAGCGGCCCCTCAGCGTGTTTCCCATGCCCGCTCACCCAGGAGGGTGGGCATCTAATTTGCCCCAGCACCTCAGGCCCTGCCCCAGTCAGCCCTGCTGCACTCAGTGAGGAGGCTGTTGACCTCCTGAGATCCCTCACTGCACTGTTGGGCAGTCAACCATACTGAATGCCATCCAGGGTGTTGAGAGGCATTTGCAGCAAACAAATGCATACCTGGAGGGCATTCATTCTGGCGTGGCGGCCCAACAGAGAGCATTTCAGGCTCTGGCCTCAGCACTGATGGCAGCCATTGTCCCTGTGACAAGCCTCCCCCCTCCAACTTCCACTACCCAGAACCGATCCCCTCTACCTCAGCCTATCCAAAGCACACCATCAGACCAGCATGCACACACATCAACACACAAAAGTGGCTCAGGAAAACATAAGCACCACACATCCCACAGGCACTCACACAAGCACCATACCCATGCACACATACCAACATCCACTTCCTCCACTGTGTCCCCCTCCTCCACCTCCCTCCCAGTCTTGTCTCCGCTCACACTTGCACGCACTACATCATCAGCCACTGCCTCCATCACCAGCACGCCCATCACTACACACCGCTCACGTACAATCACCACCCCCACTACCATTCACATGTCCCCTGTGTCCTCTCCCAGTGTGTCTGTAAGCCCTCCTCCCAAAGTACACAAATGCAGGCACACACCCATTCAACAGCCATCCACCTCACAACAGCCTCCAATCCATGCACCTTCACCCAAACTCAGCAGACGTACACCTCCTACAACCACTACCTCTTCCTCCACTCCCACACCCCCTCCATCTTCCCGTCCCAGTGTGTCAAAAAAACTTTTCACAGCTAACATTAACCTCTTCCCTACACCTCCCCCCGTCCTTCCCTAGGGCCAGGATGTCTAGATCCCAGCCCAGCACCTCAGCCACCAAATCTGCATCCGCTGTGGTCCCTGCTAGTGCAGTACGGTCTAAGGGGGCACCCGTCAGAGCTGCCAGTGTGCCAACAACAGAAAAGAAGGACCACCCTATTCCGCCACCTGCAAAGGGGTAAAAAAGGTGCCGGCTTCCAGCAGGGGACAGTCACACCACCCACCCAGCAAGGCCTAGTAGACAGTGCCAAGGTCCCTGCAGCGACTGTCAAGATGGGGAGGGCCACAAGCCAAAGGGCACGTCACCTCTGGGCACGATGTCTCCTGGTGAGGGGCTGGTGACCACCATATCATCAGGGATAGCAGCCACATGCACCACAGTCACCACCGCCGCTCCGACCGCCACCTGCACCGCCACCTGCACCACCACCTGCACAGCTGATGCCACTCTGTCGGACGTCAGCCCCACCCCCAGTGTGCAGCCATCACAATCTGCAGGTGACGTTCCGGACCCTGGACATGCCACATGAGAAATCCCCTCCAGCACCAACATGAACCAGCAATTGGCAGCCTAAGTCGCCGCAGGATGGCGTGAGGCTCTGCCTCCGTGGAGTATCATGCTACCTGTTCCAGGTACATTGCGTGGCTAAGACACCCAGGTGAGAGGAAGTCAACTGCCACACCCCAGGTGCAGCATCACTGGGCACAAAGCCCCCTCCAGAACCAGTGGAGAAAGGCATCCACTCACCCAGTCCTTGGCAGGATGAAGCACTCTGGGCACAAAGCCCCCTCCAGAACCAGTGGAGAAAGGCATCCACTCACCCAGTCCTTGGCAGGATGAAGCACTCTGGGCACAAAGCCCCCTCCAGAACCAGTGGGGAAAGGCATCCATTTGAGAGACTGTGGCTTTGCACTCCCCATGACCAAGCAGTGGGCAGTGCACCCACTCGAGAGACTTGAGAGACTGTGGCTTTGCACTCCCCAGGACCAAGCAGTGGGCAGTGCACCCACTTGAGAGACTTGAGAGACTGTGGCTTTGCACTCCCCAGGACCAGGCAGTGGGCATGGAGCACCCTTGAGGAGCAGTGGCGTCGTCCATCATCCATCTGAGGTGCCCCCCTCCCCTTCCCCCTGAAGTGCCTGTTTGTTTTGACCTGATGCCCCTGCAGTGTTCTCTCCGTTTTGAGGCAGGTGTAATGTGTGAGCTTTGCCCATGCTTTTTGGGACCACTGGTCCACGGACATTTCATGGGACAGTGTACGGACTTGTGTACTTGCTGTAAATATTTGTGTGTACTGCTTATTTGCTGTTCTCTTGATCTATCTGATTGTTCCAATATTACACTAGTTAAACTCATTTTGTTTTGTCCTTGCATTCTTCCAGGGGGTGCCGGGGTGTATCCGTGATGTTATTGGATATATGTGTGTGTATGTTGTTGTGGGTGGGGGTGTTGCGTGCCACGTGTGTGTGTCACTCTCTTTTCCCTCCTCCCCTCCCCTCCCCTGTGTGCTAGGTGCAGTACTCATTGTCGTCGTCACCGCCGCCGTCTTCTTTCCACTTCGTGGTGTATTAATAGATACAGCAGCATAGGTAGGATCTGCAATTCAGGATCCATGGCGTCCTAGTTCTTCCTTGGGTGTCGAGAGGTGAGTGGTTTCCCTTCTGTGTACTGTTTCCGCCGTGCTTTTGATGGCGTTGGTACCGCCCAGGAAAAGCAGGCGGATTGGTGCCTTGTAATAGTGTGGGCGGTATATTGTCTTCTGCCTGTCTGTTGGCGGTTACCACCGCGGTGTTTGTTGCTACTGCCGTGGCTGTCTGTGTTAGCGGTTTCCACCATGGTTGTGATCCAATTTTTTTTATCACTGGCCTCTTCGCAGTATTACCACCACTTTAACACCGATCGCCAGGGTTGTAATGATGGCCTAAGTCTAACCTACTGCAGGTGACACCTGTCGCTCCAATCCGGGTTTTGCTCCGGCTAACTAGCAGTGCCTCACCTCTACCCAAGGGCAGGGATGACTGGGCAGCCGAGCACATGACATAATTGGTTTCTCAGGGAAGTCGTGGTTACTCAGGTTTCAGCCGTTACTCTCAATTACATTAGTCTCATATATACAATGACAAATGGAGGCAGTATATGTTTCAATAAGAATTTTAATAAAGCAACTGCATCTTAGATAGCAAAGCGTGAGCTGCAATAACCAGGACGACACAGCATGACAGTATTAAAATTGTGACAAGGAGAGTGAAGCATAAGAATAACGCTGTCATATTGTCACTACAGTCAATAGACTAATTCCTACCTAGGCTATGATAGAGCACAGCGTGTTAAGCTCTAATTCTACCCTTCACGTTCCCCTGGGAAGACATCATCCCTCATACCTGAGCAAAGGCCTGAAGTCTGCAAAACAGCTGTAGCAAAGCATTCGGCAATCAGCATACAGTCGTGGTTCTCTGGCTGGAATCTCCTTCTAACGTGTAAGGGACAAGGAAGTGTTTATATAATAAAACAGCTGATGCTCTAAGAAAATGTCCCTGTGTAAAGATGCATGTTTTCTACGAATATTGGAGACTAAACTTATACCACGTTCATTGGCAACCTATCTTGTGGTAGTCTTGGGAGAAGCACAGAGTGAGCAAGAATGTATTGTTTGAGAACATAGTGCTGGCCTAGGCAAAAACAGTTAGATAAACAGAAAATAAAACAAGACCGTAAAAGTGGCTATTGTGACAATAATAAAATAAAGCTGAATAAAATATATCTAGGTTAGTGTGCACAACGACATGGCCTAGTGTGTTAAAATAACGTTCATGGAGCCATAGCTAAAATGGCTACACAACAGCCACATGTGACATGAGTGGCACTGGAGGAGTGGTTCCGCGCATGGATGCCGATGGACAAGCTGTCTGCCAATTTCATTATAGAACGAGCTCACCGTTCACTGGCGCCCCGGCCCCCGGTCAGTGCACCCTCCACCCTGTGATACTATGGCTCTTGAATTTCAGAGACAGAGATGCAATCCTGCGGCAGCCCAGACAGACCTGCGACACCAAAACTCTTAAGGTTGTGATTTTCCTGGACTACTCCAGGGTGGTGCAACAGACCTTTCAGACTTTTCAGCTCGGAGGCGCAGGAAGCAGTCCAGCTCACAATGGGCCCGGCGAGGGAGCGCTCAAGACCACTCGGCCCCCGATTCACAGGAGAGGCAGGTCCTGGATGCAGACCTGACAGCCACTCTAACCTTGTTTGCATCGACTGACACTGCCCTAACCTCCCAGAAGTGAACTGGAGAATGCAGAGAGACTCAATTTGTGGCACTGGAGGGGCAGTGTCTGTTGGATGCCGAGGCGCACGGACTGGGTGGTGGTGACTCAGATCACTGTGTCATGTCAAATATAGCGTTAGTCAAGGTCAGGAAGAATATTTGTCAGTAGGGCACCGCCAGATGATACGGACCCCCACAATTGACTAGACAGTTTATTGTACGTTAGCAATGTGTTGGGGTAGGATGACAGATGCTTCAAGGGGAGAAGTGTGGAGTGAGGGGTTTTGGGGGGGCAGTTGGACTGTTGATACAAACTGTTTCCACTCTAGTTGCATTAACCTTTTCCTTTATAGGTTTGTTATACTTGCAGTGAGTACTATGCGCAATCACATGCAGTCCAGAGAGGCCTTGAGGAGCCGGTGTCACTGGGCACGCCAAGCTTTACTCAACAAGACAGCACCATGTTCAAGCTCTTGTCTTGGAATGTTAACGGCCTATTAGACTGGACTAAGAGGTCTGCTGTGCTGCGCTACATTAAACGGCATCGACCAGACGTGATTCTTATGCAGGACCCAGTGTACGTTCCTTGGGAGGTTTGGATATGAGTGGGTGTTCCATGCTGGGTTCTTGTGGGGCTCCAGGGGGGTGGCGCTCTTGCTCCACAGGTCGCTGCCCCAGTTGGTGACCCTGGTGCACACTGACCCCCAGAGGAGATATGTGGGACTGGAGGGACACCTGGCTGGGAAACAGATTAACATCATCTCAAGTTATTGTTAGGGTTTGTACACAGCAAAGAGCATGTCCCCTCTCACTGCACTAGAGGGTTCTGTAATAGCTCCCTTTTAAACTTACTATTGAAAGCCTTTCTTGTTATCTCACCTTCCCCCCCCCCCTAGGCTTCTGTGTATGTTGTTTAATGTGCTCTTTTGTTTACACATTGGGCCTTGCTTTTACCAGGGCTTCTTTAAAACACTCCTCCCTAGGCCATGTGTTAATCCAACTCATTTGCATAATAACTGAAACTCTGCACACCTTTCAAGAACATGTGCAGCATGTGAGGACCACACCCAGCTCTTCAAACCACACCCAGCTCTGCACACCTTCCAAGAACATGTGCAGCATGTGAGGACCACACCCAGCCCTTCAAACCACACCCAGCCCTGTCTATAAAAGGCATCCCCCGAGCCTCACCCAGTGCTTGTGCTCGTCTACCTCCCGCTTACCTGAGAACAGATCCCTCGACGCTGGCACTCCTGCTCTTTACAGACTTTCATTGACTTCAATGGGCGCAGCTTCTGGCTCTTCCTTCTTCCGGTTTCCGGTTCCTCCTTGCTTCAGCCTCTCTCCTATGAGTAACCTGCAAAAGAGAAAGAAGACAAGGTTAGACTGATCAGTATCTCTTGCCAGCAACAAGTAAGTGCAAAACCTTTTATTACCTGAAAGAACTTTGACAACAATTTCTGGATTTGTGTATAGACAATTTGAAACGAAATACCTTCCACGAACATTGTGATTCAAACTCTTTGTTACAAGAATATTTTGCAGAACTTTGTGAAGCAAACATTGTTTTTTCTCATGGAACTTTTAAGAATCGAACAGTGGAAACCATTAACAGCAAGGCAAACAGTAAATCAAGGACTTGCACAAATTACATGCTGTATTTTGATGTAAAAGTACAGTATTTGTTTTATAAAAGATTCTGGAAATATGGGAAAAAAGTTTTACAGTAATAGAAAACACATCCCAGAGCAGTAACACATTCCAAACCTGGAAACTAGAGACCAGGATCCAAGAGGTACTTTTAGAAGAGAATTTCTAATAAATAAAGGGATAGTCAGGAACCCATTTAGGAATAGGTTGCACTTATCTGTTCTTTGTTTATGTTTCATCAGGCACCAGTTTCTACAGAAGTCAGAAAGGGCCGCAGATTTGTGCAGCACTTCAACAGTGGAAATGCAAGAACGGTGTTGTCTCTCTTTTTTTTATTTTCTCCACTTCCCCCCTTCCCTTGAGCTTCTGTTCTTAGTGCACTGTTTTAAAAACTAGTGTGCTGGAACAAGCAGTTTCAGGGTGGGGTCGGATTGTCTTCAACCTCCATCAGAACTGAACAAGAACTCAGGTGAGCTGGGCTTTGACAGTTATGCACCCCGTGACTCCTGGGGTCCACACTTACCAATTTGCAGAGATTGCTGGTCTCCCTCCTGCAGGGCGCCACGTTTGTTGGCTTTAACTTAGTGCCAAACCCACTTCAGGACACAATGGCCGACCCCCATCTTGGCAGATGGGCCAGGTCATCAGGTTGTCGTGACGTGGGCTGATTCGCTGGACCTGTGTGAAGTCTGGCGGGTGTGGCACCCACAGACAAGGGCATTTACGTATCAGTCAGCGGCACACCATACAGAGTCGTGGATTGACCAGATTTGGCTCCTGGCGGCGGACCTTTTGGGACTGACCTCCGTGCAAATCCTGGCATGCGGGATCTCTGATCACACGCTGATCTTGATGGCTTTGGGAACTCTTTTCCAGCATCCGATGTGGTGCTTCAGTGCCTGATACTTGAAAAAACCCCAGTGCATGGAATACCTTTAACTGCAAATAGATCACTACTTTAAGGACAATGCGGGTTCGGGAGTCTCGGTGGGCGCCCTATGGGCAGCTAGTAAACCCTTTCTGAGGGGGATCATTAAGGGAGACTACAGGAGGCCAGAGAATTGCAGAGGGTGACTGACCTGGAGCATGAATTGACAAACCTGGAGCGTCAGGCTCCATAGCCTCGGGCCCGGGAGCTGGAGGAGCAGGTGGTGCTGTTGTGAGCAGAGATTAGACAAGTCTCACTTGCAGAGCCCAGACAGAGTTGGCAGGCCTGAACCCAGAGGGTGTGCGAATCAGGGGATAAGATGGGGAAACTGCTGTTTTGGCTGGCATCCCGAGCTGTTTCGATGCAGGTGGCGCCCCTTATTAGGGACCGGACCCACGTTGCACAGGAGGACCTAGAGGAGATAGGGTGCACCTTTGCCTCCTATTAAGAAGGCCTCTTCTCCCGAGTACCCCAGCCTCCAGCGGAACAAGAGAGCCCCATTTTGAAAGACATTTCACTCCCCTCTGTTCCGGCGTCTCAGGCCACAGATCTAAACCTGCCTCTGATGGAGGACGAGATAGGCTGTGCTATATCGGCCCTTCAGGCTCGGAAGACCCCGGGCCCGGACTGCTACCCTATTGAATACTACCAGAGGTTTCGTCACACCTTGTTCCCCATCTTATGAGCACCTATGGGGAAGCAGTGCAAAAGTGCACGTTCCCCCCAGGTTTGGATTGCGCCACAGTTGTGGTCATACCAAAAAGTGACCTCCCCCGCGACCAGTGCTTCTCGTTCCGCCCCATCTCACTGATTAATGCGGATATTAAGATATTTGTGAAGGTGCTGGCCACCCGATTGGCCTGCACCCTGCCTTTCCTTGTTCATCCAGACTAGTGTGGCTTCATGCCGGGGAAGAGCACGCGTCATTGCTTCAGACGGGTCCAGGGGGCGCTCTCCCAGACTGGACTGGAGGGAGACTTGGCGCTCCTACCAGTGGATTTTCACAAGGCCTTTGATACACTGGTGTGGGACTTCCTGGAAGAGGTGTAGATCCGCATGGGACTTGGCCCAATATTTAGAGGGATGGTACACCTCCTCTATCGCGACCCTTCGGGCACAGGTGCGGGTCAATGGCATCTTGTTGGACCCCTTCCCGATAAGAAGGGTAATGCACCAGGGCTGCCCTCTTTCGCCCCTCCTCTTCGCCCTGGCCATCGAGCCGCTGGCCTGCCTTCTTCTGGGAGACCCGCTTATGAGAGGCTGGAAGTGGAGTGGATACGAGGACTATGTATCTTTGTTCACAGATTATGCCCTGGTGTTTCTGGGGAGGACTCGAGTCTCTGGCCCCGTTGCCTCGAGCTCCTGGCGCTATGTGGCGAGGTTTCAGGCCTGCGTCTAAGCCCAGGGAAATCCATACTGGTGGAGTGGTGAGGACAGGTGGGGGGAAACAAATGGTGTCCCACCATCCCAGTGAGGCGTAATGCCTTCAAATACCTGGGAATCCACATCTTGACCATTCCAGAGTTGGCCTGGGAATTGAACTTTCAACCCCTTGCATGGACCTTGTCAGCGGATCTAGGCAGGTGGCGACACCTCCCCCTGAATCCCTTGGGCTGCACCGCTTTTTTGAAGATGGTCTGTCTCCCCCTATACTTATACATCTTGTCAAATTTCCCATACTTGGTCCCACCGGCCTGGTTCTGATCACTTACTTTCAAACTTACCTCCTTTGTATGGGTGGGGGGTGGTGACACAGGGTGGCCTTCGGCTCGGCGCGGAAGTCTCCATGCAAAGAGGGGAATGGGATTCCCCGACTTGTACATCTACCATCTGGTGGCTCAGACTATCCCCATTAATGAATGGTTCAACGGGGGCTGGAAAGACCCGGCCTTTTGGCTGCAGATTGGGCAGGCGGGTTTTGAGGGTCTCCCGGGATTTCTATACAAGGGCCGCATTCCCCGTACTGCCCCTCACTGTATGCAGGTGGCGATGAAGTGCCTCACTAAGTTGATGCCCCTATGGCAGGGCACCTGGCTCCGGCAGGTTGCTGAGCTAGGAGGTTTTAAACAATGAGACAATATTGGGATTATCTACCTATGTGACGTGACCAGCACAAAAGAGATTTTGTCCTTCCAATAGCTGAAGGACCACTATACACTGAACAATACACAATTCTTCAATTTCCTCCAGCTGCGACATGCCCTGAAGACTCACTTGTCTCCGGCTCAGTTCCTCCCTGACTATAGCCCCTTTGAAGCTAAACTCCTGATGGGAAACTGGGAAAGGGTGCCATCACCTAGATTCACCGCTCCCTACCCACCAGTCCACCCTATGAGCTTGGAGGGCTTGGGACAGGTGGGCGGCCTGGGTTGGAGATTTGGATGACTGGAGGGAGGTTTACCTTGCACCCCGGGAACTGGCTATATCAGCGCGCTTGCGGATTAAGCTGATTAACTATTTCCA
The DNA here is from genome assembly GCF_031143425.1 of Pleurodeles waltl. Taxonomy (NCBI): domain Eukaryota; kingdom Metazoa; phylum Chordata; class Amphibia; order Caudata; family Salamandridae; genus Pleurodeles; species Pleurodeles waltl. Next base: position 517,534,016 of record NC_090443.1, read on the forward strand.
CATGGCGTACCTCACTCCATATCACTTGCGACACATGAGTACCAGGGCTTCTGGGAAATGTGTGAGGGGGGGACAAGAAGGGGTGCATCTCTTGCATGTTGTCCGGGAGTGGCTGAAAGTGCGCCCCTTCTGGGAAGGGGTGGGGAGGGAAGTCTCCATGATACTGGGATGCTTGATTGATTTGAATGTCGGGGTGGCGATATTGGGCCTTCTGGAGTAGCTTGGGGGCCCGGGCAGAGAGAACTTTCATTGGGCTGGCAGGCCTAATGGCCAAATGAGACATTGCGCAACAATGGAAAAATCCCAAGGCACCATCTGTCTCGAAGTGGTGAGCAGGGATGGACTGATGTTCTCTAGTTGAGAAGTTGATCTATGAGGCGAGGGGTTGTCCCCGGAAATAGGAGGCCATCTGGGGGAAGTGGAGGGCACATGATGGACTGCACTACTAAACAATGTACCTGCTCAAGGCAGGGCTGGTGGGTATTTGGCTCCTGACTCTGCACTATGTACAGACCCATCCAGTGTACTCACTGCACTGTACTGTTGTGGTCTTTTGTTCTTCAATTTAAAAGAAAAAACAAAAAAGAAATAAAATTGGATATTAAAAAAAAATGTGGTTTCCACCATGGTGGTCATGTGATCAAGGCCCCCTGTGGCCGAAATGCATTGTGTGTTGTAACAAACTGTGTGGTTTCATCAAGAGCTGAGTGAACGGTTTATTATTTTTGTTTTGCTCTGATATATATATATATATATATGTATATATATATATATATATTTATATTTATTTATATATATATATACGAGAAGAAACAGTAGCATGACACCATAATAATCGTAATGATGTTGGTAACTAATCCTTATTACCAAAAAAATGCATGCACTCCTGTATGCATCTTCAAAAAGGCTTTATTTGGCAAAGCGTTTCAACCAGAAGGTCATGGCCAGAGTAAACAAAAAGCATATGTGCTACCCACAGGGAGATCAAGAAAAATACGAAAATGTGTAACATCCATGGGTGATTTTGTGATATATGTCTTACAATGTCCATGTGGCTTATGCTATGTTGGTAGTACCATTTTCCCAGTTTAGAAAGAGAATCTTAGAACATCAAAGAGCAATTAGAAATAGAGATCCAAACTACAGTATTGAGAGACATTGGCACCAAATGCATGTAGGGAGTAATGATGAGTTCTCATATTTTGGCATTGACAGGGTACCAATGAGACTGAGAGGTGGAGACAGGGAAAGGAAGATGAGGAGAATAAAACCTGAATAAATCATTTTGCTCAACAGCAAGTTCCCAGGTGGTCTAAACTCAGACGAGGAGATACATGTTCGTATTGGTCAATAGGTAGTTGAAGTTACGTTTCTGAACTTACGTTGTTTGGGCAAATGGAGATCTCTTCATTTCTGTTATTGGCACCCATGGATGATTTGCTTACCTTTTTTCCAATTTATATTTGACTTTGTTCACTTTCTGTTTGAAATATAACTTTGATAATAAACACAACATTAGAGAAACTTTATCATGTTACTGTACTCCTATATGGATATTCACATGTTTCCATTATGCTGATTCACAACTAGGGGCCGTACATTGGGTGTTAACATAAGGTTTGCAAAATGTATTTTTAGCTACCAGAAATACTTTAACATAAAGTACTGGCCACTAGGTGGAGCATTATTATTTAAATCAATTTAAATTATTTGTACCTTTATTTCTCAGTCCCTTATAAGATTGTAATCATTGTTTGAGGGGGAAAGCAAATTACAATATTAGATGAAACTGTGATATAACTAATGGTGCGCATTCAGCCACTTGGCACTGTTTGTGATTTAAGCCATTTGCACTTGCAATAGATTTATTCAAAGAAATGTCAGTTACATATTGGCATTCATCAGGTTTTCGCCTCTTCATTAGATTATTTTGGATAATTTAGGAGACTAAGTATATGAAATATGAGTCATATATATTTACATGATATTTATTTACATGAGAATTGGAAAGTATCTACTATGTCTATCATTTGTGACTTGTTTTTAATGGTGTTAGGGCACTGGTTATGTTTAGTCTGGGCATGATGAAGACCTTGTGGTTGAAACGCGTTGCCAAATATAGCCTTTTTGAAGATGCATCAGGGAGTCCAAGCATTCTTTTCATAGTAAGGATTGGTTATATATATCCTAGTGGCATTCGCCACTAGGTAGTTTCGTTAGGACCTAGTTTGTATAGAAAGAGTGTTTTTTGTTTTTCCTATAACTTTGACGCTGCTTGAGAAATCTTCACAAAATGTTCTAAACTTATACTTTGCTAAGTTCAGCATCTGTCTTAAAAGTTTCGAGGTGATCTGTCAAGTGGGGGCCAAGAAAAAAGAGGGGGTGCCCCAAAACCTATTTTCCAAATTAATTTTTCCATAAGACCTTTAGACACGCCTACAGCCCGAACCACTGAACAGAATTACACCAAATTTGTCACAAAGCTAGATTCTGTTACGCAGATCACGCTTTTTGTAATTTGGTGTGAATCCGTTCAGTAGTTTTGGGAAACATTTAAGGCCAAAAACGATATATATATATATATATATATATATATATATAGGGATCCGGATCCTCCGCGGACCCAACTGTTCCCTTGCTGATATCTGATTGGCTGGCAACACTTCAGCAAGGAAGTGTTGGCAGCCATCTTGGGACTCAGCTTCATCCCAGTCTGTAGGAAAGTGCCATCTTTCTTGGCATGTTAGCCCCAATTTCTACCTGTTTGTCAGTATGTTTTGCCTGTCTCACTAGGATCCTGCTGGTCAGGACCCCAGTGCTCACAGTTTGTGGCCTAATGTGTGTGTTGTCAGTAGTGCTCAACTGTGTCACTGAAGTTCTGCTAACCAGAACTTCAGTGCTTATGCTCTTTCTGCTTCCAAATTAGTCACTATAGTATAGTGACTTCATTTACCAATTCCAATTGGCACACTAGACCCCCTTATAGGGCCCTACTATATGGTACCTAGGTACCCAGGACATTGGGGTTCCAGGAGATCCTCATGGGCTGCAGCATTTCTTTTGCTACCCATAAGGAGCTCAGACAAACCCTTTCACAGGACTGCCACTGCAGCCTGCGTGAAATAGTGCACACAGTATTTCATAGCCATTTTCACTGCACTAAAGTAACTTATAAGTCACCTATATGTCTAACCTTCATTTACTGAAGGCTAGGTGCAAGTTACTAAGTGAGAGGGTGCCCTTGCACTAGCAAAGGTGACCCCATGCTGTCCAGGGCAAATTCCCCGGACTTTGTGAGTGCGGGGACACCATTACACGCGTGCACTACATATAGGTCAATACCTATCTGTAGCTTTACAATGGTAACTCCGAATATGGCCATGTAAGGTGCTCTAAGATCATGGAATTGTCCTCTCCATTCCAAATCTGGTATTGGGGGGTCAATCCCATGCATCCTGGGGGCTCCACCATGGACCCCCAGTACTGCCAAACCAGCGCTCTGAGACATGCACTGCAGCTATGCTGTTGCCACCTCACAGACAGGTTTCTGCCCTGCAGGGGACTGAGCAGCTCAGTCCTAGGAAGACAGAACAAAGCATTACCTTTGGTAGGAGGGTGTTACACCCTCTCCCTTTGGAAATAGGTGTTACAGGCTTGGGAGGGGAAGCCTCCCAGAGCCTCTGGAAATGCTTCAAAGGGCATAGATGGTGTCCTCCTTGCATAGCCAGTCTACACTGGTTCAGGGACCCCCAGTCCCTGCTCTGGCGCGAAACTAGACAAAGGAAAGGGGAGTGACCACTCCCCTGTCCATCACCACCCCTGGGGTGGTGCCCAGAGCTCCTCTAGTGTGTCCCTGGCATTAGCTATCTTGGATTCCAAGGTGTGGGGACACTCTGGAGACCTCTGAGTGGCCAGTGCCAGCAGGTGACGTCAGAGACCCGTCCTGATAGGTGCATACCTGGTTAGGTAGCCATTCCCCCTCTCAGGGCTATTTAGGGTTTCTCCTCTGGGTGTTTCCCAGATTCAGTTTGCAAGACTCCTCCAGGAATCCTCTGCATCTTCTGCTTCAGCTTCTGACTGTCGGATCAACTGCAGACTGCTCCAGGAACTGCTGTAACTGCAACAAAGTATCCAGGATGACTCCTGTGACCTGCAACTTCAACTCCAGCCAGCATTTGCAACAGTTTTCAAGGTGTGGACGCTCTGAGGACTGTCCGTCTTCATCCTGCACCAGAAGAACCGAAGGAATCTCCAGTGGAGTGATGGAGTCACTTCCCTGCTTCTGCAGGCACCCTTCTGCGTTGATGACCGGTACTCTAGGACTCCTCTCCTGACGGCGAGTGTGCTCCCTGAAACACAGGTGGTGGACCGACGTGACCCAGACTGTCCTAAGGTCCAGCTGTCCAAATTTGGTGGAGGTAAGAGCTTGCCTCCCCGTGCTGCGACAGTACCCCTGTGCACTGCGTCATCTCCAGTTCCTTGGGCTTCTGTGCACTTCTTCCAAGAATCCTTTGTGCACAGTGTAGCCTAGGTCCCCAGCACTACATCCTGCAACGCACAACTTGCTGAGTTGTTCGCTGGCAGCGTGGGACCTTCCTTTGTTGTGCTATGACGACCGCACTTTGCATCTTCTTTGTCCCCGTGTTCTGGGACTCCTGTGGGTGCTGCCTGGTCTTTTGTGGATTCTCTGAAGTATTGAGAGCCACCTCTGTCTTCTCAGTCTGAGTTGAGACCCCCAGGGCCTTCCTGGGTTCAGGCAGCTCCATTTTGACGCAGTGTACTTGCGTGAACCAAGGCTTGTTGGCGGAATCCAGCGACGCAAACAGCCTGAATCCAACAACTCGACGTGGGACATCACCTGCACCAAGCAGGAACCTGCAGCTATCTTCTTTGGTGCTCTTCTGTACTCTTCTTCTTATCGGAGAATCCACTTTTGCACCATCTTCTAGGTTGGCAGGGGCTCCTGTCCTTCCTGGACTCTTCTTCGACTTCTGGACTTGGTCTCCTCTCTCCACAGGTCTTCAGGTCCAGGAATCCATTGTTTGTTGCTTGCAGTCCTGCTTGGTTCTTGCATAATTCTTCATCATGACTTGTAGTGTGTTCTGGGAAAACTTGCTGTACTTTACTCCTGCTTTCCTGGGCCCTGGGGTGGGGTACTTTACTTACCTTTGGTGTTTTCTTACATTCCCAGTGCCTCTCTACACACTACACTTGCCTAGGAGGGAGTTCAACATTCGCATTCCACTATTTCAGTATATGGTTTGTGTTGCCCCTAGGCTCATTGCAACCTACTGTATTTTCTACTGTTTGCACTATTCTATGACTGTTTAATTACCTGATTTTGGTTAGTAGTATATATATTGTGTATAATACTTACCTCCAGAAGGAGTATTGCCTCTAAGATATTTTTGGCCTTGTGTCACTAAATTAAAATACCTTTATTTTTGGTAACACTGAGTATTGTCTTTTATTGTGTATAAGTACTGTGTAACTATAGTGGTAGCTTTGCATGTCTCGTAGTTCAGCCTAAGCTGCTCTGCTACAGCTACCTCTAGACATCCTAAGCTGCTAGAACACTGCCTACATTTCACTAATAAGGGATAACTGGACCTGGTATAAGGTGTAAGTACCTTAGGTACCCACTACAAACCAGGCCAGCCTCCAACACTAGCGTATACGTATCGCTTGCAAGAAGCTGTTGTACTTATCAAGGTGTTTGGAGCCCATCAGTTGCTCACTGTAGGAGGCTGACCTGGCTTATACTGGGTACTTTGTGGTACGTACACCTTGTGCCAGGTCCAGTTATCCCTTATTAGTAGATAGATGTGTTCTAGCAGCTTAGGCTGATAGAGGTAGCTATAGCAGAGCAGCTTAGGCTGAACTAGGAGACATGCAAAGCTCCTACTATACCACTTATATCACTTAGCACTACATCATAAGAAAACACAATACTCAGAGTTACCAAAAATAAAGGTGCTTTATTTTAGTGACAATATGCCAAAGGTATCTCAGAGGATATACTCCCATAGGAGGTAAGTAATATACACAAAATATATACACACAAACCAAAATCAGGTAAGTAACAGTTAGAAAAGTAGTGAAAATACTGTAGAACACAATAGAATGCAAAAGGAGAAAATAGGCCTAGGTGCAACACAAACCATATACTCCAAAAGTGGAATGCGAACTATGAATGGACCCCAGGCCTAGTGTAGTGTGTAGAGGGTCGCTCGGAGTGTAAAAAAACACTAAGAGTGTCCAAGATACCCCACCCCAAGACCCTGAAAAGTAGGAGTAAAGTTACCCTACTACCCCAGAAAGACAGTAAAGTTGAGATAGGGAATTCTGCAAGGACAACAACTGACTGCAAACCACTGAAGACGGATTCCTGGACCCGAGGACCTGTAAAGGAAGAGGACCAAGTCCAAGAGTCATGCAAGTGTCCAGGGGGGGCAGGAGCCCGCTAAACCCCGGATAAAGGTGCAAAAGGGCTACCTCCGGGTGGAAGAAGCCAAAGATTCTGCAACAACGGAAGGTGCCAGGAACTTCTCCTTTGGTCAGAAAATGTCCCATGGTGTGCTGGAGGATGCAGAGTTGTTTCCACACAGAAAGGCCGCAAACAAGCCTTGCTAGCTGCAAGAGTCACGGTTGAGGATTTTGGGTGCTGCCAGGGCCCAGGAAGGACTAGGAGGTCACCCCTTGGAGGAGGAGACAGAGGGGGCGCTCGGCAATACGGAGAGCTCACGCAGAAGCAGGCAGCACCCGCAGAAGCACCTGAACAGGCGTTTAGAAGATCTGAGCACGACGGTCAACTCAGCACAACAAAAGAGGGTCCTGCAAAGTCGGAGTCCAACTCAGCGAGTTGGGTAATGCAGGACAGAGTGCTGGGGACCTGGGCTAAGCTGTGCACGAAGGAAGTTTTGCAAGAATGCACAGAAGCCCTTGCAGATGCAGTTCATGCAGTACACAGGATTACTGTCTGGCGTGGGGAGGCAAGGACTTAACTCCACCAAATTTGGACAGAAGGGTCACTGGACTGTCGGGGACACTTGGATCCAGCTCCTTTGTTCCAGGGACCACGCTCGTCAAGATGAGAGGGGACCCAGAGGACCGGTGATGCAGAAGTCTGGTGCCTGCGTTGGCAGGGGGAAGATTCCGTTGACCCACAGGAGATTTCTTCTTGGCTTCCAGTGCAGGGTGAAGGCAGACAGCCCTCAGAGCTTGCACCACCAGGAAACAGTCGAGAAAGCCGGCAGGATGAGGCGCTACAATGTTACTGGTAGTCTTCTTGCTACTTTGTTGCGGTTATGCAGGCGTCCTGGAGCAGTCAGCGGTTGATCCTTGGCAGAAGTCGAAGAGGGAAGTGCAGAGGAGCTCTGGTGAGCTCTTGCATTCGTTATCTGGTGAGATGCCCACAGGAGAGACCCTAAATAGCCCTCAGAGGCAGATTGGCTATAGAGAAAGGTAATCACCTATCAGGAGGGGTCTCTGACGTCACCTGCTGGCACTGGCCACTCAGAGCTGTCCATTGTGCCTTCACACCTCTGCATCCAAGATGGCAGAGGTCTGGGACACACTGGAGGAGCTCTGGGCACCTCCCCTGGGAGGTGCTGGTCAGGGGAGTGGTGACTCCCCTTCCCTTTGTCCAGTTTCGTGCCAGAGCAGGGCTGGGGGAGATCCCTGAACCGGTGTAGACTGCCTTATGCAAGGAGGACACCATCTGTGCCCTTCAAAGCATTTCCAGATGCCAGGAGAGGCTACTCCTCCCGGGCCCTTCACAGCTATTTCCAAAGGGAGAGGGTGTAATACCCTCCCTCTGAGTAAATCCTTTGTTCTGCCTTCCTGGGACTGGGCTGCCATGGCCCCAGGGGGGAAGAAACCTGTCTGTGGGTTGGCAGCAGCGGTAGCTGCAGAGAAAACCCCGGAAAGTTAGTTTGGCTGTACCCGGGCTCTATGCTGGAGACCCGGGGATCCATGGAATTGTCCCCCCAATACCAGAATGGTATTGGGGGGACAATTCCATGATCCTAGACATGTTACATGACCATGTTTGGAGTTACCATTGTGACGCTACATATAGGTATTGACCTATATGTAGTGCACGCGTGTAATGGTGTCCCCACACTCACAAAGTCCGGGGAAATTGCCCTGAACAATGTGGGGGCTGCTTGGCTAGTGCCAGGGTGCCCTCACACTAAGTAACTTTGCACCTATTTAATTACCCATTCCCCGCAATTATCGACATTTACTTTTAAACCCGCTGAGTCATCTTTGACCTGAGTTGCTATTACTCATATGCACTGGCGATCACCCCACATTAACGGCATGTTCACTGATGCTGATCGGCTGTTTTTGAACGAGCCTTACATTTATTTATTTTACTTTTCTGCACTGTTATAATCATGGCCGCAGTACAAGGGCTAGCTTTTCCATTGTAGTTCAGGCCGTATTCCAAATTAACAGTAGCATTTCGCTACTAGGCTTCACATTACAAGACCAGGGGGTTTATTTTTACTTTGGGCATATGTTACACCATTTATTAGTGGTTACGTACTCACCACTGGCCTGACTTTGTGCTGTCATTACCAAGTGCCATGAATGGGGCTCTCCGGATTAGCCTGGATTTTTGGAATTTTTTGCTACCATTGTTAAAATAGCACCGTTTTCTGTTTGTTCAGCGCTGGTTAAACCTTTTTTTTTTCCTCGCTCACCTTTGTGCAGGACGTGTGTGTCTGGGCTTATCAGGGCCCATTTCGGCTTTCTCAGTTACTACTGGAACTCTATGTACCCCATGTTCGAGAGATGCTACTATTACCAGATTTTAGACAGGTACTCTAGTGCTGAGTTTAGCACTTTTTCCACTTTTCATAGATAGCTGGGCTTTACGGTGGCCTCACACTGCTAGTGACTCCCATTTTTTGTTATAGATTTGAACCTATTTGCCTGATTGGAGGCACTTCATTACTACCTACCAGGTCGGATGGTGGAGGTACAGTTATTAGTCTAACATTTTCTTTATCACCAATTTTAATTCTTCTCGAGCACGCTTTACCACAGACACAGGCTCTTTGGCAAATCTGGCATATTAACAGTATTTGCTATTTTAGGGTTCTTATTATCAATCTGGAGCACATTCCCCATTTGCCCTTCCTTGGTCTTTGGCAGTTCTTTGTCTGATTTTAGGGTTTTGCACTTGGGGGTGTCCCTCTAACTAAATAAAACCAACATTTTCTCTGGACTTTGTTGTGCCATGTCTACCTTCTCTATTCTCTGTTCACTTGGGCTGTACATCTCTTGCTCTATTTTTTAACTTGTATCTCTTTTCTTTGCAAATAACTGTGTTACTCAGTTATGGGTATTATTACACACAAGTATGTTTATATTATTGTTTTGTAGCCTTGAGGAAGTCACCTGTGTGACGAAACACGTGTTGGCTGTGTTTGATGAACGCTTTGTCTGTTTAAGGCAAACTGTGCCTTCAATTAAAGAAACTTCCTCCAATGAACTTGGGATATCTATGTATTCTTTCTTCAACTCCAGCGGCTTACCAGGGATACAAATCCTTGTAACTTGATTGTACTGTACCTCTGTGTGCTGTGGTCGCATTGTGTTTAACTTTGCACCTAACCTTCACTAAGTGAGGGTTAGACATATAGGTGACTTATAAGTTACTTAAGTGCAGTGTAAAATGTCTGTGAAATAACGTGGACGTTATTTCACTCAGGCTGCAGTGGCAGTCCTGTGTAAGAATTGTCTGAGCTCCGTATGGGTGGCAAAAGAAATGCTGCAGCGCATAGGGATCTCCTGGAACCCCAATTCCCTGGGTACCTAGATACCATATACTAGGGAATTATAAGGGTGTTCCAGTGTGCCAATCAGAATTGGTAAGATTAGTCATTAGCCTGCAGTGACAATTTTAAAAGCAGAGAGAGCATAAACACTGAGGTTCTGGTTAGCAGAGCCTCAGTGATACAGTTAGGCACCACACAGGGAACACATACAGGGCATACTTGATGAGCACTGGGGTCCTGGCTAGCAGGATCCCAGTGACACATAGGCAAAAACAAACATACATACAGTAAAAATGGGGGTAACATGCCAGGCAAGATGGTACTTTCCTACACTCACCACTTGTTGGCTTGTGTGGCACTCTTCTTTATAGCCTCGTAATTCATTCATATCGGGCCTGGTGTCATTTCCAGTCCTACCGTGAAGCAGGGACCAAGCACTGATTGTTTTAACTTAATTAGTGCCCGTCCTCTGCTCGCAACGTGAATGAGGTACTCATTTCTTTCACCCTCCCACTGTCTGCTGTCTTTATTTTCACTTTACTGTAAGGTTGTCGGTGCTACTTTAGCAGACTCGCTCAACTTTCCACAAGTTTTCAGATGCTCATGTTTTAGAAAATGCAATATTGAAGGTTTTAAGTATCCTCTGTTGAATGCGGTCTCCCTCTTACCTCTAGTAGCACAAGGTCTTTAATACACACCTTAGTGACACTTATCCTAGCATCACACTGATTAATAGCTGAACAAATAGGACTGGACTACAGCAGCCCAGGACATTCACGATGCACACACATGCACGCACATATATATCCAGCAGATGTGGTAACCCCCAAACTGCCTCTATAACTATGCGCGGTGGAATACTTAGTGACTGGCTATCCACACAGAAATGTCTGCAGTGAGTTAGAAGAACAAGCAATTGCAATACAATATGTCTAGCATTTTCTTGAGTTAGAGCTATTTGCATTGTAAATTCAGAACTGGACTTTTCTTGCTACATAAATTGGTAAACCCTGTCTCATAATTTTGTCCTTTCCTGACATGTTTTGGTGGTCACTGGCGGCTACTGACATCAGAAATCTGAACAGAAATTGGAAAATAATGCTGCAAAAGTATTTTCTTTTTATTTTAACAGAATTAAAAGTCTTGCAAGTATTCTTGCCTTGCATTTCAACGAGCGGAGAAGCCTGAGATTTATGGCCCCAATAAAAGAGATAAGCAATGCCCTGTGTGCAATGTTGTGAGTGCTGGCAGGGAAGGGCCCTTCAAAGAAAGACTCGAGATGCAAGGCTAAGCAAGTTTCACTTCATTGCTTTTAGGTTTAGCTACATTCTACTGGAATGGGCATATTGTGGCTTTTGTAAACGATCTGGTGTTTTTTTTGTAAAATAAGCTTATTTTAGGAATCAGAGGTAAACGAGAACAGCACTGGAATAAAGCCAAAACAAATGTCAGCGACAAGGGAGGAGATGGGAGGAACGGAATGCTGCAATAAAACGCAGGCAGCTTCCAGCCTGAAACACCCACAGTGAAAGGAGAGCACCAAAGTCAAAAATAGTCCATCACATTAACAGTGAAAGAAACCAAAATGGAATAATACAGTAGTTGGTGAGTGCTCTGAAACAGAAAAGGAGTGAGAAAAAGGCAGAACTGACCACTAGCAAGCAAGAATTTTTAAAGGACACTGCAACCAGCAAATTAAATCTCTTTAAGCCATAAGAAGTATACTAGAAGTATACATGAGGTTGATCTAAAAATGCTGGGAGGGGTTTCCTGGGTCAAAGGCGAGCCTCAGAGAGCAAGGGGCAGGGCCACCCTACCTTCTTGGTACTAAAAGGCATGTATTGCACAGGGAGCTGAAAGCTTGCTCTGCCTGCTGCTGCTGCCGGCTGTCTACCAGCATGTCCTCAGGCAGAGTGGTCCCGATTCTGGCACCATGGGCTCCGGGATTGTGAAATCACTGCTGAACCAAGGTAATGATGATACTTCTTTCACACGTAACTGCTGCTTGCAACATAGCTCAGAAGGTCATGCACCTGCTCGTAAAACCAGCATGACCACCTCTGAATTTATTAATTTTCTTGCACACTGCAAAGTAAACCCTCACTTGCTCCTCCGAATTTGTGGTTGCTAAAGGGACTAAGGTACAGTGAGATAAAGTTATTTGCCCAGCAGTACATGATGTGTTCAAAAGGGGTAGCTGAGATTCAGCTGCTGTTTCCAAAGTCTCTCAGAGCTATAGCACGTTTGACTGGGCCCAACTGTGACTTATCTTTATTATCCGAACAGCAGATGAGCAGCAGATAAATAATAAGACTGCAGCATTAGGTACATAGAAACACAATCTGACAGCTGGTGAAGAAATAGGACTAAACAATAGTGACTACTGACATTAGAAACTCGCTACAGGCTATAACTATAAATAATAAATATATACGTTAGCTGTTCATCCACCCATGGTTGATGAAATAAGCAGCATGCGTCAATTAAGAATAGCTAAGAATGACATCTATTGTGTTAGTGCCCAACAAGTTGACAAGACTGGATTTACAAGGGCATTATGCCCTGCACTGGAGTTATACATCAAAACACATCTTGTCTTAGTGATAGGTAGGGCAGCTAAGTGGATTCTGTACCTGTTGCAAACAACACTGTGAAATCTCGAGTAATGGATTATAATTCTGGCATTGCCAATTTAAATTTTCATCCTTCTGGGATAGGTGAAAAGAGTAGCACAGAGAAGGCCAATGCTGGAAAACAAACAGGTTTATGATGGTCATTATGACCCTGGCGGTCTTCTGACCGCCAGGGTTAATGTGGCGGTATCACCGCAGACAGGCTGGCGGTAATGACTGCCAAATAATGACCATCCTGGTGAACCCTTCCATAGGCAGCCAATGTACACCAGCGCCAGCGCGGTACGAACACTGAACCCTGCAGTAGCCACCTACAGGCAGGTGGAAGACAAGGATCCGTCCACTATATTATGACATAGCACAATGCCAGGATTTCCGGGACGGTAGCAATGACACCAAAAGGCTGGTGGAAACACATCATATAAAAGGAGACACTCACCTCCAGGGACACACAGGAGTGGCGGCCACCATGGAACCCGAACTGCAAGTCTTCCTGATTCTGTACCACGCAATGACCATCCTGGAGCATCAACGCCTATGAAGATGACGACTGTTAGTACAGCTGCCTAGCACACAAGGGAGGATGTAGGGAGGGAGGGGAGAGTGACACACACACACACACAACACACACCATACACACACACCACACACCAAGAACCATCTGCAGAGTAAAAGATCAGTAACAGATCCCTGGAGGAAAGAAACCCAGGACACATACACTGTTTCAACCACTGTATTCCTGTTGGATGAATATTCAAAATGCAAAAACATATACAACTGCATAGCTTTATACATGCAGGCCCAAAGGCCAGTCCAAAGTCACAAATGCCCACAAGGCAAAGTCCAAGCCCCAGCTTGATTCCTGACAACATCGGTACTCCACTGTTCAGGGGCATCATGTTGGAAATGGGCTGGCACCTCGGTGGGCAGAGGAGGGTGGGGGGCATCTTATTGGGAGGGGGCTCCTTGCCCACCGGTTCTGGCTCCTTGCCCACTGGTTTTGGATGGGCTCCTTGCCCACTGGTTCTTTAGGGGCTCCTTGCCCACTGGTTCTGGAAGGGGTTCCCTGCCCACTGGTTACTGAGGGGGCTCCTTGCCCACTGGTGATGGAGGGGGCTCCTTGCCCACTGGTTCTGGAGTGGGCTCCTTGGTCACAGTTTTGTGAGGGGCCTCCTTGGCCTTGGTTTTGGGTGGGGCCTCCTTGGGCACAATTTTGGGTGGAGCCTCCTTGGCCTTGGTTTTGGGTGGTGCCTCCTTGGCCTTGGATTTGGGTGGGGCCTCCTTGGTCTTAGATTTGGGTGAGGCCTCCTTCGGTTTGGATCTGGGTGGGGCCCCCTTGGCCCTAGGTTTTGGAGGTGGCTCCATGGTCTTGGTAGTCTGTTTGGGAGGGGTCGGCACTTTAGCCCTCTGTTTTGGGGGGGGGGGGGGCGGAGCAGTGTCCTTTGGGCAAGGGGTCGGGGTCACACTCATGTGCCACTTAGTGGCAGCTAGAGGCTTTGGGGGTGGCGCAGTGTCAGACTGGGTGCTTGAGGTACTGGACTGGGGGGTGGGACCTTCCTCTTACGGGCAGGACGGGGTAAGGGGAGGGAAGAGGTCAAGGCGGGCAAGGAAAAGTTTCTTAGGGCCAATGGGGTGGGATGTGGGAGGAGGGATAGAAGTGGAGGTAGAGGGAGTGGTTGTAGGAGTAGGAGTTGTGTTGCACTTGGGTGCAGGTGCATGGACAGTGTGCATGTGTGACGTGGATGGCTGTTGGGAGTCTGAGTGCAAGCGTTTGTGTGTCTGTGGAGGGGGGTCAGACAGAGTGGGGGAGGACAAACATGACTGTTTGGATGGATGTTGTGGTGGTGCCTGCAAGTGAGGTGGGTGTGCTGCATGAGGTGGTGATGGTGGTGGTGGTGACTGCGCATGTGGTGTGTGGGGTGCATGCCTGCAAGTCTGCTGTTGTGGTGACTGTGGGCAAGGCTGTGCAGGTGGCAGGTTCTTGGACTGTTGATGCAGTGCATGCAGGTGTGAGTGAGGGTGGAGGAGGAGGGGGAGACAGTGGAGTCCTTGCATGATATTGTGTGTGCATCTATGTGTTGACTGTGTGAGTGCTTGTGGGCTGAAGTGTGCTGCCTGTGTTTGTCTGTGCGAGTCTTGTGGATTGTTTTGGGTGCTGTAGGAAGTTGTCTCTGTAAATACTATTTCAAATAAGAAATAGTATGCACAGAGTCCAAGGGTTCCCCTTAGAGGTAAGATAGTGGCAAAATTAGATAATTCTAATTCTCTATTTTGAGGTAGTGTGGTCGAGCAGTAGGCTTATCAGAGGGTAGTGTTAAGCATTTGTTGTACACACACAGGCAATAAATGAAGACACACACTCAGAGACTTACTCCAGGCCAATAGGTTTTTATATAGAAAAATATATTTTCTTAGTTTATTTTACGAACCACAGGTTCAAGATTTGAAGTAAACACATAAAATGCAAGGTACTTCACTTAGATAACTTAGGAACTTTGAATAAAAGCAATATCATATACAGTCTTTGTTAAAATGGCAATAAGCTATTTTTAAAGTGGACACTGTGCAAAAATCAATAGTTCCAGGGGGAGGTAAGTAAAGGTTAGTTTGTGAGGTAAGTAAAACACTTACAAGTCTCAGTTCTGGGGCATAGGCAGCCCACCGTTGGGGGTTCAAGGCAACCCCAAAGTTACCACACCAGCGGCTCAGGGCCAGTCAGGTGCAGAGGTCAAAGAGGTGCCCAAAACACCTAGGCGCCTATGGAGAACAGGGGTGCTCCGGTTCCAGTCTGCCAGCAGGCAAGTACCCGCATCCTCGGGGGCAGACCAGGAGGGTTTTGTAGAGCACTGGGGGGGACACAAGTAGGCACACAAAACACACCCTCAGCGGCACAAGGGCGGCCGGGTGCAAAGCAGGCGTCGGGTTTCAGATAGGAATCAATGGAGGGACCCGGGGGTCACTCTAACGGTGCAGGCAGGCGCAGGGGGGCTTCTCGGGACAGCCACCACCTGGGCTAGGCAGAGGGTCACCTGGGGTCACTCCTGTGCTGAGGTTCAGTTCCCTTCAGGTCCTGGGGGCTGTGGGTGCAGTGCTGATTCCAGGTGTCGGGTCCCTTGTTACAGGCAGTCGCGGTCAGGGGGAGCCTCTGGATTCTCTCTGCAGGCGTAGCTGTGGGGGTTCAGGGGGGGTCGTCTCTGGCTACTCACGGGCTCGCAGTCGCAGGGGAGTCCTCCCTGTGGTGTTTGTTCTCTGGATCTCAATCCGGGGGTGTCGGGTGCAGAGTGTGAAGTCTCACGCTTCCGGCGGGAAACGTAAAGTCTTTGGAAGTTGCTTCTTTGTTGCAAAGAAGTTGCTGGTTTTGAGCAGAGCCGCTGCTCACAGGAGTTTCTTGGTCCTTTAGTCCAGGGCAGTCCTCTGAGGCTTCAGATGTCACTGGTCCCTGTTGGATGCGTCGCTGGTTGCAGGTTTTCGAAGTTGGAGACAGGCCGGTAGGGCTGGGGCCAAAGCAGTTGTCGTCTTCCGTCTTCTCAGCAGGCTTGTAGCTCAGCAGTCCTTCTTGTTTCTTCAGGTTGCAGGAATCTAGTTTCCTAGGTTCTGGGGTGCCCCTAAATAGTGAATTTAGGGTTGTGTTTAGGTCTGGGAGGGCAATGGCCAATGGCTACTGTCCTTGAGGGTGGCTATACCCTCTTTGTGTCTCCTCCCTGTGCGGAGGGGGGCACATCCCTAATTCTATTGGGGGAATCCTCCAAACTCAAGATAGAGGATTTCTAAAGGCAGGGGTCACCTCAGCTCAGGACACCTTAGGGGCTGTCCTGACTGGTGGGTGACTCCTCCTTGTTTTTCTCATTATCTCCTCCAGCCTTGCCGCCAAAAGTGGGGGCAGTGGCCGGAGGGCTGAGCATCTCCACTAGCTGGGATGCCCTGGGGCGCTGTAACAAAAGGGGTGAGCCTTTGAGGCTCACCGCCAGGTGTTATAGTTCCTGCAGGGGGAGGTGAGAAGCACCTCCACCCAGTACAGGTTTTGTTCTTGGCCACAGAGTGACAAAGGCACTCTCCCCATGTGGCCAGCAACATGTCTGGTGTGTGGCAGGCTGGCAGAAACTGGTCAGCCTACATTAGAAGTCGGATTGGTATTCAGGGGGCATCTCTAAGACACCCTCTCGGGGTATGTTACAATAAATTGCACACTGGCATCAGTGTGCATTTATTGTGCTGAGAAGTTTGATACCAAACTTCCCAGATTTCAGTGTAGCCATTATGGAACTGTGGAGTTCGTGTTTGACAAACTTCCAGACCATATACTCTTATGGCTACCCTGCACTTACAATGTCTAAGGTTTTGCTTACACACTGTAGGGGCATAGTGCTCCTGCACATATGCCCTCACCTGTGGTATAGTGCACCCTGCCTTAGGGCTGTAAGGCCTGCTAGAGGGGTGACTTACCTATGCCACAGGCAGTATGAGGTTGGCATGGCACTCTGAGGGGAGTGCCATGTCGAATTAGTCTTTTTCTCCCCACCAGCACACACAAGCTGTGAGACAGTGTGCATGTGCTGAGTGAGGGGTCCCCAGGGTGGCATAAGACATGCTGCAGCCCTCAGAGACCTTCCCTGGCATCAGGGCCCTTGGTACCAGGGGTACCAGTTACAAGGGACTTATCTGAGTGCCAGGGCCGTGCCAATTGTGGAAGCAAAGGTACAGTTTAGGGAAAGAACACTGGTGCTGGGGCCTGGTTAGCAGGGTCCCAGCACACTTTCAATCAAAACTTAGCATCAGCAAAGGCAAAAAGTTAGGGGGTAACCATGCCAAGGAGGCATTTCCTTATAGGTGCATACTTGTTAGAATGTGTGCGTGGGATGGGTTAGACTGGGAAGTGGTAGTTAGAGGGGGGGACGGACGGATGAAACAGGTACACTGGCTGCCATCAGTGAAGAGGCCAGAGCCTGAAACGATCCCTATAGGGCCGCCAATCCACTGTGAATGCCCTCCAGGAAGGCATTGTATTGCTGCATCTAGGATGGCAGCCCTGGATGACATTCACTATGGCTGACTGCCCTACAGAGATGGATCTCAGGAGGTCAATAGCCTCCTCACTGAGGGCAGCAGGGATGACTGGGGCAGGGCCTGAGGTGCTTGGGGCGAAGGAGATGCCCACTCTCCTGGGTGAGCGGGCACAGGCAACTCAATGGGGAGCTACTGGGAGGGCAGTGCTGGTACTGGTGTGGTGGTCAAACCTGTAGCTGGGGTGGTCTCAGAGGTGTCCACCACCACCAGGGAGGTCCCATTGGAGGAGTATTCAGAGTTAGTGGTATCAGCTCCTAACCCTGCCGTGGTGCACCCCTCTCCCTCCGTCCCCTCGGTGTCGATGGACTCTGCCTCCTGGGTCCTGTGGGCTACAGCTCCCTCGCTCACCGGTGCCCTTGCTCCTTTGCCAGATGATGCTAATGCACACACGACAGGATGACAAAAGGAGAAAGAAAGGGAGCACAGGGTCAAACACAGTGCCAATAGCACAAATGGCATATACATCACTGTCACACACTGAGACTGAGAATGTGCAGTATGGACCACACTGGCATACCATTGGCTAAGTACCACAGCAGGTAGGAGCCAAACACTGCCAGCTACACACCAACTGGGACCAGATAAGCCCTGTTTGACATGGGAAGCCAGCTACCTAGCTATCAAAAACATGCATTTCACCCTATTAACCTAAGCTGGACCATGCAGCAATGTCTAAACTGACATATTGGGGCATCCACTGACTAGTACCCTGCACCCAAATCCCATGCCAGGCAAAAGAGATGGTTGTCAAACACACTGTACTTACCCCCTTGTGGCTGCTGTGATGCCCTCAAGCGCCCATCCAGCTTGGCTCCATCCACCGCCAGTATGCAGGCCATCGGGGGTCACGTTCTGACGGGCATCCCTCCCTCATTGGGGGCCGTCCCCAGTTGGGCCTCCGTGATCTTCTGGGCCCAGCTTCTCAGGTCCTCCCACCGTTTCCTGCAGTGGGTGCTCCACCTGCTATAGACCCCCAGGGTCCGCACGTCCTTGACGATGGCACGCCACACCCCCTTCTTCTGATGGGCACTGACCTGCAGAGGAAACACAAATAGTGGGACAACATTAACCAGACAATCCAGTCTGTCACACGTATGGCCTACAAAATGCATTGTCCCCTCATCAGGCACACACATGAAACGTACCCCTGCATTAACGCTGCCACCAGCCATACCCCCCCATATGACACAATGCCAGCACACACACACATCTCCATGCAGCCATGTCACATGCAACATACCCATGGTGTACTCACCTGTTGGTCTAGAGGCCCATACAACTGCCCATACAGGGGTAGGACCCCATACACAACTCCAACTCCTCCAACGTGAAGGCTGCGGTCCTTTCCCCCTGTTGCGCGAGCCATGGCATGTTCTAGACACAGGTCACAGCAGCACACGCAGTGGAGCTGTTGTCCTATGGAAAGTCAGGAATCAAGTGAAGTGGTAGAAAGAAAATGGCAGTCACATCCGTGGCGGTGAACACCGTCACTTCCAGCGTTGATCATCATTGGTGCCCATACTCCATAGAGGGCTATGTTAGCTAATGAGGAATTGCACGACGGTGCAGACCGCCTGCCGCCATGACGCGAACGCCGGTGGAGTGAGGTCACTTCCACCTGTCCTTGAATACAGGACAGACTGGTTCCATTTTCTAATGCTGGTACACATGTACAGATTGATAAGTGCATCATTGTAGTCGAATGTACTCACCTATACAATTCCAGTGTCCAACATACAAGCAAGCTCTGTATACACTGCTGTAGTGTGTTGATGGTTCCTGTTGTCACTCCCTTCTTACTTTTGGGTCCCTTAGGTACCAACCACTGCGGAGGAATAGGAGGAAGAGGCAAGCACCCGTGTACAGACCCCTTGTGGACTTGGCTACACTGGAGGACAGGCACATCATACTCACCTATCGTCTGGACAGGGCCACAATCACTGAGCTGTGCGCACTATTGGAGCCTGATCTGCTACCTGCTATCCATTTCACCACAGTAATACCCCCTCTTGTTCAGGTACACTCAGTGCTCCATTTCCTGGCAACTGGCTCTTTCCAGGTGACAGTGGGCTTGGCTGCAGGAATGTCACAGCCAATGTTCTCTATTCTGCTTGCAAGGGTTTTGGAAGCCTTGCTCAAACACATGTGCAGCTACATTGCATTCCCCCAGGTAGATGATTTACCCGCTGTGAAGGCTGGATTCTATGCAATGGGACATATACCACATGTAATTGTGGCCATTGACGGGACCCATATTGCCTTAGCCCCCCCAGGACCAATGAACAAGTGTACAGGAATAGGAAGAGTTTCCACTCACCTAATGTCCAGACGGTGTGCCTTGCTGACCAGTACATCTCTCACGTCACTGTCAAGTATCCAGGGTTGGTGCATGATGCCTTTGTCCTGAGGAATAGCAGTGTCCCACAGCTGATGGCACAACTACAGAGGCACAGAGTGTGGCTAATAGGTGAGCCTGAGTCATAGCCATGTCATTGTGCATGTGTGTCCCTTCTTGCAGGTGATCCCGGCTACCCAAACCTGTCCTGGCTCCTGACCCCTGTTAGAAATCTGAGAACAGGGGCTGAAAATAGGTACAATGATGCTCATGGGCGTACCAGGAGGATTGTTGAAAGGTCCTTTGGGCTCCTGAAGGCCAGGTTCAGGTGCCTCAATCTGACAGGTGGATCCCTATGCTACTCCCCTGAGAAGATCTGCAGAATTGTTGTTGTGTGCTCCATGTTGCACAATTTGGCCCTCAGATGGCATATGCCATATCTGCAGGAGGAGGGGGTGACAATGCCACTGTGGCAGCAGTGGACACTGAGAACAGTGAGGAGGAGGAAGAGGAGGAGCATGTGGACAACAGGACACATATGATCCTGCAGTACTTCCAGTGACACTTAGGTAAGACTGTTGAACTAAACATTTCTATATTTTAGTGTTGTGCTATGTGACTGTAGCATAATGCAAGTCATTACCTTTGTATCCCACCTGATTGTCACATATGCCTTCCATTTTTGCAGATGTTGGTATTGTTCCAACAGTGTACTGCTGTGACGTGTACAGACTGCTGAGACACATTTGTAGGATGGATCAACATGCTACTGGACATTTACACAGGATCATGCAGTTCACTACAGTTCAATACATTGTACATTACCTGTAGATAAAGCACTATTACTCAAGTTGTGTCCAAGGGTGTTTATTGAAAATTGGTATACAATGGGAAGTGCGATAGAGTGGGGTGATGGTTGGGAATAAATCAGTGTAGTGGGCCAGTCTGTTTGCAGCACAGGTCCAGTGTCCAAGGTGCCATAGGAAGGGGAGCAATTGCAGTTCAATGTGGACAAGGTGACACAGTGGAACACAAGGGGGACATTCAGGAGGGCCTCATTTGCTGGCAGTGATCTTTGTCTTGGCAAGTGACTCTGGTGTCTTTCTGGGTCGCAGTGACCGTTTGCAGGGTGGTTCACCTTCTGCAGAGGGAGGGGTGCTGGTGGCCTGTGGGTCCTGTGGCATGGCCTTCTGTCCACTAGCTGCAGCAGATGTGAAGGGCTGGTCAGTATACTGACTAGTGGAAGGGGCCCGCTGGTGTGCTGTGTAGTCCCTCATGATGTTCGCCATATCACCCAGCACCCCTGCAATGGAGACCATGGTGGTGTTCAGGACCTGCAATTCTTGCTTGATCTCCTGGTGGTGTTTCCCCTGCATCCGCTGGTTCTCCTGCATGATTTTTATCACCTGACCTATCCTATCTTGGGTTTGTTGATCTGCCCCCAGGACATTAGTGAGTGCCTCCTGGGCAGTTGGTTTCCTAGGCCTGTCCTCCCACTGGCGCACAGGTGTTGTCCTACCGTCCCTGGCCTTCTGTCCCTGTGTTCCCTGAATGGTGTGCACACTGCCACTGACCCCTGGATCCTCATTGTATTGCCTGTGAGGTGTGGACGGGGTCCCTGTACAGGTGGGTACAGTGCTGGTTGACGTGTCTTGGGACAGAGGTCTGGGGACGTTGGGTGGCTGCTGTGGTGTTGGATACTGAGGGGGGAGGCTCTGTGGTGGACTGGGTGTGGGCTGGGGGTAGCCGACTGACCAGTGGTCCCTGATGGGCCAGGGAGTTCATCCAGATCCAGAACTCCAGAGTTACTGTCATCACTGGGGGTATCTTAGCTGGGTCACCTCCTCGCCGCTGAGATTGGCTGGGGCACCTCTGGGGATGTAAGTGGTGTATTATGCTTCATGTCTGTTAAATATTCTGCATCCCTAGCTTCCCCTATATTATTGCTGTTGCCCTCCATGCTGTGCATGCATTGGTGGTGGGTGCATATGCAGGGCTGGAAGGGATGTGTATGCAGTGGGTATGGCATGCAGGGTTTGGCATTTAGGTTTGTTGATGGTGGTGGTGCACTGTGTGGGATGAGTGGGGGTGATGGGAGTCAAGGTGGGGGTCGAAATGGCATGCAGGTATGGGGGGTGATAGGTAGTAAATGCTGACTCACCAGTGTCCAGTCCTCCGGCAACTTCAGTGAGTCCCTCGATGCAGGATTGCCAAGACTTGCTCCTCCCATGCTGTTGGCTGTGGGAGAGGAGGTGGGGGTCCACCACCAGTCCTCTGGATGGCGAGCTGGTGCCTTGCTGCAATGGAACGCATCTTCCCCCATAGGTCGTTCCACCTCTTCCTTATGTCGTCTCTTGTGCGTGGATGTAGTCCCAGGGCGCTCACTCTGTCCATGATCCTCCACCATAGCTCCATCTTCCTGGCAATGGATATCTGATGTACCTGTGCTCCAAACTTCTGTGGCTCTACCCTGACTATTTCCTCAACCATGACCCGCAACTCCTCATCGGTGAAACAGGGTGCCTTTTTGGGGACATGGGTGTTGTGTGGTTTGTTTGTAGGTTGTGCAGGGGTGATGTGTGATGTGGTGGGGTGTGTGGTGTGTGGTGTTTGTCGGCTGAATTGGTAGTTGTGATGTGTGCAGTTCTCTTTTGGAATGTCCTCACAAAGTGTAGCTGTCTTGTCGTGTTTGCAGAGGTTTGTGGGTGATGTGGGGGGTGTTTTATAGTGCTGTTGGTGGGTGTTTGGGGTGTGTGTATTTGTGTCAGGTGTGGGTTTTTTGTTCAGGCCAATGTTGTCTTGTTTTGTATTTGTGTGGCCATATCCGCCACGGCGGTGTTCACCCCCAGTGGTTTGCAATAGTTGAATGTCCGTTTTGGTGATTCGTGGGTCATTATTTGGAGGGCCTACAATTGGTGGCGTAATGGTATGGGTGGTAGTTCCGTCAGTTTATCATGTTCAGTGGGTCTGGCGTATTTGTGGTTCTGGCTGTTTTCTGTTGGTTTTGTATGTGTGTGTCATAATCTGGAGGACGGATATTTGCCTCCGTGGCGGTATGTTGGTTGCAGTCACCGCAGCGGAATTTGGAATTTACCACCAATGTCATAATGAGGACCTATATGTTTTGTTGTGTGCTTTGAGGAAAAGGCCGGTGCTGCTGTTAGGTGCCGTTGGAGGGTTGTTTGTTTGTGATGTCATGAGCACGTAACTCGCATTTGCAGTGTTTAGAGTGTGCATCTCTGGTACCGAACCTTGCACATGCAATCTGAGGAGTTTGCAAGTGTGGCACTGGAATTTTGGACAGGCAGCGTGAAGAGTTTGCTCCTGGAGCTTGCAAATAACATTTTACATATCTGCAGATTTTCACAACAAGCGCAAATGGTTTTCACAGGTGGCTATACAAATTTGAATGAGCGCAAAACTATCAGTTGCAATCAAAAGCAATGCTTTAATCGTGTTGATTCAGGACTGTAGCGCATTGCTTCAGGTTCAAATGACATAAATATATCAATGTGCTGTGCTACAAACTAGTTTAATTATTCCTGAGAAATCCATTATGTTTGTGTGTAAATATTATGCATTGTTTGACCAGCCAACACGTGTTTCACCACTGGAATTATGTGTAAGGGGATGGCTAATTTATGCGACAAGGTTGAGTATATTGTGAGGCAAGAAAAGGCAAATTATGCTGCGTAAGGCATAATTTTAGGATGGTACTACGTGATTATTTCATCATTAGGATTGAGTCTGCGATAGCATGCGCTAGCGCATGTGTATTGCGTGTGAGACACTTTTGTAGTTAGAAAAGGGCTTGGAGCCCGCCTGTTGCTCACTGTTTCTTGGCTTTTATGGCACTGTTCTTTACAGCCTCGTAATTCGTCCACTTCAGGCCTGGCATAATTTCCGGTCCTGTCCATGGAGCAGGGACCAAGAACTGATTGATTTATCTAAATTAGTGGCCGTCCGCTGCTCCCGACCTGATTGAGATACTATTTCTTCCATCCTCCCGCTTCATGCTGCTCCCTCATTAGCGTTATTTTTCTTGCTTTTTACATGCTCTTTACATGAGCACCCAATTACTTTACACAAGTTTAGATTATTTTTTTAATAACGGAGCGATTAACCACTAATCATAGGATGTTGAGTTAACGCCAGCCCTCAAACCTCATTCCGCAGTTCTAAAGTTAGATGCACTGGCCTTAGGGCACAATTATTTTCGGCTCAACCTCCTGAGCTGCCATCTGGACAATCTATTCTCTACTCTTCTAACCTCTAGTCCTGTTTCTCTGCCGCTTCCTTGGCTACCAATGCAGTGAATGACTAACCTGCAAACGAAGACTTCCTTTAGGCTCCATATCACATCGCCTTTTCTCCAAACAACATGAGATTTGGCATGGCTGGTATCACTAAAGGCCTCTCAGAGGGCATGGCAAAGCCTTCCAGTTGGTAACAGCCAGGCTCCTGCAAGATTGCTATTTTAGACCTTGAAGTTAGTATTTGTCTCATAGCTGTAACTACACATCCTGAAAACGTTGCAGTAACTGTTTCTTCCTATCTTGTGCTACAAAACCATTGTTGATTTATGTTACCTTTTTTTCATATCCAACCACAAAGGACTATTGAGTGAACAAATGCATGACACTTTTTTGGTGTACTACAACTGCCTGTTACTTGCACACCAGTACTGCTAAGTAGCAAGCTGCCTGGCTTCAGTTTTTCTTGTTTTGCTGTGGAGAGTTGCATAGCGCGGTTTGCTATTTATTTGTGTGACCTTTTGAGTGAAGATTTATCAAGAGAACAATTTGACCTATGTATTATTAGTTAAAGGAATTCAACATACACTTCTTTTGTCTCCTATTATAACTTTTCAACATGCTGCACAGCAGACACAATGCTTTACAAATTAGCTTAAGGACATTGGCAAAGCCAATAGCTCTGGCTTAACACACCCTTTCTGCTTGTCTGTCTCAAATTCATTCACCACCTCCTAAACAAACTACCTATCTCTCTCTGTCTTCCTTTCCATCTATTCTGTGCAGCTCTCATCCCTATCTATTCACCATGCCACATAGTTCCACTACACAATTCCACTCCACACCACACAATTTCACCCCACACAGTTCCACAACTAACAGTTCCATCACAACCCACATAGTTCCACTTCACACCACATACATCAACTACACTCCAAGCCAAAACACATAGACAAAAAATATTGTCATTTACAGCGCCAATAGCTCTAACTCTTGCAAATGCTAGACCTTTTGCATTGCAAATGCTTGTTTTTATTTGGTGTAAATCTGTTCAGTAGTTTTTGAGATATTAAAGGAAAAGGAAATTTGTATATCTAGGGCTGCGGATCCAGAAAGATCTCCAGCTGAGAACTGATTGGCTGCCAACACTTTATACAAGAAGAGTTGGCAGCCATTTTAAGATTCACTTCATAAAAAAAGAAAATGGGGCAGTGTATATATAACCTAGCCCCCTAGCCTTGGTCCAGGGATCCCACTGGGACCCCCTCAAGCCTTAAAAGCATTTTTTTTTAAATCACAGAGAAATCCACAGCTTGATCATCACCTCCCTGAGGCAAATTTAATCATGATATAATGGGGGGGGGGGGGTGTGTGTCCTGTGAACCCCCTGAACCATGAAACCGCATGCCCCCCTGCACCCCAGAGACCACCACCTCCCTGGGGCATTGTTTAAAAATAAATAAAAGGGGGGTTCTGCAGACCCCCCCAAGCCCTGGGGACTGCCACTTTCCCAGAACTAGAGAATGGTTTTAGGAAGGGGTCCACGTGAGCCCCCAGCCCCAGGGACTACCACCTCCCGGGGCCAAATCGAAGAAAGAGGGTAGCTGCATGGCCTCCCTCGTGGAGACATACATATCCCAGGGGATCGCCACCCCCCAAGGCTGTCTCCCACTACCTCCTCAGGTGCCCACCCTTGGGAGGTAGTTGTTTCCTTTTGCTTGTGGGAGCTGACAGCTTCTGCCAAGCAAAAGCAAACACCCTGCTTTCAGCAAGTGGGAGCTGTTCAACTGCTCCTGCTTGCTGAAAGCAGAGATTTAATCTCTCTCCCTGCCCGCTGTCACGCGGGTAGGGAAAGAGATGAAAACATTGCTCCTGCATGCAGGGAGCTGCTATTTAAAGCAGCTCCCTACATGTGGGAGCAATGCTGGTTCCCACAGGAGACAGGAGCCTGTGGGACCGCAGGGGCTTTGGTGCTCCCTCCGCAGTCCCCATAGGTATTAATGGCTACCCTGGGCACCATTGAATATTTGACTGAGCTCTGGGGTCCTCAGGACCGAAATCGGTCTGGGGGCACAGGCCCCCCATCCCTTTAGAAGAAAGGTATTTGGCCTCAGGAGGTAGTGGTCCCTGAGGCCTGGGGGGTGTGCGGTAACCCCCTCCTCATACTTTTAAAATGTAGCCTGGTGAGTTGGTGGTCACCGGGCTCTGGGGGGGTCCGTATGTCCCTCACCTAAGTTTTTTATTATGTAGCCCCACGGAGGTGGCGGACCCTGTTGCCCATGGGGTCTGTGCGCACCCCCCATATATTTTTTTTATTGTTGTAGTGGGGAGGTGGTGGACCCAGGGGTGATCTGCGCTGGCCCAGCGGCCAAACCCACTGCACACTTGGTTATAGGTGGTTGGACGCTGTGCATGGCTATATATTGTTAAACCAAACCATAAGTTGTATATAAATGTATACAAAGAAATGCACATACCTAAATACATACATATAATCAAATTATGCTTAGGGTTGCAGATCCTCCGCGGATCCAACTGTCCCCATGCTGATATCTGATTGGCTAGCAACACTTCAGCAAAGAAGTGTTGGCAGCCATCTTGGGACTCAGCTTCAGCCCACTCCCAGAGAAAAAGACGACAAAAAGAAAAGGGGCCAAGGTAAAGTCACTCTGACCCCTTAGCCCTGGTGCTGGTGTCCCTGAGGAACCCCGCCAGGGCTAAAAAGCATTAAAAAAACAAAACGGAGAAATCCGCTGATGGATCTGCAGATTTTTCTGACAGTTAAAAAAAAGAAAATGCGGTTTCCAACGCCTTTTTGAAATTTGCCTCCAGGTGGCCCAGGTCCCAGGGGCATCATAGAGGAGGGGGTGCACAGGGCCCCCCTCCTTGGGCTTTAATAATCCCTGGGACGTTCACCTCCCTGCGGCAAATGTGCAAATAAGGTTACCACCCCCCAGGGCAAAAATGTTTTAAAGTAAGTGTGGGTGGCACAATGGCCTCCCCCACAGCCCCGGAGGACCACCACCTCCCCGGGGCTATCCATTTAATTAATTCGGAGGGGCCTGTGACCCTCTGCGACCCCCCCGGGGAAGGACCCGGGGACCACCTCCCCACACAGCTATTCTTGTTGGAGGAGGGCCGTGCGGCCCCCCTCGTGGAGCCACTGATGGCTCTGGGCGGCTGGCTCCTGCTATGTCCCTGGGTGCCCACCCCTGGGACATAGCTATTTCTCTATCTCTATCTCTGTCTCTCTCCCTCACTTTCACGCACCCACTCACAAGCCCACTCAGACACTCCTGCACCCACTCACAGACCCACTCAAACACTCATGCATCCACTTACAGACCCACTCAGACCCTCATGCATTCACTCGCAGCCCCAGTCAGACCCTCACACACCCATTCACAGACACATGCAAACAGTTATGCAGCCACTCACACACCCGTTCAGTCTGTGACACACACACTCACAGACCCAGTGACACTTTCATGTACCCACTCACAAAACAGCGCCCACACTGACGCACCCACTAAAATACTGATGTCCGCACTCTCACACTCAATCTGACAGCCACTCTCACCCCAAGATACGCCCTCTCACATCTATTCTCACACCCAGACAACTTCCGCCATGCACGGCCAAAGGGCAATGCGCAACATGGGGTGGGTGGTTTGGGAGGTTGGCCGCAGGGTCTGGATGCAGGCCAGGTCTTGAAGGCAACCTCCGCTGCACATGGGTGAAGGCTGTGCATGGTGTAATGCTGGTTAGTTATAGGGGGTTGGCCACAGGGCCTGGCCAAAGGCTGTGTGCGGTGGTGGTTGGGTTAACGTATAGTAATGGAAACAACTATACATTAAAAAAAAATAGAAATTCATTGAAATAAACAGAGGTTACAGTTTTTTTGCCAAATATTTTACTGCAAATTTGACATTGATATTACCAATTATGTTATAAAAGATGTCATGGGTGGCATAATTTATGGGTAATTAGCAGTGTTTGGCAAAAGTGCGAGTTACAGTTACCTTAAGGCACACATTATAGTTACTAGAGATAACTATAACTGGCGAATGTCAAAGGTTTTGTACGGTTAAAATGTGAGCTTAACTATAACGTCCCTGTAACCTTTGTTTTTTTCTGTGAATATATATATATATATATAAAAATATATATATATATATACATATATATGTTTCTGATGGATACAACTACCGGTGGATTCCTCACCTTATGAATTCTCCCATGTGCCAGCATCCAACGGAAAATCTTCTTCCCAGCTCTCCACAGCAACAAGGACATCACAATTGCACGGCTCCACGCAACTCCGTCTAATGGCACCGTGCCAATAAGAGGTCCTCGCCGGCGTGCTGACGTCAGTTCCCTTTTTTCCGTGCCTTCGACGCTAACAGTTTTCTCCTAGTTCTCGCTGCTGTTGAAGGTGTCATCTTGTATCTGGTGGGATTTTGTTTCTGGTTACACTGTCTCCTCCTAGGAAGTTGGGATTTAAACTGTGTTGAGAGTGCGGGGGCCGCATGTCGGTCACTGACCCTCATGATGATTGCCTTTAGTGTTTGAGCTCTAAGCATGACGTTGAGGAGTGTGTATCCTGCCAGAGCATAAATCCAAAGGCTCTGAAGGAGAGGGAAGCCAAACTCTTTTTGGCTAAGGTGAAAAAAGGTCATAAGAGCCACTGCAGGTCGTTCTCTCACACTTCGTCGAAGAAGCACAAGAGACGACGTTGTCATGACTCTCGGCGTCATTCGGCCCGGAGCCGTTCAAGGTCCAGGTCTCCATCTAGACGGCGCCGTGCGATGTGAGAGGTTAGTCCGACTGTGACTCCACAACCTCTAAGCCCTCAGGCATCTCCGGCGCCATCGGTCTTCGAGGTGGTCCCGCCTCCAGAGAGTCCTCGCTTTTCACCTGTGGCGCAGGATTTGGATGCTCAACAGGCACAGGTGCAGCATGGAGACCAGTGATATCCTACCTTCCCGGCTCCAGGAGCGGATCCGGAGGCATTTTTAAATGCCATGTTTTCTATGTTTAGTGCTATGGCCCCTGCTGGTGCACTGGCTGGTCCCACGTGTCCTTTAGCATTTTCATTGGGCTCCCTGGCTCCTTACAAGGCGGCGCCGTTTATGTCCTTCTATCCGGCTGAGGGTGCCGGTTCAGCGCCGATGACGTCGCCACAGAGACCTGCCATTCCGATGACGTCGCCTTTTAGACCTGAGGCGCCGGTGTCATCACCCTTTCAGTCGACGCCGATGACGGAGCCACAGGTGTCCACGGCGCTGATGGGATCCGCTCTGGCGCCGGATGGCTCCGGATTAGACCAAAGTCAACCTTCTTCTCCTGGTCCGTGCTTTTCAGTTCTGAAGCCGGTGTCATCGACGTCGGCTAATTCTATGTCGACGCCACGGTTAGGGGCCAGGCTGAGGTCGTGTAGAACGGCTTTAAGACTTTTGGAGGAAGAAGAGTACCAGCGGCAGTTGTTGGAAGAAGGGGAAATTGTGGAGCCCTTGGGGGAATATCAAGGGCTTGACTCAGCCAGTGGGCTAGACACTTCCCCGGAATGGAACCTTTCTTCACCAGGGGACTTTACGGAGGAGACGGCCTCTTTCCATACTGTGGTCAGGAAGGCAGCACATTTTTTGGATCTTCTGTTGGCTGCTGCAGAGGTCAAAACTAATATCTTAACTGAGGTCCTGCATCCTTCTTCGACTTCGGCAGATCCATTGCTTCCGTTTTATGATACTCTTACGGAGCCTATCTTAGGGGTATGGAGGAAGCATTTGGTCACCAGTTGTCAACAGATCTGTGGCAAGGAGGTACAGGGTAGCTCCTGGGGATCTGGGATTCTTGTCAAAACATCCTACCCCGGAGAGTCTGGTTGTTCAGGCCTCTTGTTCCACACGGTCTGCACCAGTCTCCTTCCCTCTGATTCCGTCGGACAGGGAATCAAAGAAGATGGAGCAGTCGGTGAAGGAAACGTTTTCTTCTTGATGTATGGCAGCAAATGCTACCTATGTATTGGGTGGATACGAGCACGCCCTGATGGATTCAGCTAGGGCTATGTTTCCGGACTTGCTGCAGGAGGTGCAAGGACAATTTGGAGAACTTCTGTTGGATGGTCAGGCTGCAGCAAAGCGGTCTGGTCTGGATTCTACAGATTCAGTGGCCAGGGCGATGGGTACCTCTATTGCTACCAGTAGGCATGCATGGTTGAGGTCCTCTGGCTTTTCCTTGGATGTCCAGACTGCTCTCTTGGACTTGCCTTTTGATGGGGAAAAACATTTTGTTGCTAAAGCTGACTCTGCCTTAGAGTGCTTAAAGGACAGTAGGGCCACAGCAAAGTCTTTGGGTCTGCAGGCTTCCACTACTACCCCTTTCAGGTCCTTTTGGAGGTTCAGGGGGTTTGGGCAAGGAGCTGTTTACCGTGGGAGACCCCAGTCCACATTCCAACAGCCTACCAGCCTCCCTTATAGGTCCTTTAGAGGGCGGGGAGGGTTCGGACAAGAGGGGCCACCCAGCAGCACCCTGCGTCATCCGCTTCCTCTGGAGGACAACAACAAGGGAAGCAGCCCTAGTTTTCTGCCCATTTTCATCCATACTTCTCCTGTAGGGGGGAAGATTACGTCTTTTTCTCCACGAGTGGGAGTTAATCACATTGGACTCCTGGGTTCTGAACATTGTGAGGGAAGGATATGCTCTCCCTTTTCAGGAGTTTCCCCCTCCCATCCCTCCCCGTCCCTCGTTTTGTTCAGAAGACCATCTATTGTTGCAGAAGGAGGTTCAAATCCTGTTATCAAAAGGTGCAGTGGAGTTGGTTCCAGAGCAGGAAAGGGGTCAGGGTTGTTATTCGAGATATTTCCTGATTCCCAAGAAGGATGGTCGATTGAGACCAATCCTAGACCTGAGGATTTTGAATTGGTTCCTCAAACAGGAAAAATTCTAAATGCTGACTATAGCACAGGTACTTCTGGCGTTGAACAGAGAGGATTGGATGGTGTCCGTCGACTTGCAGGATGCTTACTTTCATATCCCTGTATTCAAGTCACACAGGAAGTATCTCCGGTTTGTGGTGGGGTCGCAACACTACCAGTTTGCGGTCCTTCCGTTAGGTCTTACTTCAGCACCTCGAGTCTTTACGAAGGTGATGGCGGTGGTTGCAGCAAGTCTCAGAAGGAAGGGAATGTCGATATTCCCTTACCTGGACGATTGGTTGATCAAAGCCAAGTCTCCGGAGCTCATGCTGCATCACTTGCAGATGACAACTCAGTTGTTGTTCAGTCTGGGCTTTTCGGTAAACGTGCCCAAGTCTCACCTGGCGCCCTCTCAGCGCCTCCTGTTCATAGGGACCGTACTGGATACAACATTGAATCGGGCCTATCCTCCGCCTCAGCGGATTCAGGACATCCAGGCGTTGATTCCAATGTTTCAAAATGGAGCGGTTGTTCCAGTCCTCAAGGTCCTACGCCTGCACGGTCTGTTCGCTTCTTGCAGTCTGTTGGTCACTCATGCACGTTGGTACATGAGGGCTCTCCAATGGTGCCTCCGCAAGCAGTGGTTTCAACACAAAGGGTATCTCGAGGAGTAGATAACGAACTCCAGAGACGCTGCAGCGGATCTACAATAGTGAGCTGTGGATGGCAACCTTTCTCAAGGAAGGCCATTTTCACTGCCGCCTCCGGTGGCCACGGTCATGACGGATGCTTCCACTTTAGGGTGGGGAGCTCATCTGAGGGACCTGGAGATCAAGGGTTGTTGGTCTCCAGTGGAACAGACTTTTCATATCAATCTGTTAGAATTGCGGGCGATACGTCTGGCTCTCAAGGCCTTCTTCCCGCCCCCTTTGCGGTCAGTCAGTTCAGGTCCTGATGGACAACACTACCGCGATGTGGTATATAAACAAACAGGTAGGAGTGGGGTCGTACCTTCTCTGCAGAGAGGCTCTGCGACTCTGGTCCTGACTCCTGGGACCATCGGATTTGCTTGGTAGCGAATTATCTGGCCGGGGTGCTCAACGTACTTGCCGACACTCTCAGTCAACATTTCTTGGCCGATAATGAGTGGCATTTCCATTCGGATCTGGTACTTTACATCTTTCAGATGTGGGGTTCTCCAAGGATAGATCTGTTTGCCATCTGGGAGAACGCGCACTGCCTGTCATTCCGCAGCCTCCAGTATCCGGTGCAAGGAGCTTTAGGGGATGAGTTTCAGATCTCTTGGTGCAACCAGTTGCTTTACGCGTTTTCCCCCATACCCTTGATTCCTCGGGTTCTGAGGAAGATTCACAGAGATTGGGCTCAGGTCATTTTAATAGCCCCGGATTGCCCAAGAAGGGTGTGGTACACGGACCTTCTCCAACTCTCACTGCACCTTCATGCCTGGAGATTGAACGGGCAACCTGAGTTCTTTATCTCTCCCACCAGAGTTAGTGGATGTTATTTTATCGGCCAGGCGACACTCCTCTATGACCGTTTATGCCGGCAGGTGGGCAAAATTTGTGGCTTGGTGTGGAGAGAAGCAAATTGATCCTTTGAGGGCCCATCTATCTGATGTTCCGCTGTTTGCATTAGCTGTAGTTCAGAATGGTTGTGCAGTTGCTACTGTTAAGGGCTATTTGGCAGCACTGTCAGCCTTTCTTTGCCTTCCGGATCAGCCCTTCTTGTTTAAATCGCCTATTGGTATTAGGTTCTTGAAGGGTTTGACTAATAAGTTTTCTCCCACTCCTTTTCTTATGCCTCAGTGGGATCTGAATCTCGTTTTAACTTTTTTATTGGGTTCGCCGTTCGAACCCATGCATTCTTGCCCGTTAAGATTTTTAGGTCCATATGTACTAAAGCAGTTTTCCATAGACACAGAATGGGTAAAACTGCTTGGTACATCTGGCCCTTAGTTCTTAAGTGATAGCTAGAACATCTGTTAGACATGTTGGTGAACTTCAGGCTCTTTGTGTTAAACCTCCCTTTACTTTATTCTTTCCTGACAAAGTGGTGCTGAAAACCAGGGCGGCTTTCCAACCAAAGGTTGTCACTCCTTTTCATATGGGGAAGACCATTACCCTACCATCTTTCTACCCTCCTCCTAACCCCTCAAAGGAGGAAGAGAGGCTCTATCGCTTGGACCCCAGAAGGGCCCTCAGTTTTTATACTGAGAGGACAAAAGACTTTAGCTTGGAAGACCAGCTGTTCGTGGGATATATTGGAAAGAGGAAGGGCAGAGCGGTCCATAAAAGAACGATCTCCAGGTGGGTCATTCGTTGTATCAAGGTTTGCTACTCGTTGGCAAAGAAGATTCCACACTAGGGTATTAGAGCCCATTCGACCAGGGCTAAGTCTGCCCCTTCGGCCCTGGCTGAAGGGGTTCCGGTGGTGGATATTCGCAAGGCTGCAATTTGGGCGTCCCTCCACACTTTTGCAAAGCATTATTGCTTGGACTCGGAGGTTAGGAGGGACGGCCATTTTGCACGATCTGTATTGCAGGATTTCTTGGTGTAGCCAGACAGGTGCCCACCTCCGAGTGCGATACCGCTTTGGGACTCTATTCATAAGGTGAGGAATCCACAGGTAGTTGTATCCATCAGAAGAACAAGTTACTTACCTTCAGTAACGCTTTTTCTGGTGGATACACTAGCTACTAGTGGATTCTTCACAGTCCCACCCGCCTCCCTGTTGCCTGTCTGGTCATACCAAGATTTTTGTGTTACAGGTGTACATAGATTTTGGTAATTATGTGTATATATAAATGATGGTTATAATTCTATTGCATCATTATGGTTTTATGTAAATATGTATTCATTTGAGCTATTGTGTGGTCGGTTTTCACCTGTTCGCCTCAAAGGCACATAAAAAATGGGTGAAACTGACGTCAGCAGGCCGGCAAGTACCTCTTATTGGCACAGTGACGTCAGATGGAGTCGCGTGGAGCCGTGCAATTGTTACATCCTCGTCAACATGGAGAGCTGGGAAGGAGATTTCCCGTCGGATGCTGGCACATGGGAGAATTCATAAGGTGAGGAATCCACAGGTAGCTAGTGTATCCACCAGAAAAAGCGTTACCGAAGGTAAGTAACTTGTTCATATGGTTTATACTTACCTGTACATTTTTTACCACACATATGCCTTTACCATTCATGTCTTTACAATGAACATTTGATGTAAAGGCATACTTGGTAAAGGGATATGCGTGGTTAAAATTTACGTGGTAAAGACCCATGCAGTGTAAAGTCCACGTTGTAAAGGCATGCGTAGTAATGGCATGCGTTATTCCGTCAAAACATTGTCTGGAAGAATCTGGAAGAAAGCTGATGAAACAATGAAGTTTTAGTCAGTCTAATTACAGAAAATTAGTAAAATTGTGATGACATGATATATCATCAGAGGAAGGGTTGAGAGAGTATAACTTGGCTGTGCAATTATGCACTGCAGAAGAAACCTAGAAATTTAATCAATGGCATGTAATGTGCTCTAATGTATTAATGTGAAAGGGGTGCATCTAAATCATATTATTTGGGGTGCACTGCTACTGGTGATGTTGATGTGGATTCTTGAAGGTTTTACAAGGTCTAAAGTGGTGTTCAGTTAGCTAGGTGAGACAGATTCTTTCTATCCTTTGACCAAAGTGGATTCCCTTGAGAGAGGGGTAAAGATCTCTCCATTCTTACTTTAACTGAGTGGGTTCATCCTACGCACATCTCTCTTGTAGAACTTATACTGAGGTTTCTGTTATGCTGACACTTTGAATATTATTAACTTCCTGCACTCCCAGAGAAATAATTAGGTTTCCCATAGTGAATTAAAATATAAATATTTAATTATTTTTTAATGATTAAACAGGAAAATCCCTATTTGGATTGTGATCATCAAGTTTGCTTCTCATCTTATGTATTGCTGAGATGGAGGTACTTGTATGCATTATGCATGAATGATTTAATCTGATTAGATGCTTTACTTCACCTTTGGTGATTCTATACTTGTATAGTATGTTTCTGAGACTCATTTACATACGTCTGGCCTTACATTTGTAGTAAATCTTGGAACTTGAACATCCACCTCCGAGGTTTAATGTGTGATTAAATTTATTACACTGTTAATTGATTTAACATTGTTTATTTGATTTCTCCGTACATTTTTGAACTCCTAAAAAGGTCTTTCAGAGCAGAATAAACTAGAAAATAGACAGTCACCAGTAGGTAATTATAGTTAGGACCTAGTTTCCATTTGACTAGGCAATATCTTTGGTGCCTTTTGGTGAATCTTCACGAAGTTTTTAAAAAATGTGTCCCCAAGGGTCTTGTTGTGCATCGAAAGTCTCAGGGTGATCCATCAAGTGAGGGTATAGAAAAATGGGGGGGTGCAAAAAAGTGTGTTTCCTATGTTAATTCTCATAGACTCTTTAGACACGCCTGCAGCCCGAACAACTGGACGGAATGGCACAAAATTTGGCAAAAAGGTAGCTTTCGGTCCCCAGATCACCCTTTTTAGGGTCGAGCCTGCTATAGCATGAGCTAGTGCATGCGTATCACTTGCAAGAAGCTGTTGTAGTTAGGAAAGGGTTTGGAGCCTGCCCGTCGCTCACCATTTGTTGGCTTGTGTGGCACTCTTCTTTACAACCTTGTAATTCTTTCATATCAGGCCTTTCGTCATTTCCTGTCCTATTGTGAAGCAGGGACCAAGCACTGATTGTTTTAACTTAATTAGTGCCCGTCCGCTGCTCCCAGCGTGATTGAGGTACTTATTGCTTTCACCCTCCCACTGCCGGCTAACATTATTACTGTAAGGTTGTCTGTGCTACTTTAGCAGACTCGCTGGACTTTCAACAAGTCGTCAGATGCTCATGTTTCAGAAAATGCAGTATTGAACATTTTAAGTATCCTCTGTTGAATGCGGTCTACCTCTTGCCTCTAGTAGCACAAGGTCTTTATTACACTCATTAGTGACACTTATCTTAGCATCACACTGATCAATAACTGAACAAATAGGACTGGACTACAGCAGCCCAGGACATGCATGATGCTCACACATGCATGCGCATATATAACCAGCAGGTGTGCCAACCCACCAAGCTGCATCAAAACTATGCACGGTGGAATACTTATTGACTGGCTATCCACGCTGAGATGTCGCCGGTGGGTTAGAAGAACAAGCATTTGCAATACAATAGGTCTCGCGTCACAGTAACAGTTAAAGGAACCAAAATGGAATAATACAGTAGTTGGTCACTGCTCTGAAACAGAAAAGGAGTGAGAAAAAGGCAAAACTGACCACTAGAGAGCAAGAATTTTTTAAAGGACATAAATACTAATAATAATACAGTAGTTGGTCACTGCAACCAGCAAATTAAATCTCTTTAAGCCATAAGAAGTATACTAAAAGAATACACAAGGTTGAACGCTTAGGCCCGGCCTAAAAAAGCCGGGAGGGGTTTCCTGGGTCAAAGGCGATCCTCAAACAGCAAGGGGTAGATTCACCCTACCATCTTGGTACTAAAAGGCATGTGTTGCACAGGGAGCTGAAAGCTTGCTATGTCTGCTGCTGCTGCCAGCTGTCTACCAGCATGTCCGCGGACAGACTGGTACCGGTTCTGGGAGTGACTGGCACCATGGGCTCAGGGATTGTGAAATCGCTGCTGGGCCAAGGTACTGATGATACTTCTTTCAGATGTAAATGCTCCTTGCAACATAGCTCAGTAAGTCAGGCGCCTGCTCCTAAAACCAGCATGACCACCTGTGAATTAATGAATTTCCTTGCACACTGTGAAGTAAACCCTCACTTTGTCCGCCAAATTTGTGGTTGCTAAAAGGACTAAGGTACAGTGAGATAAAGTTATTTGTCCAGCAGCACATGATGTGTTCAAACATGGTAGCAGAGATTCGGCTGCTGTTTCCAAAGTCTCTCTGAGCTCTAGCACTTTCGACTGGTCCCAACTTTGACACATGGGTTTTGGACTTATCCTTATTAACTGAACAGCAGAAGAACAGCGGATAAACAATAAAACTGCAGCATTAGGTACACAGAAACACAATCTGACAGCTGTGGAAGAAATTGGATGAAAAAATAGCAACTACTGACATCAGAAAGCCGCAGCCGGCTATAATTACAAATGATCAATATATACGTTAGCTGTTCATCCACCCATGGTTGATTAAATAAGCAACATGCGTCAATTAAGAATAGCTAAGAATGACATCTATTGTGTTAGTGCCCAACAAGTTAACAAAACCGGATTTACAATGGCATTATGCCCTGCACTGGAGTTATACATCAAAACACGTCTTGTCTTACTGATAGATAGGGCAGCTAAGTGGATTCCACGCCTGCTGCAAACAACACTGTTGAAACTCGAGTAATGGGTGATAATTCTGGCATGGCCAATTTAAACTTTCATCCTTCTGAGATAGATGGAAGGAGTAGCACAGAAAAGGCTAATGCTGGAAAGCAAACAGGACTATGGTCCTCATTATGACCCTGGCGGTGAGTGATAAACTGGCGGTAATACCGCCAACAGGTTGGCAGTAATTATGACCATGGAGGTGGTAACTCCCATAGACAGCCAATGTACCACACCATCCCCCAGGGTGAAAACACCACGCACTCCGGCGGTCGCCATCAACAGCCAGGCGGAAGACAAAGTACCGCCCACCATATTAAGACCCATACAATCCGGCATGTTTTCCGGGGCGGTACCAACGCCATCAAAAGTCTGGCAGAAACGCCTAACTGAAGAGAAGAGACTCACCATTGGAGACACAGGGAAGAACAACGCCACCATGGAACCTGAACTGCAAGTTTTTCCAATGATCTTCTACGTTATGCTCCACCTGGAACACCAACTCCGACGAAGATGACGACAGTGAGTACAGTCGCCTAGCACACAAGGGAGGGACGGAGAAAAACGAGAGTGATACACACATGCACAACACACACCCGACACACACACACCATACAAACAACCAGCTGCACACGAAAAACAATTTGCACCCGATACACAGCAGAATAACGCAAGGACAACAGGAATGCACCAAGGTGAATATATTAATATCAACAGATAATAAATAATCTAATTGTCTGTGAAATAGATATGTACACATGTCCACAAAGGGACACTGTCCAGTTCAATGTTCAAAGGGCCCATATGGCCACGGGGCACAGTCCAAGGCCCAACTCGAATCCTGCCTTCCTCCAGATAGAACTCTACAGAGGCATCAGTTTGCAAGTGGACAGGCACCTCAAGGGGGTGGGGGCCCCTCAGCCGTAGTCGGAAACAAGCCCACTGGTCCTGGAGGGGGCTCCATGCCCATTATTCTGTCCTGGGGAGTGTAAGGACATGTTCTCTGGAGTGGGTGACTTGCCCACTGGTTCTGGAGGGGGCTTCATGCCCATTATTCTGTCCTGGGGAGTGCAAGGCCACAGTCTCTGGAGTGGGTGACTTTCTCACTGGTTCTGGAGGGGGCCCCTCGTACACCAGCCCCTGGAGGGTGGCCTACATGGCATCCGCTGGTGGTGATGGCTGCACGTTGGTGGCAGATGGAGGTGCCTCCTGGGCAGCCTTTGCAGGTGGTGATGGCTGCACTGTGTTGGCAGATGGAGGTGCCTCCTGGGCAGCCTCTGCAAGTGGTGATGGCTGCAGTGTGGCGGCAGATTGAGGTGCCTCCTGGGTGGCCTCTGCAGGTGATGATGGCTGCACTTCCTCAGCTGGCGGTGGGGGCCCCGTGACCGCTAGTGGTGGTGTCACCTGACAGCCTCCTCTGGAGTAGAGGTGCTTCGTCCTCTCCATGACATGAGACGTGGAATCCTTTTCCTTCCTGGCAGGGGTTGATGGCTTCTTCCCCTTCATGGCAGGTTGTGCATGGTCCTTAGCCTTCTGGGCAGGAGTTGAGGGCTTCTTCCCCTTCAAAACAGGAGATGCAGGCTCCTTCCCCTTCTTGGCTGGAGGCGCTGGCTCCTTCCCCTTCTTGGCTGGAGGTGCAGGCTCCTTCCCCTTCTTGGCTGGAGGTGTGGTATCCTTCCCACCACAACTAGGTGGTGCCATCACTGTCCGCGTGGACTGTTTGGCTGAGGTGCTGGGCTGGGTCGTTGGGACCCTGCTTTTATGGGCAGGACGGGGGGAGGGGAAGGGAAGAGGTCAAGTTGGGCTAGGAAAAGCTTCTTTGAAACGGTGCGGCGGGAGGAGGGAGTGATGGGAGTGGAGGTTGAGAGAGTGGTTGTAAGTGGTGTATGTCTGCTGGATTTGGGTGCAGTGTATGGGTAATATGCTGATGTGAGGTGGGTGGCAGTTGGGTGTGTGAGAGCTTGCGTTTGTGTCCTTTGGGGGGGACAGACAAAGTGGGAGAGGACACAGGGGACACGTCCATGGATGTTTTGGAGGTGTCTGCTAATAAAGTGTATGTGTTGCTTGGTGTGGTGATGCTAGTGGTGGATGTTTACGCAGTGCATGCAGGTGTGAGTGTGGAAGTGACTGGGAGGGAAGTGGAGGAGGAGGGGTAGAGAGTGGAGGCAGTGGATGTTGTTCTGTCTGCAACTGTCTGGTGTTTGCATGAGTGCTTGTGGCATGAAGTGTGGTGCTTATGTTTGCCTGTGCCACTCTTAGGTGGTGTCTTGTGTGCATGCTCGTGTGCCTGGGATGCATTGGGGTTGAGGAGACTGGGAAGTGGTAGTTGGAGGGGGGATGGTAGAAACAGGGACAATGGCTGCCATCAAAGAGGAGGCCAGAACCTGAATCGATCTCTGTTGGGCCGCCAATCCACCGTGAATGCCCTCCAGGAATGCATTGCATTGCCAGCCCCTGCATGGCATTAACAATGGTTGACTGCCCTACAGAGATGGATCCTCACTCAAGGCAGCAAGGTTCACTGGGGCAAGGCCTGAGGTGCCTGGGTCGAAGGAGATACCCCCTCCTGGGTGAATGGGCACGGGCAACTCGCTGAGGGCTTTGCTGGTACGGTCGGTGGCGGCTGTACCTGCAGTTGGTGTGGTCACAGAGGTGTCCGCCACCACCAGGGAACTCCCAGCGGAGGAGGTTTCTGAGTCCGTGTTGTCACCTCCTGTCTCCGCCGTGGTGCTCCCCTCGCCCTCCATCCCACTGGTTCCCTCGGCGTCAGTGGACTCTGCCTCCTGGGTCCTGTGGGATGCAGCTCCCTCTGTCGCCAGTGCCCCTGCTCCTCTGCCAGATGATGCTACTGCACACAGGAGAGGATGACAGAACAAAAAAGGGGGGGGGGAGACAAAGGAAACACTGGGTCAATGACTTCACCAACACCACAGTTGGCATACACAGCAACGTCACACACAGGGAACAGGCTTAAGCACTATGAATTGCACTGCCAGTGATATGGCAGGATGCTAAGGCAAAATGAGGGCCACACACCGCCAACTGCACGCCTCCTGGTACCCACAAAGCCCTGCCTGATGGAATGCTAACAAGCTAGGTTACCTGCATTTGCCATACACCCATTACCCTAGAGTTGACCCATGCTGCAATGTCTGGCCTGGCCTTAGGGGCACCCACTAACTCACATCCACCATCCGGATCCCACCTCACCTGCCAAATGTTTTAATGATACCCACTGTACTCACCCCTTTGTGGCTGCTGTGATTCCCTCAAGCGCCCATCCAGGTCAGGGTAGGCCACCGCCATATGCGGCCCATCAGGGGGCTCAGGTTCCGACGAGCACCCCTTCCTCGTTGGGAGGCCATCCCCAGCTGGGCCTCTGCAGTCTTCCATGCCCAGCGTCTCAGGTCCTCCCACCGTCTCTGCCTGCCATAGACCCCCAGGGTCTGCACCTCCGTGGCGATGGCACGGCATAATCCCTTCTTTTGGTGGGCGTTGACCTGCAGGGGCAATACAGACAGGATAATACCATTAAACAAACAGTCCAGCCTGTCACACAAATGGCCCACCATACACGTTTCCATCACCATTGGCACACACATCACCCAGCGCACAGCATGGACACCACCACAAGACATTCCCCCACACCCACCATGACACAATGCTTGCACACACATGTCTATGCATCCTTCCCACATGCATTGTGCCCAGTGTGTATTCACCTGTTGGTCTGGAGGTCCATCAGCAGTCCATACTGGGTAGGACCCCATCCACCAGTTGCTCCAACTCCTCAGACTTCCCCAGTCACACGGGCCATGGTGGGTTCCAGAAACAGGTCACAGCAGCACACGCAGTGTATGTGTTATCCTGTTG
Organism: Pleurodeles waltl; assembly: GCF_031143425.1. Lineage (NCBI taxonomy): Eukaryota > Metazoa > Chordata > Amphibia > Caudata > Salamandridae > Pleurodeles > Pleurodeles waltl. The sequence continues at coordinate 517,575,291 of NC_090443.1, forward strand.
AAGGCCAGGAAACAAATGAGGAATCAGATAGAAAATGGTGGTCAAGCCCGCGGTGGTGTACACCGTCACCGCCCGCAGATCCCCATTGGCCACTGTACACCATAGAGCCCCATATTATCCATTGAGGAATTACAAGGCGGTGCAAGACCGCCTTCCGCCACGACGCCCAACGTCATCGGAATTACCTCACTTCCACCTGTCCCTACATACAGGCCAGGCGGTCGCCATTTCGGGGGGGGAGGGGGAACGGTCCTATTGACATTAACTGCGTCACAGATTAGATTGACACATACCTCGCCATTAACACTGTCCCATTACATAAGTGCACCAAGTAAACTGAAGTAGTGGTTCTATTTTTCCAGTTGTGACAGCCTACTCACTCTTGTGTCCCTTAGATACCTACCGCTGTGGATGGATAGCAGGTGGAGACATACTCCTGTGTACAGACCCATTGTGGACTTGGCTACACTGGAAGACAGGCACATTATCCTCACCTATAGACTCAACAGGGCCACAATCACAGAGCTGTGTGCCCAATTGGAGCCAGACCTGATCTCATCTATCCGTCATCTGACTAATATCCCCCCTCTTGTGCAAGTGCTATCAGTGCTCCATTTCTTGGAAACTGGTTCTTTCCAAGTGACAGTGGGTTTGGGAGCAGGAATGTCACAGCCAATGTTCTCAATCGTGCTGGCACGAGTCTTGTCTGCCATGGTGAGACACAAGTGCAGCTACATTTCTTTCCCCTAGGTGGAAGATTTGGCCACTGGGAAGGCTGGATTCTATGCAATGGGACATTCCCCCAATATTATTGGGGCAATTGATGGGACACATATTGCATTTGTCCCACCCACCATAATGAACAGGTGTTCAGGAATCATAAGAGTTTCCACTCACTGAATGTGCAGATTGTGTGCCTGGCAGACCAGTACATCTCCCACGTCATTGCTAAGTATCCTGGGTCGGTGCATGATGCCTTTGTTCTTAGGAATAGCAGCATCCCAAATGTGATGGCCCAACTACAGAGGTACAGAGTATGACTAATAGGTGAGCCCTGGTCCCCATCCACTGTATGTTAGTGTATGCCTTCAGGTGTTCCCCCATAGGATTGTGTGAGGCTAAATGTGGTCCCTCAATACTTTCAGGTGACTCTGGCTATCCAAAACTATTGTGGCTGCTGACCCCTGTAAGGAATGCCAGGACAGGGGCTGAGGAACGTTATAATGAGGCACATGGGCAAACCAGACGGTTCACTGAGAGGACCTTCGGCCTCCTGGAGGCACCTGAACCTGAAGGCCAGGTTCAGGTGCCTCCATCTGACAGGTGGATCCCTGTGCTGCTCACCCGAGAAGGTCTGATAGATAGTAGTGGCATGCTGCATGTTGCACAACCTGGCCCTCAGACGGCATGTACCCTTTCTGCAGGAGGAGGAGACTGTTGATGCCCCAGTGACAGCAGTAGACCCTGAGGGCAGTGAGGATGAAGAGGATGAGGATGAGGAAAACAGAACATCAGTTATCTGTCAGTACTTCCAATGACACACAGGTGAGACAGTGCAACCGCACATTCCTATGACTATTAGTGTATTCTGTGTGGCTGTAGCATGATGGCATTAACTTCCTTTGCATCTTAACTTACTGTCACCTATGGCCTGTCATTTTACAGATGTTGGTGTTATAACAACTGTGTCCTGATGTGCTGACTACAGCCAGCTAAGGTCATTATTTCTATGCTCTCACAGTGTACTGTTCATTTGCACTAGATGTGTCTGTTTTCATAAATGCACATTTCCATTACATAAAACACTAGTAGTCAAGTTGTGTTTAAGGGTGTTTATTGTAGTGCTAAGAAATTGAGGGCAAAGTGCAATGGAATGGGGTGATGATGGAGGAAAGTCCAGGGTATTGTTCCAGTCTGTTAGTAGCACAGGGGAGCAAATGCAGTTCAAAGTGGACAAGGTAACTGTGTGGGACACAAGGGGCACAATCAGGAGAGTCTAATTTCCTTGCGGTGGACTTGGAAAGTGTCTCTGGCTTCTGTCTGGTTCGCAGGGAACGTTTGCGGGGTGGTTCACCTTCTGCAGGGGGAGGGGTGCTGGTGGCCTTTGGGTCCTGTGGCAGGGCCTCCTTCCCACTAGCTGCAGCGGAAGTGGAGAGCTGGTCAGTGGACTGGCTAGTGGTAGGGGCCCGCTGGTGTGCTGTTGCCTCCCTCATGATGTTGGCCATGTCTGCCAACACCCCTGATATGGAAATCAGGGTGGTGTTAACGGCCTGCAAGTCCTCCCTGATCCCCTGATACTGTCCCTTCTGCAGGTGCCTGTTCTCCTGCACGTTGTCAAGGATCTGGCCCATCGTGTCCTGGGAATGTTGTTAGGCTCCCATGTTCTTGGAGAGTGCCTCCTGGAGAGTCGTTTCCTTGGTCCTGTCCTACCCCTGACGCACAGCGGTCCTCCCAGTGTCCCTGTTGGCCTGTGCCTCTGTCCCCTGAATGGTGTCCCCACTGCCACTGACCCCAGGTCCCTGATTGTCTTGTGGTCCCTATACAGGTGGGCACACTGCTGATTGACGTGTCCTGGGGAGAGAGGTGTGGGTACGCTGGGTGGGTGTTGTGGTGTTGGATACTGATGGGGGAGGCTCTGTGGTGGACTATAAGTGGGCTGGGTGACCGGCTGTCCAGTGGTCCCTGATGGGCCAGGTATGTCATCTAGATCCTGAAGTCCAGAGTTACTGTCATCACTTGGGGGCATCTTCTGTTGGGGGACTGGATAGTTGTGGGACCCCCTCTCTGCTGACATTAGCTGGGGTACCAGTGGGGATGTAAGTGATCTATTATGCTTCATGTGTATGACATATTGTACATCCCTGGGTTCCCCTCTATCGTTGGTGTTGCCCTGCTACCTTTTGCTTGTGTATGTTGATGTATTGTGTGATTGTTAGTTTCCCTATGCTATGTATGCTTTTGTTATGGGTGTCCATGCAGGGCTGGGAGGGCTGTCCATGCATTGGTATAGCATGCAGGGCTTGGCATTGGGGTTCGTCATATGTGTAGGTGCAGTATGTGGGATGTGGTGGAGTGATGGCAGTGAGGGTGAGGGTGTGAGATGGCACGCAGGTATGGGGGTGATAAGTGGTAAATGTTGACTTACCACTGTCCAGTTCTCCGGCTACTACAGCGAGTCCCTCAGGATTCAGTAATGCCAATACTTGCTCCTCCCATGCTGTGAGCTGTGGCGGAGGAGGTGGGGGTCCACCGCCAGTCCTCTGTATGGCGACCTGGTGCCTTGCTGCTGTGGAACATACCTTCCCCCGTAGGTCGTTCCACCTCTTCCTGATGTTGTCACTTGTTCTTGGGTGCTGTCCCACGGCATTCACCCTGTCCACGATTCTCCGCCATAGCTCCATCTTCCTTGCAATGGATATCTGCTGTACCTGTGCTCCAAATAGCTGTAGCTCTACCCTGACAATTTCCTCTACCATGACCCCTAACTCCTCATCAGTGAAACGGGGTGCCTTTGTGGGGACATGGGTGTTGTGTGGTGTGTGTTGGTGAAAGTGTGTTGTGTGTCTTTAGTATTGACCAATGTGGTGTTGTTTTGTATGGTGGTGTCCATTCTGAGTGCGGTGGTATGTACTGCCAATGTTTTACCGCCACTGAATGTCCGCTGTGGTATTTCGTGGGTCATAATGTGATGGGTGTTGTTTTGTTGGCGTAACGGTATGGGTGTTCGGACCGCCACTTCAGCACTGACCTTTGGGCTAGCGGATTTGTGTATGTGGCAGTATTCCATCGGATTGGTGTGTGTGTGTCATAGTATGGCGAACGGATATTGGCCACTGCAGCGGTATGTTGGCGCCCGTCACTGCGGTGGTAAGCGGGATTTACCACCAATGCCATAATGAGGGCCAATATGTTTTGAAGTATGCTTTGAGGAAATGGCCGGTGCTGTTGTTAGGTGCCGTTGAAGGGCCTTTGGGTTGTTTGTGTGTGATGTCATGAGCATGCAGCTTGCATATGCAGTGTTTAGAGTGTGCATCTCTGGTACCAAACCTTGCACATGTAGTCTGAGGAGTTTGCAAGTGTGGCACTGGAATTCTGGACAGGCAGCGTGAAGAGCTTGGAGCTTGCAAATAACATCTTACAAATCTGCAGATTTCCACAACAAGTGCAAATGGTTTTCACGGATGGCTACATAAATTTGTACGAGCACATAACTATCAACTGCAATCAAAGGCAATGTTTTAATCGTGTTGATTCTGGACTGTAGCGTGTTGCTTCAGGTTCAACTGACATAAATATATCAATGTGCTGGGTTACAAACTAGTTTAATTATTCCTGAGAAATCCATTATATTTGTGTGTAAATATTATGCATTGTTTGACCAGCCAACACGTGTTTTGCCACTGGAATTATCTGTCAGGGGATGGCTAAATTATGCGACAGGGTTGAGTATATTGTGAGGCAAAAAAAGACAAATTATGATGTGTAAGGCATCATTTTTAGATGGTATTAGGTGATTATTTCATCATTAGGGTCAAGCCTGTGACAGCATGCACTAGCGCATGCGCATTGCTTGTGAGCACTGTTGTAGTTAGAAAGGGATTGGAGCCCGCCTGTTGCTCACCATTTTTTGGCTTGGATGGCACTGTTCTTTACAGCCTCTTAATTTGTCTACTTCAGACCTGGCATTATTTCCAGTCCTGTCCATGGAGCAGGGACCAAGAACTGATTGATTTAACTAAATGAGTGCCCGTCTGCTGCTCCCGACGTGATTGAGATACTATTTCTTCCACCCTCCCTCTTCCTGCTGCTCCCTCACTAGCATTTTATTTCTTGTTTTATTTTTTGGCAGGACATTACTGCTCTTTACATGAGCACCCAATTACATTACACAAGTTTAGATAATTTTTTTCAATAACGGGACGATTAAGTGATTTGCCACGAATCATAGGCTGTTGAGTTAACGCCAGCCCTCAAACCTGGTTCCACAGTACTAAAGTTCGATGCACAATTACTTTCGGCTCAACCTCCTGAGCTGCTAACTGGAAAATCTGTTCTCTACTCTTCTAACCTCTAGTCCTGTTTCTCTGCCGCTTCCTTGGCTATGAATGCAGTGAATGACTAACCTGCAAACGTAGACTACCTGCAGGCTCCGTATCATATCGCCTTTTCTCCAAACAACATGAGATTTGGCGTGGCTGGTATCACTAAAGGCCTCTCAGAGGGCAGGGCAAAGCCGTCCAGTTGGTAACGGCGAGGCTCCTGTGAGATTGCTATTTTGGACCTTGCAGTTAGTATTTGTCTCATAGCTGTAACTACACAACCTGGACTTGTCGCAGTCACTGTTTTTTCTTATGTTGTGCTACAAAACCATTGTTGATTAATGTTACATTTTAACATAGCCAACCACAAAGGACTATTGAGTGAACAAGTGCATGGTACTTTTTTGGTGTACTACAACTGCCTGTTACTTGCACACCAGTATTGCTAAGTAGCAAGCTGCCTGGTTTCAGTTTTTCTTGTTTTACTGTGGAGAGTTACATAGCACTGTTTTGCTATTCATATGTGTGACCTTTTGAGTGAAGATTTATCACACAGTTTGGCCTATGTATTATTAGTTATGGAAATTCAACACACACTTCTTTTGTCTCCTATTGTAACTTTTCAACATGCTGCACAGCAGTCACAATGCTCTACAAATTAGCTTAAAGACATTGGCAACGCCAATAGCTCTGGCTAAATACACTCTATCTGCTCTGCTGTCTCAAGTTCATGCACCACCTCCTAAACAAACTACCTATCCCTCTCTGTCTTCCTTTCTGTCTATTCTGTGCAGCTCTCATCCCTGTCTGTTCACCATGCCACATAATTCAACTCCACACCACACAATTCCACCCCACACTTTTCCACAACTAACAATTCCAACACAACCCACATAATTTCACTCCACACCACATACATCCACTACACTCCAAGCCAAAACACATAGACAAAAGACATTGGTCGTCATTACAACAATGGCGGTAAAAACCGCCTACCGTCGTGGTGACGGCTGCCAAAATACCGTCACCTCGGCTACCATCCATCCACCAGATTATGAGCACTGCCTGACTTCTGCGGAAACCCGGCAGTGATCATCCTGGGGAACGGTGGTAAGCTGGCGCTGCTACCACCAGCACCCCCACACCAATTGAACGCCGCCAGCCGTATCATGACCTGTGATATGGCCTGGTGGTGTTCTGCTGGCGGGTAGCAGGGCCCCTTCCCTTTCCCTGACGGAAGACCTCCTTGACAAAGGTAAGTCAGGCTTCCGACAGGGGAGTGGGGGGTGTTGTGTGTGTGTCTGGCTGTGTGCATGAATGTGTGAGTGTGTGTGTGAATGCGTGGTTGTATGCATGTGAGTGAATGCGTGTAAGAATGGTGAAGTGAGTGCATGTCTTTATGTCAGTGTGATTGTGTGTAAGAATGTGTGCGAGCATGTCTGGGAGTATGCGTGTATGAATGCATGTATGCTAGTGTGAGTGATTGGGTGTATGTGTGGTGTGTGTATGCGGGTGTGAGTGTGTATGGGGGTGGGTGTGTGTGTGTGAGGATCGCAGGGGGTGTTGGAGGAGTGTGTGAAGATCGGAGGGAGGGGTGGGGGGAGTGCGAGCATCGGAAGGGGTGGGTGTGTGTGTGTGAGAAGCGGAAAGGGATGGGAGGAGTTTGGGCAGAGGGGGTGGGGGTGTCTGGTGAGTGTTGGGGGATGGGGAGCCACCTACCGGTGACAGGGAAGAAATTCCCTGTCACCGGTAGGGCCTACCACCATGGTTTTTGTGGTGTTACTAATGCCACGAAATCCATGGTGGTAGGCAGGCTCGTAATGCCGCCGGAGGTACTATGCCGGCCACCGGGCTGGAGGTTGACATCTCTGGCCCGGCGTCTGATATCACCATGGCGGTATGAGTGGAGAAGTGGCGGGTTGGCTGCAGCCAACCCACCATTCTCATAAAGTGGCGGTAGGTGCCTCCAGCCTGTGGGTGGTACTACCGCCACATTTCCACTCACCGCCGGGGTCATAATGACCCCCCATTGTCATTTACAACGCCAATAGCTCTAACTCTTGCAAATGCCAGACCTATTACATTGCAAATGCTTGTTTTTATTTGGTGTAAATCCGTTCAGTAGTTTTTGAGATACTAAAGGAAAAGGAAATTTGTATGTCTAGGGCTGCGGATCCAGAGAGATCCCCTGCGGAGAACTGATTGGCTGCCAACAATTTAAATAAGAAGAGTTGGCAGCCATTTTAGGGCTCGGCTTCATAAAAAAAACTAAAGGGGGCAGTGTATATGTAATCTAGCCCCCTTGCCTTGGTCCAGGGAACCCACTAGGTTCCTCCCAAGGCTTAAAAGCCTTTTTTTTAAATCACTGAGAAATCCACAGCTAGATCACCACCTCCCTGATGCTAATTTAATCATAATATAATGGTGGTCCTGTGAACCCCCCTGAGCTCTGGGACCGCCACCTGCCTGGGGTTATTTATACAAAGTATGTGGGGGGCTGCATGCCCCCTGCACCCCAGAGACCACCACCTCCCTGGGGCACTATGAATAAAAAATGAAAAGGGGGGTCCTGCAGACCCCCACAATCACTGGGGACTGCCACCTTCCCAGGGCTAGAGAATGGTTTTAGGAAGGGGTCCGCGTGGACCCCCAGCCCCATGGACTACCACGTCCCCGGGGCCAAATTGAAGAAGGAGGGTGGCTGCATGGCTGCCTCCCTCCCTCATGGAGCTATACATATCCCTGGGGATCGCCACCGCCCAGGGCCATCTCCTGCTACCTCCCGAGGTGCCCACCCTTGGGAGGTAGCTGTTTCCTTTTGCTTGTGGGAGCTGACAGCTCCTGCCAAGCAAAAGCGAACACCCTGCTTTCAGCAAGCGGGAGCTGTCACACTGCTCCTGCTTGTTGAAAGCGGAGACTTCATCTCTTTCGCTGCCCGCTCTCAGGCGGGTAGGGAAAGAGATAAAAACATTGCTCCTGCATGAAGGGAGCTGCTATTTAAAGCAGCTCCCTGCGTGTGGGAGCAATGCCGGTTTCCGCAGAAGACAGGAGCTGATGGGACCACGGTGACTTTAATGCTCCCCCTGCAGTCCCCATAGGTTTTAATGGGTACCCTGGGCACCACTGAATATATGGCAAAGCCCTGGGAAATGGGGTCCCCAGGACCGAAATTGGCCAGGAAGGGGCACATGGCCCCCACTCCCTTTTTGAAAAAATATATTTGGCCTCATGAGGTACTGGTCCCTGATGCCCGGGGGGGTTTGCGGCGACCCCCTCCACATGCTTTTAAAATGTAGCCTGGGGAGTTGGGGGTCCCCGTAGCCCTGGGGGGTCCATATGCCCCTCCACCCAAGTTTTTTATTATGTAGCCCCAGGAAGGTCATGGGGTCTGTGCACCCCCCAGTATATTTTTTTAGTGTTGTCCTGGGGAGGTGATGGTCCCAGGGACCCAGGGGTGATCTGCGAAGGCCCTGCGGCCAACCCCCGCTGCACACTTGGTTTCAGGTGGTTGGCCGTTGGGCCTGGCTATATATTGTTAAACCAAACCATAAGTTGTATATACATGTATACAAAGAAATGCACGTACCTAATTACATACATACAACCAAATTATGCATGTTTACATACACAAGCATATGCTGTACATTTGTGTTTTGAGTATGGGGGTCCTGTAGGAAAAAGCCAACTCTTGAGTAATCTTCTGAAGAAAAGATGGTTATTAGTGAATCTTATGTTTTGGCACTCTACCTTACTATATTAACGTTGAACTGCTTTTGTGTGGACATTTATAGCTGCCAAGTGTTCCCATGGCAAATGTCTCCCTTTAAGTTCTTGTGTTCTTGGACTTGCGATTTTGCTGATAACATTGTAACTATGGGCTCACAAACCCCAGCATTAATTTGCAGTTGGGTAAAAAGCCGGGATTAGCTGAGGTTATCACACCTGGACCCTGTGCAGTTATGAATTTTGCTGGTATCTAGAAAGTCTTGTGTCATGTTTTCATCACTATTCCACGCACATGGTGACAGGATTGTTTTCAAATGTAACTGTTATTACACATTGAGGTAATTGTTGAAATCCCAGGGTATTTGGCAGTTGACCTGCTACCAGTATTGACTTGCTAGAAAAAAGGCTGATGTATAAAAGGATTTTACGCATTCTGTGCCTGGGTAAAAATGTGATAGTACATGTCGGCCAAGATTATAATGAGGCAGTCATTTCACTGATGAGTAAAACACAGCAATAATATCAAATATTATACTAAAATTCACAGTGTCTTTACAGTGTATAAAATAATTTGATCAGATCTAAATATGCTTCTGAACCCTGCACTTTTAATCCAAGTACACAAAACCGAAGGAAACAAAATGAAGAGGCGAAAATATTTTAGTGACACCCCTAAACAACAAAACTTTAGCTGAATAATCTTAGGACAATCTTCCTTGATGCTTCATTGTATTATAAAGATTCTTTGTTTTGGCCTCTTCAGGAAGAAATGTATACTACTCAGTCCCTCTTATTTCCCATTCTTTGCTTGACATTTTAGTTTGTGACTGTGCAGGTGGTATCAGTGTTGTTTATATGTTTACACTGATGAGGGCTGTTTCCCTTTCAATATGTTTTATCAGTTATTATAAGTATGGACCTAAACAGGATAGCCTAGGTACAGTGATTGCCAGTGAACCTCCATTGACTTCAAAGGTGGGTTAAAACATGTAGTACCAAAGGCAAGCCTCTCTATGCCCGTCTGCACCCAGACTGCGCCAGGGTTGCTGTTGGTTCAGAGACAGATCAAAAGGCCCCACTTACTTTGCAGTACTCTTGAGTTCAGTTATTAGGGCTACACCCTAAAGATAAGGATGAGGGTAGTCATCTTGTTAGTCTTGAAAAAGTTATTGAGATCTCTTGCCCTAACTGTGCCTTATATGTTAGCCTGATGGGCGTTACTACTATCGCCGGTCCCACTGTGAAGGCTGGTCGTGGGCTCTGAACAAGGGATGAAAACCACAACCTCTCATTAAACATAAATATAAAGTCATGGATATAGTTCAATCCATGGGCTTAGACTATCTTTTCGTTACTGAACCTGGGCAAAGAAGAATCAGGCCCTGAACTTGTGGCAGCTGGCCCTATAGGGTACTTGATAACTAGACTAGACCGCCCCTCTCAGATGGCAGCCAGCTTATTGATAATATGTAGGAATTCACTGAATTTTACATTAGAACCAGAGGTCACTCTTTTGAAGGATACATGTGAAGCGAAATCCTTTAGATTGAAAATCCATGCTAAAGCTACTTTCTCTGGACTACTGGTCTATCGCCCTGCTCGTGAGATAATTTTTCTGATTCCTGGGTTAAGGTCATGGAACTGTTCTTAACACAGCCTAACTTTATGATTCTTGGGGACTTTAACTTTTATTTAGAGGACTCTTCCAGTAAAGATTCTACCTCTTTTTTCAAGCTGATGGCTAATATGTTTTTTTCCAGTTTGTTCAATCTCCTACCCATACTGCTGCTCACATCTTGGACAGGATTTTTACCAACTTTGATAGCATTTGTATCAGGGATATACTCTCTCAGCTGGTCCGATCATCGGGTAGTGTTCTCCCACCCTTTAACCAGCACCAAATCTGCACAGAGTAGATCTCAAACTTGTAGGAACTGGAGTAGGATCACGCTGGAAGATATGCAGAATGTCCTTAATATCACAGCATTATATTCAGATCTCTCCCCCTACCTCTCCGTGGAGGAGTTCGCAGGTTGGGTCGAGGCAGCTTTAGATAATGTGGCCCCTATACATTTTATTGAATAAGAGCAGAGCTTCGACCCTGATTCTCAGATAAACTTAAAGAATTTAGGCGGCTATACCACAAACTGGACAGCAAGTGGCACATTAATCTGGACCCTGATGAGAAAGATTGGCGCAAAGTTTTACTGTTAACATATAGGCATTCCATTTTTTAAACCAAATCTACTGATTATACTAATAAAATATTGTCAGCCAAAAACTCCTCCAATGAACTATTTACAGTTTTAAGGGTCTTTTCAACCCGCCTAGACCTTGGAAAGAAGCCATAGTCACTCCCTCACCAAAGGAACCTAATGTATATCGTGAGGACTTAAAAAAAAAAATGTTCCATCTCTTTGCTGCCTACGCTGGCTAAAATTTTAGAGAAAGACATTAACCAGGAAATGGTGAAATGCATTGATCTTAATCACCTCCTTGACCCTTCTCAGAATTGATTCATGAGCACTGAGACTGTGCTTATTGCAGTAGCAGACTGCATCAGAAGCCAGGTGGATCGAGCAGGGCTGCCATCGTGGTTATGCTAGACTTATCTGCTGCCTTTGATACAGTCTCACCCATACGAATAGTTCACGGGCTACTGGATCTTGGTGTGGACTCTAAAGCACTTGACCTCTTCATTCTTTTCTTACTGGTGGCGTTCAAATTGTCAGCTGCGGACAGTTCAGGGTTAAGGCTTTCAACTACCATGCTGGGTGCTGCAGGTTTCCTCACTTCGCCCCATTCTTTTTATTCTTCATGTATTTTCCTAGTGGCGCTGATGCGGTCCTTTGGCTTCCAAGTTCTGTCTTATGCTGATGAAATCCAAATTATTGTGTCGATTACTGACAGTATGCCGCTGATTAACCAAACACTGCATGGCTAGTATTAGCATCTGGATGAAAGACACTTTTTTAAAGTTAAATTCAGATAAAACCGAGGTGTTTGAGGCCCAGCAGTCCATCACGTCCGAACTATGGTGGCCTGAATCATGTGGCCCTCTACCCACACCTGTAAAGTTAGCCAAAAACCTCAGTGTTCTTTGAATTTCAATATTCAGGTTAACCGTATTACCAGTACCTGCTTTTACATCATAAGAACTCTGAAAATAATCTTACCTTTCTTTCCTGCAAAACTTCGCAAATCAGTTGCCATTGCCTTGATTCCATCACGCTTAGGCTACTGCAATGCATTTTATTTAAATGTCAATAACTCTTCATTGACAAAACTTCAGGTAATTCAAAGCTCGTCAGCTCGTCTTATTCTAAATACTCATAAACATCTCTCAGTCAGAGAAGGTCTTTGAGTCCTTAGCTGACTGCCAGTTAGAAAGTAAGTGATCTTTAACACTTTCTGTACAGTATTTCTGGCTTTTCTCCAAACAGAACCTCAGCTCATCACGATTGTTCTGCGGTTCCGCAAAGCCAAATGGGGGAGGACTTTTCTTTCCTGTCACCACTTCGAAATTATGGAATTCTCTACCACCTCACATTTCAGAAATACAGTCTCTGCCTTCTTTCTGAAAACATATTAAAACTTGTCTCTTTTCCACTTAGTCCTTACCTGTGGGAGTGTTGCCCCCGGGCAGCAGGTATATGTTTCTTGGAGAGTCTCAGTGGTTTGATACCCTTGGGTTTAGTGAGCTTCACAAATTTGTTTTCATTTCATTTAACCTGACTGTGTATATTTGTAAGTAATGCACATTGTTTAGGAGCGTGTAAAATAAAATTACTTTTCCCTTTTATAAGAAAAGGCACTGACTGGACAATGATTCTCTGGTTACTAGCCCAAATCACCTCCCCTAGGCAGACCTTGGACTGCTCTGTTTTGCTACCTTGACTGCTCTGTTTCAAATGCTGCATTGGGGACCTTAGTTCCAGGTGAAGGGAAACTTGCGGGCTTACTGGTTGTGAAGGAGGGTCAGATCCTTTGTAACTAATAACCCAATATCTTACATAGCTCACTTCTGAAAGTTCTGAACTTTAAGAAAGTACACATGGGAGGGACAGCATTGTAAAGTCATCAGAGTCCTTTGACGATCAAGCCTTTAGCTTTCCTGTCAAACACAACCCGAGCATGGTCACTCGTGGTCAGCAAGAAGCAAACTAACAAAACCTAGAATTCTCACACTCAATGAACAATGGAATGAAAATCTATGGAGGAAGACATAAAACATTCTTCTAAAGCCTTCAAGACATAACACACACCATTGTCCCTTCCCTACACAATACAGAGAAGACAAAACACAGATATATTTACAAGACAAAGCAAGAATAATGCAGTAAATAGTAACCATGAGGTACAAATAATAACATGTACCAAAATGCTTGTTTACTGTCTCACTTAATCCTGCAAATACTGAATCACATTCTCACATAATCCCGCAAATACAAGGGGGGCCTGCAAGCCCCTGGTTCATGCAACATATAGTCTCTGTGCAACCCTACTATCATCCATCTTCATTTCTAACCTCAACCATCAATCAATCAATCAATCACTGCATTTGTAAAGCGCGCTACATACCCGCGAGGGTCTCAAGGCGCTGGGGAGGGGGGGTGCTACTGGTCGAAGAGCCAGGTCTTGAGGAGTCTTCTGAAGGCCAGCAGGTCCTGGGTCTGTCGTAGGATGGTGGGGAGAGTGTTACAGGTCTTGGCAGCGAGGTAGGAGAAGGATCTGCCACCGGCGGTGGTTTTTCGGATGCAGGGGACTGTGGCGAGGGCGAGGTTGGCTGAGCGGAGGCTTCGGGAACCATCACTCCCAAGAGATAGCTTAATTTCCCAGTTATTCAGTATCATGAAACCTCTGCAGTCCTCACCAACATCACTGTTTTCTACTGCAACAGGGCCACTTACTCCCTTATTCTTCTTTGGGTAAGTCGCCACCTTCCATCAATTCCATTTTTCTCCCTTTTCCAAGACTACGTAGAAATCATAAATGTTTTATAGTTTGTATGGGTCTCAGAATTTTGTTAAGCCACCATTTACACATCTGATTTCACCTGCACCCAATCTTCAACTGGCATATCTCTGACACTACCAGTTTTCCCTTCCTCAATGCTGTCATTACCCTTTATCCAACACCAGCTCACCCATCTATGCAAAAATCATACTGGTCCTCAATTTCAATCCTCTTTTAACCCCATTAATGAATCTTAGAGTGGTAGTGTTGACTGTTGGGTGATAAGGCAAAACCATCTGTTACTAATTTCTACACATCTTATCTATTGGCTAAAACCATCTGAATGGACCCTTTCACCATCCTTTTAACCCTTTACATTATTCCATTGGCTTGAGGATGGCACGGTGCAGTGCATGAATGCCCAATACAAGACAACAACAAAAACTCTCTTATCTTTACTGACATGAACTGGGTATCATCAGTGATTAGCGTAACAGGATAACCCTTCTCTGTAAAACAGTGTCTTCCAGAACACTAATGATTGGCCTTGTGGTTATTCTTTCATAAGCGTCACCACCAGCCACTTTAAATGGACATCAGAAATCTATATACACATTTTCCCAAGCTCTCCCAGGATCATGTATGTAGCTTGGCCCACCTTCAACCTCTTTCCTCCTTCCTTACATAATGTACAGTGTTCAACTCATAAAGTCTCTTGATTATTAATACCCAACCACCACAATTCAGCGTTGACTATTCTCTTGGTCAAGTTTGACCAAATGGCCTTCATGTGCTAAACTGATTATTATCCTCTGTAATCTTTCGAGAGGAACAGTCCTGTCAGTTGTCCCTCTAAATTGCCTTTGCACACAGAAAATTCACCCAGCACTTTCAGGTGTGGAATAAACACTACTGATACTAAACTCTGCCACCCCCTCCATCCTGAATCATCATGGAAAACATCACTGCGGGTGAAAGTCATTATTTCCACTCAATTTTATAAGCCTAAAAAGCAAACCGATAAAGCCCTTCATTTTAATAAAGGACTTTATTTATTGGTTTGTCAGAAAAACCCCATCAATTGCAGTCCTTGCTCGTCTTCTTGGTATTCAAACTGTCCGGGAAACTCATCCCCCTCCCACTGGCTATTCTCTTGAAGTAAGAAAAGATAAGTATTAGTGTTTTGGCATTTCTTCTGTTTTGCCTTCCCTATCCCTTTTCTCAGAGCCATGCTTCGGAACGTCTGTCTGGTGCTGACAAGAGTCTTTCTCATTACATTTGTCTTGGGTAGCCTGTCAAACTTCAAGACCTCTCTTGTCACTTTTGCTGCTCCCGGTACTCTCTTGTTTCACAACATTAATAGAATCCTTTGCTACTTTTTCATTAATCACCCTTGTTCCTGAGATATCTTATCCAAATCTGCATGTGCCTGTTTCTTTTATCACCAGTGAATGGGCCCCTTTCACTTCTCCCACCACCTCAGTCTCCCTCTTCCCTTTTCCCACCACACACCTGATTATCCTCTGTCCTCCTTGGAACTATGGGAGGAGCTCCAAGTGATGGTGGAAGGCCAGTCCACTCCCATATCTGCCACTAGTCTTTTAGGTCTCTTCAACTTTGGGTCATCCGTTACATTCTTTGAATCTGGGCTCCTTACATCACAGAGTGTCTCTTTGGTTGCCTCATTAGTAGGGCAGGTGGAGTCCCTGGAATGCTCTTCTTTCCTCAGCTTCAACCTCCACGGCATTCTCCACTGGCTCTGCACGCAATCTAAAAGTAGATTGACTATTCTTCCTGTCTTTCTATTCCCCTTTTTACCCATGAATCTCCCGTCAAACCGCTTTCTATTATTAATCCTTTACCTACATTTTTTCAGGGTCCCGCATAGGTTCCTTACTCACAGTCCATCACAGGAAATCTTTATAAGATAAGTGTTCTATCACTAGGTCTCTCCTCACACTTATGCAACTCAGCATCACAATCCCTCTGGTTCAATATTGAAAGCTGTGCACCACTCAATAATGTCATGTACACTGCAACAGCTTCGTCTCTTTCTTTATCTAGGACAGTCTCCAGATCAATCTCCCGTCAATTAATTGAAAGACGAGAAAGACAATCAGCTGGGATATTTTGCCAACCAGGAATATGTTCTAGTTTGTATCAATATTATTGTAGATTGATGGCCAGTCTCAGTAGTCTTGCTGACCTCTTTTCTGCCGCCCTCCCAATCAACAGCGCTTGGGCCAGGGGCGTATGATCAGTGCAGAGTAAAAACTCGGCACTTCACACTACAGCCAGTGCTTCCCTCTCTATAAGGGAATTGTGAAGCTCCAAACAAGTCAAAGAGCAGACTCAAAGTGTAAGAAATTGGTTTTTAATTGAAAGGGATGGAAGCCCCACTCAGGCAATAACCACAATCCTTGTCAAGGTGAACCACAAAAAGTTACTAAACTAACCAATGCTTAACCGTCTAGTAGCTTGCCATAAAGCAGTCAGGCCTAACTTAAAGGCATTCTGTAAAGTATTTTTCTAAACAATTGTTATTGATTTTGTGTAGTTACATAACATAGAACAACACAATCCTGCATCCTGTACTTGCATCCTGTATCCAGTAGAACATACAAGGTATAGTTTCCCCAGTGGGCGATTTAGATTTTGGCGGATGGGTTACTCTGTCACAGCGGTGATGGATATCCTGTCTGCAGAAATAGAATTCCCATAGAAAATAGTGGGATTTATGTTTCGCCGGGTGGGATATCCGTAAATGTTGTGACGGAGTTAACCCTCTGCCGAAATCTAAATCAGGCCCTAAGTATCCAAGGTACTGAGTCCCAGGCCATAGAATTCCCAATTTTTGCCCCAGATCCTGGCTTGTTTCTGAAGGCATTCCATGGCCCTGTATATGAGATCCTCCTGTTAGGTGCACCAGTTCATTTCCCTCCACCATTGACGGAGGGAAGGGGGATCAGAGGATTTCCACTACTGTTCTATATCTCTTTTTGTAATCAAAGCGGCTACACCCACCTCCCCCCTCAAGCACCATTGACTTTCTCCAGGATTCCCAGGAGGGCAATCTGAGGCATTTGGTCAACTGGTTATCCCAGTATCTGGAAGAGGACGCACCCAGTCTTACACCACTAATTCTCAATCTGAGGACATTGCCAAAACATATGATAAAAGTCAATGTCTGGGCGAGGGGTCGGGTGTGGTATCCATCCTGCTTTCCATTGGTGGTGGGGGGTGAGGTAGGTGGTGTGTAAGTAGTTCAATTGATTCATACAAAGGCAGGTAGATATCACCAGTTCCCACTGAGCCGTCAGGGCATTGCACTAGTCTGCATCTTCTAGGGGTCCCCTGAGCTCGCACACTTCCGCCTGAGTGGTGGCAAGCAGACAGGAATGTTCGCTACTAGCGTGCAATATATTTGGGAGATGCTGCCCCTCCCATGATTCCCCCATCAGGAGCCTGGTTTCAAGAGGGTTACTTTCAGGCAGGACTGCTGGCGGAATATTGTGGCTAGGTAGGGCATGTCTGAGTTGTAGATATTCGTGTAATTGGGTCCAGGACAAATGAAAGTGAGTCTGAAGGCTGTGGAAAGAGTGTAGGTGGTCCGGGTGCCACACATCATCCAGGCATGCCGTATGGTGTAGCAGGTGACCCCGCCACAACAAGGTCTGTTGAGTCAGCCTATGGTGCGAACCCAGGGAGTGCAATGCCCTCCTTTACAGCAAGAAAATCACCCTAGTAACCTCTGGAAGGTTCCGGGTCACATAGAGCAGTCCCATCAGTCTAGCAATACTCAGGAGAGAAAGTCCTTCCCGATACGCATAGTTGTTCCATTCCCTGCCTAGCCAATCATTATTAAGCAATTGCTGCAAGGCTTGGTAATAGAGTTGTAGGTCTACCATGCCAATTCCCCCATCGTAAATTGAACGGCAGCATTTATCCATACCAATTTGTGATTGTCTCCCTGCTCAGAGGAAGGAGTTGATCACCACTGTCAGTGTACTAAACCATGTTGCGGATATAGGCCCTCATTACAACCCTGGCGGTCAGAGACCGCCAGGGCTGTTTTGACGATTGCACCGCCAACAGGCTGGCAGTGCAATCTTGCTAATTACGACCGTGGCGGAAGCGCCACGGTCACACCACCGGGACCGGCGGGTTTCTGCCACGTTGGTCCCGGCGGTTGTAATCCTCCAGGGCAGCGCTGCTTGCAGCGCTACCCAGGGGATTACGAGTCCCCCTCCCGCCAGCCTTTTCATGGCGGTAGGAACCGCCATGAAAAGGCTGGCAGGAAGGGGAGTCGCGGGCCCCCTGCCACAGCCCCATGAAGCTTGAAGCCGGCTGCATTTGGAGCCAGCTCCCATGTTGCGGCCGACATCCCCTCTGGGCCGGTGGGCGGAAACTCGGTTTCCGCCCGCCGGCCCAGCAGGGATCTCGTAATGGCCACCACGGGAGTGCGGCCGCATTGGCGGTTGCCACCCAACAATGTTGTAATGAGGGCCATAATGTGAAAAGTATTTATGCAGCGCACAAACAGTATTTCCGATTTGGAGAGATATTTCCCTACTTTTAGCAGCAAGTTGAGTTCATCAATATCAATATATAATACTTTAGAGACTAACACATATAACCTAAGTCCACCATCAGCTCAGCTTTCCTGTTCCCTATCTCAAATTTTCTTTGGGTCTTCTGTTTCTTCCTTTCTGTGCCTGCTCATCTCCCACAGTCAAACACTATCTCTAGATATTTCCTGGAACTATCTTTAGAGACTGATGCCATTCTGCTTCTCCCACTATCTCTACACACTGGGGCAATTTTGTCCTTTTTGCCCACCCTTTCTATATTCCGGTTGATTGTAAACTATTTTTCTGAATCCAGCCCATTATAACTACTACTACACCTATGTCAGCACCTGCTCCTTTGTTTGAAGTAGCTATTACTCTTACCTGATCTACTAATTGTTTTACAAACAGTATTTAGTTCTCCTTCAGGTTTGTCAACAACGGAAAATCCATCCCCACTTAATTTTGGTCTGTCTTCTATCCATTTAACTCATACAATATTCTGACTCTTCTACCACTTTAGCTATATCCACAGCCAGTTTTAGAGAGGTGATATTTGCTCTCTATAGTCTCTCCTGCATCTTTTTATGTCTACATTGCACAATTAAATTATCACAAAGGAGTTCATCAGTCATAGCGTAAAACTGCCATTTTACAGAAAGCTTTTGTAATCTTGCTACAGACTTATCTACTGACTCCTCAATTCTTCGTGGTTCAGTATAAAACTGAACCTCACGATTGCAGTATTGACTTCTAGTTGCATTTTTCCCTCTTTGTATATATCAGATACCATTTGGCTGCAATGCTAGGGGTAAAAACGTAAATATTTGCTGGCCCTCCTTTCCAAGTGTACTCAGTTGTAACACCCTCTTCCTTGACAGGCACAAGTCTTGTCCATTTATACTAATCTTAATAGCTCTCAAAAATCTCCACCCATTCATCCCATTCAATGGGTGGAAACCCGGGTTTCGCGATATACAAAGGAGGTGGTTTGATAATACTTGCTTCCATTTTTGAGTGTGACACTGTTAATTCCAAATGCAAAAATACAGTGGAGGTCAAATTAGTATTCAGGCATCACACAGGACATACCAAAATGATAGTGGAACAAGTGATCACAGCAAAATTCACACCACATTGCTTTCAAAAACATAACATTGAGTGAATATGTGGTTGGTAATGTTTTCCTAAATAACATGGGCTGCGTCTCTCTCAGCAGAGAACATTTCACTGTAAGAGTGACTACGTTACAGAGCGGTTCTCTCCCACCGGTTCGAAGGGAACAATTATTCAGGAGAACAAGTGACAGCAAAATCGGCTGCAAGAATCAGTTAACTGAAATGTTTCTTGAATGTCTTCCTTTGCTTCTTTAGGGTTTGATTACGACTTTGGCGGTTGGACCACCAGACCGCCATGTTTGCAGTCCTGGCCATGCCAGCGGTCTTCCAGACTGCCCTATTATGAGTTACACAGGAAGCAAAAGTGGCAGACCACCATCAGCGTGGCACCTGGAAACAGGGGGTCCGACCTCCACCGCCATCAGCGCTGCGACCAACCACCGAGCTCATTACAGTCACACAGTTGGCGTGGCAGTCTCTACGTTGCGGTCAGCAAATGGTGGTCCGGAACACGCCGGTTTGGGGTCAGCAGAGTAACACACAACTGCACATTGGATGGATTTAAAAACAACACAACTGGCACACATTGTCCGAGTGGACACACCTTCAAAGGACACTATAAAACACACCCCTTCACAGACAACAGTCCTTTGCATGTCCACTGGAAGACACAGAGCCTGAACTCCCTATTTTAAGTAGACTTCATAGATAAGGCACCCCTTTTTTTCACCATCCCATAGAACACCCTGCACACACTTTTGTCCATTCACACCCTATTGCACTTCCCCTGTTAAGTAAGTCCCTGTCACCCGTAGTTTTCTCCCACCATATCATGTTTAAAATAATCCATGTTTTTCTAAAGACGAGTTAAGAGTCATGGTGGAGGAAATCATAAGAGTAGAGCCACAATTGTTTGGAGCACATGTCCAGCCTACTCCTCTCAGCAGGAAAATGGAAATGTGGGACAGGATCGTAGACAGAGTGAATGCTTTAGCCACCACCCTGCGCACAAAAGAGGACATAAGGAAGATATGGAACAACCTCAGGGGCAAGGTCCGTTCCCTGGTCTCCAGTAACTAGCTGGAGGCCGAGAAGACTGGTGGTGGCCCTCACAGTATCCCGTTAAGACTCTTTCCATGGGAGGAGAAGGTGTTGGCCATCCTGCATCCTGAGGGCTTGACAGGAATACCTGGGGGAGTGACGTCTGGTAAGTCACAACACAAAACGTTTCACCAAAATGCAATGTCATGTATGCTCACAGCTTACCTTTACCCACTGCCTTGTTCATGTACCCTACCAACATTCAATACCCAGAGTATCTGAGTGTTAACACTGTCAATGGGTATTGTTGGTCCTAACATCACAGCTAGCAAGGTCCATCACATGCCATATGTCCAAATGGGGCCTGTAAGTCTTTCAATAACAAAAAATGATCCCAGGACTCATGGCATGTCTCAACATGTAAATGTATGTGCAAACCTAAGTGCAGTCTGCATACATATATGTAATACCCAATATATGTACAGTGTGTGTAGTACAGGGAGTGACTTGACTGCAACTCCAAGGAGGCACTGTTTCTACAACTCCAAACACCAGCACAAAGACTCTTGTTTGTGAACTCTCAATTGAAGTTCACTCACCTGGGAGGATCCCATTTGTTAAGTGTTGGGAAGTAGAGGGAGTGACATGACTGCAAAGCCCAATAGGCCCTGTTTCTCTAAATCCAAACACAAGCCCAGTGTGCACTTGTCCCAATACCCCTGTTTGTCAACTCTCAATTGAAGTGTACTCACCTGGGGGGATAACATTTGAGTAGTGTGTGCATTACAGGTATTTACCTGACTGTAACTCACAGCAGGTCCTGTTTCTGTAACTCCAAACACCAGTACAGTGGTCACATGCCCCAATACATCTTTTTGTCAGCTCACAAGTGGAGTGTAGTCACCTGGGGGATAACCTTTGTGTAGTATGTGTAGTATATGGATTAACCTGACTGCAACTCCCAGCAGGCCCTACTTCTCTTACTCCAAGCACCAGCACAGTGGTCACATGCCACAACACATCTGTTTGTCAACTCACAAATGAAGTGTACTCACCTGATGGGGATAACATTTGTATAGTGTGCGTAGTACAGGGATTGACCTCACTGCAACTCCCAGCAGACCGTTTCTCAAACTCCAAGCACCAGCTCAGTGTCCACGTGTCCAAATACCCCTGTTTGTCAACTCTCAATTGAAGTGTACTCACCTGGGGGGATAACATTTGTATAGTGTGTGCATTACAGGGATTTACCTGACTGTAACTCACAGCAGCCCCTGTTCCTGTAACTCCAAACACCAGCACAGTGGTCACATGCCCCAATACATCTTTTTGTCAACTCACAAATGGAGTGTATTCACCTGGGGGGATAGCATTTGTAGAGTGTGTGTAGTAGAGGGATTGACCTGATTGCAACTCCGAGCAGGCCCTGTTTCTCTAACTCAAAACACCAGCACAGTGTCCACTTGCCCTAATACCCTGTTTGGTAACTTTCAACAGAAATGTACTCATCTGGGGGGATAACATTTGTGTAGTGTGTGTAGTACAGGGATTGACCTGGCTGCAACTCTGAGCAGGTCCTGTTTGTCTAACTCCAAGCACCAGCACAGAGTCCTCTTGCCCAAATACCCTGTTTGTTAACTCTCAATTGAAGTGTACTCACCTGTGGGGATAACATTTGTATAGGGTGTGTAGTAGAGAAAGTGACCTGACTGCAACTCCCATCAGGTCTTGGGCCTGTAACTTCAAACACCAGCACAATGGTCACTTGTCCAAATACCCCTGTTTGTCAAATCCCAAATGAAGTATAGACACCTGGGAGTGATCAAGCACAGATCATGCACAAATCAGAGACATGTCTGTCTACCTAGCTCAATCTTGACTTGCTAACCTAAGATTAAATTATTGATGACAGGAATGATACTTTACCCTGTGTTCACAACAGTCATTCCTAAGGCCTCAAGATGCATCACCAGGTTGGTATTGGCAGCAGATACATTGACACAGCACTGTGCACATGATGACTCCAGTCACATATACAACAAAGTCCTGGATCTGCTTGCATCACAACAAACTAGGCCTCCATATGGTCAAAGCTATATCTTGCCTGACTGTTTTGGCTGCAATGTTGGCAAGATGTCGTTTTTAGGCTATCCTCCCAAGTGCAACTGATATGCACATCTCAGCAACTGCTTGAGTAAAATTTGGTTGGCAAGCTTCACACGTCATGTCAAGCCATCCAATACCTTGGTTACTTACCACAATTGCATCCACTACAACTTTACTTTGTGCAAGGTCTCTGCTTACTGTAACTCTAAACCGTAGGAGGTAGATGTCACAATACAACCAGTTGTCGTAGTTGGGCTCTCGCTCCTAGACGAGACTGCTGGTTTAGGGATGACAGCACTTATGCTCACAAGCAGTACCTCACCAAAAACCCAAGCAGTGAAAGGTGATTTCTGGCAGCCTTACGCATGGACTCTAGACTGCGACATCTCAGGGGAGTTGCGGTGGAACGGAAGTTACCCTTTTCTCACATTAGCAATAAGTCTGGGTCACACACAGGCAATGAAGGAGATGCAGGAAAGTTTTCAATAAGTTTATTGAAAAGACTGCAGTCTACGACAAAATGCATGAGCTGCAATGAATAGGATAATGTATAATAAAGGAAGCATGATTGTATAGATGAGAGATGTGAATAAAAGACCCCCACCATCTTCCAATGAATATGAAATGTGAAATCCCTAGCTTAGAGAACCAAGGGCCCGATGTAAGAAAGGTTTTGAAGGTCGCAAACAGCTAATTTTGCTGTTTGCGACGTGCAAAACCCACATCACGATGCCCAATCCCCGTTTTGCGAGTCGGTAACCTGGTTACTGACTCGCAAAACGGGACTGCGAGTTGCAATTAGGAAGGGGTGTTCCCCTTCCTAATTGCGAGTCACAGCGCGATACTGCATTGCTATTGTGACCGCAAACGCGGTTGCAAAGCAGTCGCAGTTACCACGAGTGTCACACTGGTTGTAACCCATTCGCAAAAGGGAAGGGGTCTCCATGGGACCCCTTCCCCTTTGTGAATGGCATGGAAATTTTTTTTTCATTTTGTAATGCATCTCGTTTTCCTTTAAGGAAAACGGGGTACATTACAAAAAAAAAAAAACTGCTTTATTTAAAAGCAGTCACAGACATGGTGGTCTGCTGTCTCCAGCAGGCCACCATCCCTGTGAGTGCTGTGAGTCGCAAGGGGGTCGCAAATAGGGACCCACCTCATTAATATTAATGAGGTGGGCCTTTGTGACCCCCTTGCGAGACGCAGATGGTGTCAGGGACACCATCCTGCATCCTGAATTGCGACTCGCAAATTGTGAGTCACAATCCAGGACATTCGTACATCTGGCCCCTAATCCCTAACCTAATGAGTGCTAGGTATGATGAATCTAATCTGCCAATACCATGTCCATGAGATGCGTTCCCCAATCCTCGTTACCTTGGAATGAGGTCTAGGTCAGACTCTGTGGGGACACAAAGGCTGATTTCTGCAGCAAGGTGACATGCCACATTTCTGGCGTTGACAGCATCTAGTAGCAATCCCTCTGATAACCCTTTCTGTGTGAGGTCTATTTATACAGATCATGTATGACCCCTGACACAGGTATGTTACAAAACAATAGATAAGGAGGCATACGTGTGGCGGCACTGATATAAACAATCCCCGACGAGTGTACATTATGTTCCTGTCACCCAAAAGTGAGAAAGAGGATATGAGGTGCCTACCTACGTACATCACTTGATTTTGACGCTGATAGTGACGCCTTCACAGAGTGGCACTGACAACGCAAAATCAAAACCTTTCTCTAAGTAAAAAACATTTCAACCATTTTAAAAGAAATAAAATAAATGGGCTAAAACAGAGCAGACTAAGTAGGTTAAAAGTCACTAGGTGATGGAGGCACAGGCTTGCAAGCCAAAAGGCTAAGCTAACCTCCTGAGTCCCAATAAAACTAATTAGGATCCACTACAATCGCCCCATTGCCGGAATAAGGATGATGCCATAAAGTAGATGTCATAAAAGGTGCATGAGTCCAAGCTAAAAATTATCTGAGCTAAAAACATGCTAAAATCTAATTAAAAAATAGCTACAAACATTCAAAGAGATAAAATGTCGACCATGACAAGCACAACAGGCCAAAGTTAATCTAATTTAAGTGGCAATTTGGCATAAACTTTTAAAACTTTGGAATAAAGTCAATGGTCAAATTAGTGAACAATAATCGTGATCTTGAAGAATGTCTCCGAAGTCATCGAATGGGAGCGCATCCAGGAATGACCCCACATCCTCAGATGTCAGATCAGTGACAGGATTGGCAGATTATTCAGTGCTGTCTGGACCCCATACAGGTGATGGAGCCAACTGTGACCTGAACCTAATACTCTAGCTATTAATTCAATTCAATTTATTTATTTATGTTGCAGAACTTCAACGACATTTTAGCTATCCTCGAAAACATTAAATCAATTTCATAATAGGATAAAATGTGTTACACATAAACAGTAAGAAAGTAACTGTTGTACCTTAGTATAAGGCAAGAAACATTATAGGACTTATCCAATTACTAAAACAAAATAAAATAAGATCAAAAGCAAGTCCCTAAAGACCATAACTTAAATATAGAGCAGGACATATAAAAAGGACATTGTTGAGATCCTTTGACACCAGCTAGAGATTGGCGAGATGCCGTACCATTTAGCCAATAAGGGCTTTAATGGAAGCAAACCTTGTCTTAAGAGAAACCAAAAGCGTCTCAGGATTGAGGTAGATTCCAATAAGCGTATGATTACATTTTATTTACCATGTATGAGTCTATTACCATTTGACTAATCCTTTCCTTAATGCATGCCTCTCTGTCCAAACGTAAACTTAAAACCCATGTGGCTTTTTTTAAGATCACCATTAATTGCCATATTTGTAGCGAGAGAACTAATATAGGGTCCAACTGCAACATATCTGTGGCTACCACAAAGTTCCTTCGAACTGATGACTTATCTTCTAAGCTGCCCGAAATGTCTTTCTTTATGCAAGATCTTAATGATTCATCATCACAATTTGCAAGATACGCGGCCAAGTGCACTACCCCTGCCAGGCCCTGAACAAAGGCGCTTCTCAACCCAAATTGTAACTATCGTGCTGCTACGGAGGCGGCTGGGTGCACTGGGATTAGGCTCCTAAGAATACGACCTTCTATCACATTAAAAAAATTCCAGTTAGAGACGTCAATTGATTTTATACCATACAGTAGAGAGGCAGGAATTTTAGCTCAAGAGACTTCCAAAAGGAGTGGAAAGTGCCTTCTCTCTGTGGATTTATAGAATGTGCCTACGTCTTTGACCTGAGAGAGGGCTTTGGATATATTTTTTCCTATATGAGCTTTCTCACTTAGATTCCCACCTACTGTCTTCCCGAAAGAAACATATGAGGTAACAGTTTCCAGTTTTTGAAGACCCAAGGACTAAGCATAATTTTTATGGATCTGCTTCTTCCTTCCATGGAAGCACATTGTTTTACTTCTAATTGCACTGATCTTCATAAAGTGTGTGTCTGCATAGTGTTGAAGAGCCTGTAGATGGCAACTTAACCCCTTAGGGTTACTCCTAAACCGGGTTTGTTCCAAGGGAAGAATTTCATTTTCTTCCACCCATTCATTGATTTGAGCCAATATACATTTGGTAAACTTTACCCACTGCATCAAGAAGGGCGATCTGACAATAGCTTTCTGGCAAATTATGGTTGCCTTTCCTAAAGATAGGGACTATAATACTTCCTGTCCAAAATGGGGGAATATTTGAGGTTTCGTTCCATTTTTTAAAGACCAGGAAAATAATTTTACTCCAAAGTAATGGGTTTTGTTTTAGTATAGAAATGGGAATCTCATCAGGCCCCATTGCTGCCGAGGGGTGCATTCCTTGAATTGCAGACGTAATCTCTACTTCAGATGGGGGGGTCATAGAGGAGCATGTCCTTTGTTACCATTTTGGCATTTTACTGGGACATACCCCATTTTTACTATTTTTTTGCTTTCAGCCTCCTTCCAGTTAGTGACAGAAATGGGTGTGAAACCAATGCTTGATCGCGGACAGCTAGACATTTCTGAAAGGAGACAAAATTCTGAATTCAGCAAGAGGTCATTTGTGTAGATCCTTAAAGGTTTTCCTACAGAAAATTACATCTGAAATAAAATAATATTGAAATTGAGGTGAAAAAACAGCCATTTCTCTAACATGTTTACTCTGTAATTTTTTCCTGCGATGTCAGATTTTCAAAAGCAATATACGGCTACGTTTGCTGGACTCTTCTGGTTTCTGGTATATATAATGCTTGTAGGTTTTCATTGTATACTGGGTACAGCAATTTATTTGGTAAAATATAAAGAGTCAAAAATCGGTATCAAGGAAACCTTTGTATTTCTAAAATGGGCACAAGATAAGGTGTTGAGAAGCAGTGGTTATTTGCACATCTCTGAATTCCGGGGTCCCCATACTAGCATGTGAATTATAGGGCATTTCTCAAACAGACATCTTTTTTACACACTGTCTTACAATTGGAAGGAAATGACAAAGGACAATGACACTTATTCTTCTAGTCTGTGTTCCCCCAAGTCTGCCGATAAAAATGGTACCTCACTTGAGTGGGTAGGCCTAGTTGCCGTGACAGGAAATGCCCTAAAACACAACATAAACACATCACATTTTCCCAAAGAAAACTGTTATTTTACCCAGAATCCTGTGCAAACCTCAAAATTTGGCAAAAACACTTTTTCCTCACATTTCAGTGCTGCAAAGTTCTGGAATATGAGGGGAGCCCCAAACTTCCTTCTACACAGCATTCCCCCACATCACTTTATAAAAGCGGTACCTCACTTGAGTCGGTAGGCCTAGCTACCACGACAGGAAATGCCCCAAAACACAACGTGGACACATCACATTTTCCCAAGGAAAACTGACCTGTTTTTTGCAAAGTGCCTAGCTGTGGATTTTGGCCTCTAGCTCAGCTGGCACCCAGGGAAACCTAGCAAACCTAGACATTTCTGAAAACTAGACACCTTGGGGAATTCAGAACCAGGTTCTGTTACCCAGAATCCTTAGCAAACCTCAAACTTTGGCAAAAAACACTTTTTCCTCACATTTCGGCGATGGAAAGTTCTGGAATCTGAGGGGATACACAAACTTCCTTCTACCCAGCATTCCCGGATAAAAATGGTACCTCATTTGTGTGGGTAAACCCAGTGCCCCAAAACACAATGTGCACACATCAAAATGATCTATTACAAAACTACCTATTTTTGCATGGGGGCACCTGCGTATTTGGCCCTGGATGTGGCGGTCATCTAGGGAAACCCACCAAACCCAGACAACCACACAAGCCACCCCTCCCTGGACTCCACTGGATGTCTAGTTTTCAAAAATGTCTGGGTTTGGTAGGTTTCCCTAGATAACTGACACACCCTAGTAAAACAGGTAGTTTTGTAATAGATCATTTTGATGTGTCCACATCCTTCTGTGATGTTCCAAACACTAAAATTGTGAGAAGAAACTCACTTAGGTTATGTTAAAAAGACCTCTCACCCACCCACCAAGTTGGTGGCATGCTTCGTCATCGGGCCCCCCCGAGACACCTAGCATGTCACGGGTGTGCTTCCACGCCTGATTACAGCGGAGCAGGTTTTTTCATTTTTACCACACATACTGATTAGATTTGGCACGAGGGTGAGTGTTTGTTCAGTAGATCAAATTTTATTAACAAGAGATTTCACAAAAATGAAATGCACTGTTAATAACTGAAAGGCCAAACAACTGAACCAATGACTCACAGCTCGTGAGCTGTAAAGCCGCATCAAGGCACCAACCGCTTTACAGTCCACTCACACAACTTTCATACATCATATGCACAAGACCATTCACGCTGCCAGCCACGGGCCCAGCACATTACAACACTCACATCAACAGACAGCGCCATTCAAGGGCCCATCACTTTCATACGCCCACATGCCTGATACAGCAATCACACCAGCTGACAGGAGTGTGTGGACTGTGGTTAGGCTAGCAATGTGTTGCAGTGGCCAACAGCAAATCTCTATTTACACCTCCGACCAAGCACCACTCCACGTACACCACCAGCCAAGCACCACTCCATGCACACCGCCAGCCATGCGCCACTCCATTCACACCACCAGCCAAGCGCCACTCCATGGACACCGCCAGCAAAGCGCCCCTCCGTGCACACCGCCATCACTTTTGTTCTTAACACCAACACCACTAACTAATTATAAATAAGTACAAAACTACAAACACAAAAACTCTAACTAAATACATGACAGTAATGCCAATATTAAACATATATAACATGTGAAAATATAAAACAGGCAGTTTACACTCACGGCAGTTCCCAGTAATTCCTTTGGGTGTAGTAACTCCTGAAACAGCCAGCCACACACAGCCCAGGCTTTGAAGGACAATCAGTGCAGTACATCCTACTCTCCCTCCAGATACCTCTTTGGGCACAGACTCTACATTTCTTACTGGCCAAGTCTTTTTTGGGAGTGGGAGGAATGTGATCAGGAAAGTGGTGATCTTTCAATCTAACCACATCCTCCACCACTGCTTCTCTAGGAACTCTTGCCTGTTCCACCACAATAAGGCTCTCTATCACGACTCCTGAAATTTAACAAGTTTAATCCTTGACTCAGGGAAACAATCCTTGAAACCAATAAAAGCATTAAAAGTTGCTAAATGAAACAAATGGATGGTCAACTTTTTATACCACACGTAAGAATTACGAACAGCAGTGTAATGTTTCAACCTCTGATCTACTCTATCAACACCACCCATGTGCTAATTGTAGTCCAAAATGCACGCAGGTCTGCGCACTTCTGCAACCTGACCCCAAACAGTCACAGGGGAAGTACTCCCATCATGGGTGGTAGTTAGCATGTACACATCCCTTCTGTCTGCGAATTTCAGAGCTAGCAGCTCATTATTACGCAAGGCACTGCACTGTCCCCTCTCAAGTTTTTTACAGACAAGCTCCCTTGGATACCCTTTCCGGTTAGAATGGTTTGTGCCACAAGCAACAATGTCCACTCTGAATAATTCCTTGAACAACTGCACTCCAGTGTAGAAGTTATCTATATACAAACTGTGACCTTTGTTAAACAGTTTACTACCAATTTCCCACACAATTTTCCCACTAACTCCAAAACTGGGCAGACAACTAGGGGGGTCAGCACTGGAATCCTTACCAGTGTTGACCTAGAAATTATACACATAACCTGTACACTTTCAGACAGCACATACATCTTAATCCCATACCGTACCCTCTTACTAGGAATGTACTGCTTAAAAACCATACGCCCCCTTGAATAGGACCAAAGACTCATCTTCAGATATTTCTTTCCCTGGAACATAGACCTCTGAAAACCGATCTACAAAATGATCAAGGTCAGACCTAATCTTAAAAAGACAGTCACAATCAGGGTGATCTTGTGGTAAGGCTTAAGCATTGTCAACAAAATGCAGCATCCGAAGAAGAAGCAAATACCGATTACGAGTTATGGTTTCAGGAAATATAGCAGTTGCCATCAAGGGACTAGTAGACCAATAATAAGCTAGTGACGGTTTTCTTATCAACCCTGTAAGGAAATGCCTTCCTTGGCATGGTTACCCCCTAACCTTTTGACTTTTGTTGATGCCAGTTATGACTGAAAATGTGCAGAGATCCTACTAACCCGGCTCCAGCACCAGTGTTCTTTCCCAAAACTGTACCTTTGTTCCCACAATTGGCACAGCCCTGGCACACAAATAAGTTCCTTGTAACTGGCACCCCTGGTACCAAGGGCCCTGTGGCCAGGGAACGTCTCTAAGGGCTGCAGCATGTATTATGCCACCCTGGGGACCCCTCACTCAGCACAGCTTGTGTGTGCTGGTGGGGAGAAAATGACTAAGTTGACATGGCACTCCCCTCAGGGTGCCATGCCCACATCCCACTGCCTGTGGCATAGGTAGGTCACCCTTCTAGCAGGCTTTACAGCCCTAAGGCAGGGTGCACTATACCACAGGTGAGGGCATAGTTGCGGTATGGCGCTGGTGCCTGCGCCAAAGCCCAGTCAACAGGGTAAACTTGTTTTACCACTTCCAGAACAAGATCTCAGAAGGCATGCAAAATTACATCTTCCCCATGTGGGAGCTTACAGATGTGTTCAGGTGGCCAGGCTCTTTCTGCCAATAGGATATCACAATTAAGTTCTTCCCAAAATATAACACTAATTGTGCGCTCTATGTCTCCCTTGATTTGGATATTTAAATCATAAACCCTGTCGAGTGGGAGAACGCACCTGTACTCGACTGTAAGAAAGTTGTTAATTGCTGTCGCATCCAGATGATCTTTCAGACTCTGGCGACATATTCTGACTTCTGCCACGCTGTCCAGCAGGGTCCTTGCCATGTCATGTTTAATTGAAATTGCTGCACACCTTTGTCTTTTTAAATTGTGGCTTTTTTGTGAGGATTTGTCTTCTTTCTTGTCTGTAGACCGCTGTAAGTCTTTCTTCTGTTTCGCATAGTCAGAACGTTGCTCTGACCGGCCCACTCTCTCACTACGTCTATCCGGTGCGTCCTGAAAGGAACGAGAGGGATGTGACTCAGTGTATCTGTCAGGAGCTTTAAAAGTTTCTCTATTTCTGAGATTATATCTCCTTTCGGAGCTCTCTGTCTTTATTTTGCTTTTGTTTATCCCAGTGTTTTTTTTAGAACTCTCTTGTGCTGGTTTAGAACCGTCCTTAGGGGTGGTACTCTAAATGTCAAGTTTGTTTTGGCTTGACTCCCAAACTATTCTATACTATAGTTGTATAGCTGTGATAAATAATTTTGGGTAGTTGACGCTCCTGTTTCAACTGTGGAATCTCCAGGAGCCACTGGTATATGACCAATGCTACCACTTCCCCTTTAATGTTACTGAGTATGATTGAGGAGAGTGTGTCAAAGTTACGCATCAGTTTCATCTCCAAATCCAGGGCTAGTGCAGCCCCATGCTCATTTTGAATTTGTTTTAACACTTCCGACAAATTGGCAATTGTGGGGTACCATGTGTGGTAGTGTAAATTGCAGCGAAGACTGTAACTCATGTGGTGCAGTCGTCCACTGCGGGAACCATTCTGAATTGTGAGAATTCTATGTTTATCTTGGGGTCCGGTATGGGGAACACTGTTTCCAGCTGGTTAGTTTTTTGTGCTATCCAGAATGGAATCTTCTCAGGTTCTGTGGGCGCTTTGCTCATGATAGAATGTAATGTTTGTGGGTTAATCCCAGTAATGGCCAATTGGTGACCTGCTAATGCTGCATGTGCTGGGGCGATGTTCAAGGTCAGCATAGCGAATTGTACTAATCGTTTCTAAAGTTGTACTAACTCATTATAAAGTGTGCGTATGTCAGCTATTTGCAGCGCCTGTACGCCAGAATGTGGTGTGTATGTGGCAAACATGGGCCATGTTGGTCCATCATTACTTAAGGGACCTAATATCACGGATTGTATTACATGTGGTAGGGCACCATTGAACCAATTTTGATGTTCTTGATAAGATAGAAGTATCGCTAGATACTGTTATGCTCAGTACCGCTTCTGTATGTTTGCAATTTGGTATGTGTAAAATGTGTATGTTGTAGTGTCTTCCTCAGGAAAGGTAAACCAGGAATAGAATGTTTCTGTTGGTAAGCTTCATGAGCTTCCACGATAAATGTGACATCCCCGTCCTCGTTCGTTGAGCCATGGACTACTTAATGTTGTTTTAATGAGTGACTGACATTTTCTGAAATATCAATGTCGTTAGCCATGTTGAATAATGGGTGCAGAGAAAGAACACCAAATGGGGAGAAGTCATTTTAAAAGTTCAAGCTTGAACAACCTACAGCCTAGTTATGAGCTCCCTATTCAGCTGAGGAGGATTTTCCCCAAAACCACAGACCTCTCCGTATAATGGTAGTTAGGGTACCTGCTGTGTGTGAGACAGAGATACTCAGGATATCTATAAATCAGTGCCAAAACACCATCATTGGTGGCGCCATGTTGTAGTTGGGCTCTCGCTCCTAGGTGAGACTGCTGGTTTATGGATGACAGCACTTTTGTTTGTGGGCGTCTGAGTCACTCCTACAACAAATCGCAACTGTTGGCCCAACCCTCCCGGCTCACAAGCAGTACCTCACCAAAAACCCAAGTAGTAAAAGGTAATTTCTAGCATCCTTATGCATGGACTCTAGATTGTGACATCTCAGGGGAGTCATGGTGAAACGGAAGTTAACCTTTTCTCACGTTGGCAATAACTCTCAGTCATACACAGGCAATGAAGGAAATGCAGGAAAGTTTTCAATAAATTTATTGAAAAGACTGCAATCTACAATAAAATGCATGAGCTGAAATAATTAGGATGATGCATAATAAAAACTAAAAAAGAAGCATGATTGTAAAGATGAGTCATGAATATAAAGACCCCACCATCTTGCAATAAACATGAAATGTGAAATCCCTACCATAGAGAACCAAGGGCCAGATGTATCAAAATGCTAAATTGCGACTTGCAATTTGCGAGTCCATCCGACTCGCAAATTGCAAGTCGCAATTTGCTATGCAGTACCGTGTCTCAGACACCGACTGCGACTCGCAATGGGGTCGCAATGACCCACCTCATCAATATTCATGAGGTGGGTCGCAATTTGCGGCCCCATTGCGAGTATAGGCACTCGCTAACATGGAGGCCTGCTGACGTCAGCAGACCTCCATGTTCGTGACCTGCTTTTAAATAAAGCAGTTTTTTTTTTTTTTAAGTGTAGCCCGTTTTCCTTACTGGAAAACGAGCTGCACTTAAAAAAAATCCGAAACCTTTAGTTTCGGTATTTTTTCAGGGCAGGGAGTGGTCCCTTGGACCACTCCCTGCCCTGAAAAAATATTTTTGGGTCCAGTCACAAACTGGAAGGGGTCCCATGGGGACCCCTTCCAATTTGCGAGTGGGTTACCATCCACTTGTAAGTGGATGGTAACTGCGATGCCATTTGTATTGCATCCCACAGCGACTCGCAAATAAGAAGGGAACACCCCTTCCTATTTGCGAGTCGGAAATGCATATTGCGAGTCGGTAACGACTCGCAATATGCATTTCTGCATGGCAAACCCACGTTTGCGACTCGCAAACGGCGATTTTCGCCGTTTGCGACTCGCAAACGGTTTGCTACATCTGGCCCCAAATCCCTAGCCTAATGAGAGCTAGGTGTGATATACCTAATCTGCCAGTACCATCTCCATGAGAAGCGTTCCCCAACCCTTGTTACCTTGAAATGAGGTCCAGGTCTGACTCTGTGGGGACACAAAGGCTGATTTCTGCAGCAAGGTGACGTGCCGCATAGGTGGCGTCAATGGCATCTGGTAGGAATCCCTCTGATAACCCTGACTGTGTGAGGTGTATTTATACAGACCATTTAGGATCCCTGATGCAGGTATGTTCCAAAACAATTGATAATCTCCGACAGGTGTCCGTTGTGTTCCTGTCACCCATAAGTGAGAAGGGGACATGATGTGCCTATCAGCGTACATCACTTGATTATGACACTGATAGTGACGCCTTCAAAGAATGGCACTGATAAAGCAAAATCAAAAATTTTCTCTAACTATAAACATGGCAGCCATTTTAAGAGAAATAATAAAATAAATGGGTTAAGGCAGAGCAAACTAAGTAGGTTAAAGGTCAGTAGGTGATGGGGGCATAGGCCTGCAATCCAAAAGGCTAAGCTAACCTTCTGAGTCACAATAAAACTAATCAGGATCCACTACACAGTCACATTGTACGTTTTACATCAACAGGTTGAGCTGCTGCTGGGCACACAGAGGCCACGAAACAGACTGCAAACACACCCCTCCCCCGGATGAAGCCCTCAGTGAAGACAACACTCCTGGATGTCTGGACGTGGAGGAGGGTTCTTGCCCATCTGGGCAACCTGGTCAGACTGCAACAGTGAGTCTCACTGTGCCCACAGTGTCACCTCCCAGCTCTGTTCCTTCAACATCACAGGAAACCACTTGCCCACCAACCTGTGTCCCTAGTATAGTGTTTACCATCTCATACCCCCTAGTACTGGATCCTGAGGTGCAGCTCCACACTATGGACACTGAGGGTCCAGGAACCACTTAGAGGAGACACCCAGTGGCAAGGACACAGGCCTCTGTGAGTAGGGTGCGTGGGAGGGAGGCTGTGGGCCAGTGGGTTGAGGCCACTGGAGCTGCTCTTGGCAGGACACCATCTGCCATGTACTGGGAGTCTGTCAGGAGTTCCAAGGCATGATAGGCTATATGTTGACCGAACTCCGGGAAATCAAGCAGCTACAGAGGGACATGCATTGGAACAGATGGAGGCCCACAATACCATCATGGCCTCCCTAACAGGGGTGTTTAGAGACATACATACTGCCCCTGCAGGGCTTTTCAACAGCACTCTACCCCTTCCTTTGGCCAATCAACAGCAGGCCCAGCATCATCGGTGCCAGCCACAGGAAGGGAGGCCCTGCCAGAGGAACACCAAGACCCACACACCTCTCCCTCTGTAGCACCAAATCCACCCACCGGCAGGTGGGACATCCAGCAAAGAATCCAGGAGGTGCAGATTGCAAGACATCCACCACTGCCAGTAATAACCCTCTTCCTTAAGGACCTCCTTTGTGTGTTACACAATCACTCTGGCCTAATCTGAACCACCTACCGTTTCCAATGGCGGAGTACTCTAGACTTTATACTCCCAAAGGTGTGGCATCTACTCCAATGAATAAATTTACCATGACTGACGCCTTCACATTTGATTGTTTTGTTGAGTCATGTCACATATATTTTCTGTTAGTCATAGCTTGACAATACAGTCACCCTTCACTGACTCTTTGTCTGCTGACAATCTGTCAGAACTATTGGAAATCAAAAATGATTGACTCATACTGAGTAAATGAACATGTTGACAGGTACAGACCCCCAGACCATGGAAGGAAGGGATTTGTCAAACATTGTCCTGTAGAATAGGCAAACATTGATGTGGTTTATGTCAGCAGTGTGAGCATTATCACATACCACACCACATTAAGTCAACATCACATAATCCAAGATACAGACAGATGGCAGTACAACAATCCCTGATCAAAGGGCCATCATAATCCAATGCCCATGCATCTGGTGGTATGACATAAACATATGTCAGTCTTGTAGCACAGGCACTGCGGCCTAGAGTGATCAAACATATCTACAGATACATACAGGTCATACAAAAAGAGTGTTTAGCCAATGTGAAGGAACAATGACTTGGTTGTAAGTTAGCACTACATATTTTATGCCCACATGATGACACACATGATGCATAAGGCCCACCAAAGCACACAGAACTAGTCCAATGGGCACTTCTGACCTTCCACCCAAACACTGGGCAAGATGTCTTGGCACAGGTCTCCTACACCCAAACTCTGTGACCCACATTACCTGGATCAATACATTTCCACTTCGTATGTCAGACTAGCATCACATACCTGCCAATGTCACAACTCTGAAATGCCCACATGAAGACGTCATGGTGAAAGTACCTGTACAACGAACAAAACAAGAAGTATAGGCTTGAAACCATACATATGACACATGTCACATAGCAAGCATTTGGAACACAAAGTGCATTGCAAGGAAACTGACACAAACAAAGCAACATCATCAAGGTGGGGAGTATTCAAAAGCTATCTCATCAAGCAGCCTTTGGCTGATTATTGCAGAGCATTAGCTCTCTAGCTGTATCCAAAACACTCAACTCAAAACATTCTTACAACTACAGTCCATCATCCAGTCACAGTCATAACATCACAAGACATACGTACACTCATGAGAAGTAGCTGTGGATGAGATCTTCTCACAAGTCAACTTTTACCTCTTCACCACTGTCATTCTCAAATTGCATTTCAGGATTCTCACCCGGTGGCTCCTTCTTCTCTGGGATGTACAGGATAACCCTCCGCAGGGCGATTTTGTGGAACATGCAGTATGCCACAGTGATCTGACAAACTTTCCCGGGGGAGTAGAGGAGGGCTTCACCATTCCTGTCCAGACACCCAAATCCCAAAAGCCTGCTCCACTGCCCGCCTTTTTCTTCCATGAGCCTCACTGAAGTGGACTTCCCTGGTGTAGTTGTATTCCTCAGCAGTGTCAACAACCAAGGATGGTTTGGATATGCTGAGTCTCCTGCTAAGCAATGAGGCATAAGTGAACCAATGAGTCCCTCACTTTATGATTGTAGCACCTGACATTGCTCACACACAATCAGGGCACATGTTACTTATGAACCAGCCATGCCCTCTCTGGATGCAGTTGTGACATCAGTTGGCATATGGTGCTGTTCCGCGTTATGAAGGAATCATGGGCTGATCCTGAATAATGGGCACCAACATGTGGTATGTAGAGATCCACCAAAAAGACAACTTGCACGTTGATAGAATGGAAGTTTTTTCTTTTGCAATAGACTTGTTCAATGGTCTGCAGTGGCACCAAGCCAACATGTGTGCCATCGGTGGGTCTCACCACATGTGGGAGGCTGGCAAAACCATATAAGTCAGCTTTCACATTGGCTAAATCCTCACATAGGGGAACCTGATATAACTGTCAGTGTGTTTCATCATTGCTGAGAGGAAGTCCTTCAACACCATACTGAACATAGGTTGGGACATATC
The DNA here is from genome assembly GCF_031143425.1 of Pleurodeles waltl. Classification (NCBI taxonomy): domain Eukaryota; kingdom Metazoa; phylum Chordata; class Amphibia; order Caudata; family Salamandridae; genus Pleurodeles; species Pleurodeles waltl. The sequence continues at coordinate 517,612,511 of NC_090443.1, forward strand.
ACCAGATAGGGGCACTGTATGTTGGAAGGACCCTCTGGCCAGGAAGTGCAATTCTGACATCACTTGTACAATGGGTGGTATGCAGGTTGGATTACTATTATCTGGCATCAGATCTGGCTCCAAGTGATGGCATAAGTCCACTATTGTTTGCCTATCCAGGCAGTATAATTGACTTATATGCTGTTGCTCCATGGTCTGAAGGTCTGGCAGTAGATGACAGACAGGAGGTTCTTGCATCCTCCCTCTCCCACTGTACCTATGTGTGACAAGACATGATCTGTAACATTAGTCAGTGTTTCCACAGCAACATACATGATGCAAACCAATGATATCATGTGTCAAAGCATTTCTCACTGGATAGACAAGACACACAGTACACATCCCGGCTGGCAACTACACAAGGGTCACATGTGACCCCCGTGGTTGTCAACACATGTGTCCATGCCATGGATTGGGATGAACCTCATCCGTCTAATACACAATTGCCCCTCAAAATGTGACTGTATTTTCCGGTTTTGTTTATTAACCACACTATGGTAGACAGACTTTGCAGTACACCTCTTTGATATCAGGACCTCATGCATAGCAAGTAATTTTGGAGAAAACCAATCAGAACTAACCTCTCATGCCTATGTATCTTAAGCCATAGGTACAGATTAAGATGTAAACGCAATTCACAGAGTTAAATGTAGTGTGATTCTTTAGGATCCATGGGGTTCTTAGACCTAACTCCAGTTGTTTTTTCTGACTCGTAAGGCAACAAATATTACATCTCCCACACGGGAAATGACCCACCTATGGTGGGAGGTTCCTCACATTCTGTATGCTGCATGTTTGTACTTGTCTTGTTTTCGGTCTAGCATGTACTAGAAGATCCCTAAGGATTGTGCCCTTTAAAGGCAAATAGGGGCCTTTCAAGGTCCAAAGGACCCGAGTTCAGAATTCAAGTAAATCCCATAGGTGGTAACACACACAAGGTGAGTCAGGGGAGGCTTATTGTGTGTGTCAAGTAGCTGTTCCCTAGCATTATTGTGCACCCGCTTCACTGCTTTTCTTATCGGGTGGGTACTGTTTTGCTGTCAATTTCTCTGAGAGAAAATCCGCATGTCTATTAGCTTTCTTTGTGCAATTCCTACGTAAATGTTTGTGATGCTACAGCATATATTGTAAGTGTAACGGAGTTTACAAAGCCAAATACAGTATTTTAGGTCACCAAAATGGCGGATGCCTGACCTACTCCACTGGACATTAGGCACCACCCACGACGAGTGTCGTCTGGGTGGTAGGTGGTTCCAACCGCGGCGGACACTGCCATAGACCAAAGTTGTTGCTTGAGACGGTTGCGGCCTAATGGCTGTATCTGTCCGCTGTGATGACCCCGTACGTGACCGCCATGTTGTGCAGATTCACTCTCTTGACTCCTGTCACTGCTGCCAGCAACACCTCCACTACTTGAGCTGCTGTGTGTTGCCTTTGGGAGTAATCATGCCATGTCCAGCAGGTGATAGGGCCCTTGCCTTTTCTCCGGAGGAGCTGGAGAGGCTTTTTAATGAGGTCCTTCCCTTGTATTGACAGCTCCATGGCTCACCAGAGGAGCAGATCACTACCTCATGTACAAAATTAACTCTGTTTGACACCATCCTTTCCCTCCTCACAGGCTACAATGTGCCCCTGTGTGCCAGTTACACTTCTTGTGTGCCTGTTGTTGCAGTCTGCGCAGCATCAATGAGATGTACATTGTACAGGTGTTGGTGAATGGTACTATGGGGGTCATTCTGACCTCGGCGGTAAAAGGCTCTTACCGCCGGTCAGAAGACTGCCCTTCGACCGCCGCGGTAACCCGCCACGGTCATTCTGACCCACAACTGCCAAGCCGCCAAAAACCCGACATCCACGGAAGGCCGCCTCATCAGCGGGCAGCGATAAACTGGAGATGACCAAACCTCCACCGCCACGCCAACACAAACACGCCCATGCCATTACGACCCACGAATCCACGCGGCGGTCATTCAACCGCGGTATTCCATTGGCGGTACACACCGCTGCGGTCAAAATACACACCCAGCTCCAAAACCCAGCCACATTGGACAATTTGAAATACACACACCTGATACACATACAAACACCACCCCCACACATCCAAGCAACTATAAAACACCCACCCACATCACCCACAAACCCCCACTAGTTGGAAATCGGAGAGAAGGCGATAGAGAGAGAGCGAGCGAGCACAGCAATCGAAAACCCCAACACACACAGGAACCCAACATCATCAACCACACCACATCTACGCACACATCACCACACACCACCACTCACATCACCACAAACACCACCCCACACCTCATCCACACCACCCCATGGCACCCCAAAGACACCCCAGGTTTTCGGACCAAGAACTCCGGGTCATGGTGGAGGAAATCATAAGGGTAGAGCCCCAGCTCTTCGGCACACAGGTGCAACACACCACAATAGCCAGGAAGGTGGAGCTATGGCAGAGGATCGTCGACAGGGTCAACGCTGTGGGACAGCATCCCAGAAACCGGGAAGACATCAGAAAGCGCTGGAACGACCTACGGGGGAAGGTACGGTCGATGTTCTCCAGACACAACATCGCTGTGCAGAGGACTGGCGGCGGACCACCACCCACCCCTCCCGAATTCACAGCATGGGAGCAAGAGGTCCTTAACATCCTGCATCCTGCGGGCCTCGCTGGAGTAGGCGGAGGAATGGACTCTGGTAAGTCTAGTCTCAACTACTCCCCCCCCCAACCACCAGCATGCCAACCCACATCCCCACTGTTGGAAAATGGGTTATTGGTAGGGCAGGTAGGTACCTACACCTAGCAACAAGCCACAAACCTCCACAAAAGTACAGTTAGGTCTCAGTAAATTAATCCCAGCTCTACCCTTGGTAGCTTGGCATCGAGCGTCAAGGCTTAACTTAGGAGACAAAGTGTAAAGCATTCAAATATCACAAAACAGTAATTAAATAAAACACAGGAAACAGTTTAAAAATCCAAAACCAATTTATAAAAATAGCTTATATTTTTATCTTTAAAATGACACAAAAACGATTAAAATCGGTTCAGGGGAACCGGAGATATGAATTTTTAAAGTATTATTATTTTCTAGCGCTTAGAAACAAAAAGCGCCAATCGGGTCATCTGGTTGCACCAGGACCGGGACAAAGTCAAACTTTCAGGCCGACCGCGATGGAGCCCTGCTCGGCTACAGGTCGCGGGAAGCCTCGGTTAAAAAGTTACCTTCTGACTTAGTCTTTATTTTGAAGTTTTTCTTCACCGGGACGAACCTGCCAGTTGGATCCGACCTCCTGGAGCCCTTGTCCGGATACGCGAAGTCGGTTTCCTCTGTGGTGATTTCTACCTTCGGACTTAGTCGTTTTTTCGAGATGAAAATCCTTCGACCGGGGTAAACCTGGATCTTGATCCGACGTCCGTGGAGCCCTTCTCGGATACGATGGCTGGAAGGTCCCGGTCAACTTTTTACGTTCGGACTTAGTCTCTTTTTTGGATGTTTTTCTTTACCGGGACGAACCACGAAGTCAGGCCGGGTCGCGGTTGAGGCAAGCCGGCTAGAATTTCCGCGTCGGGTCGGTCACTTTATGGAGCTTTTTTCCAAAAATTCTCCAATCTTTTCCAAACTTCTGGGGCTTCACCCAGATGTTCTTTTGGGGTCCACAGCTCACCCCAAGGGTCCAGAAGTTCTGTGATGGTCCTTGGGAAGTGCGGACTTCAACTCCCAGAATACACCTGGCGCAAACTCCTTTTTGGCCACTGGACAGTGGTCAGCTGGTCACTTTTTCAGGAGTTGGTGCAGGGGACTCTGGTTAGCAATTTTTCACCTGTAGCAAACAGGGAGTCCCTCCTTGAACCAGTGGAAGCCAGGCAAAGTCCTTCTTGTGGTGAAGCCCAAGTGTGCAGCTGGTGCAGTCTTTCTGAGTGCAGGGTCCAGGTGCAGGCCAGGGGTCCAGCAGGGCAGTCCTTCTTCTTCTTTAGTTCCTTTCTTGTTGAATTCTGGAGGGGATCTGAGGCGTGGGTGCAGGTCTGCCAGTTTTATCCTTGCTCCTGGGTGAAAAGCAGGGGGGCCCTGGTCCTCCAATCAGGGACAGGGTCGTCCCCCTGTGATGACCACTTCCTGGGAAGTGTGGCAAAAATCCATCCCAGAAGGCAACAGTCTCTAAAAATCCAAAATGGATGAATCTGATTTTTGGAGGAGAGATCTGGCTGAGCCCACCCACTGGTGTGGCTAAAAATCATAAACACACCCCTCTCCTGCCCTCTCCTAATCTAATCAAGGGGGCACCTAGCTGTCTGGGGTTGCAGGATGTGGGGGTGTTGCTGGGTGCTCCAGATGTCCTTCTCTGCCTTTGAAGACCAGTTTGGCAGCCCTCCCCCTTCCTGCTTCCCCATCTGCTGAGGGGAGATTCTCTCCCCCAAGCACATTCCTTTGTGTGAAGTCAGGCCACTTCACACCTCATTAAAGTAGCCTGGCAGAAGCTGCTGCAGGCTGGCCAATCAGAGCACAGCAGCAAAAACAATGCAGAGCTGAAATTGGCAACTTTTTAGGTAAAGTCTAAACTTTTTACCTGCACTAGTTATATTAAATCCAACAACTGGAAGTTGTGGGATTTATTATAACAATCAATTTGATACCAAATTCTTGGTATGTAACATTTAAGGAGACTTTAAAATTTTAAATAAAGTCTGCCCATTCTAGCCTATGAAGGCCATTTACTTCTATGAGGGAAAAACGAATTTGGCTGTTTTTACCTCACCAGGGCTTATAAATCTACTTTTATAAAGTCCCTGCTTATAGTTACATGGCACCCAGCCCTAGGGGCACATAGGGCACACCTTAGGGGTGACTTATATGTAAAAATAAGGTAGTTTAAGACTTTGGAAGTACCTTTAATTCCAAAGTCGAATTTGCATATAACTTTAATTTAAAAGCAGCCAGCAAGGCAGGCTTGCTTTTAAAATGACACTGGGCACCTCAGCAATGCACCTAGGTGTGCACCACCTATGCTGTGGCCCCTAAACCTACATGCCCTACCATATACTAGGGACTTATAGGTAGGTTAACTTAGCCAATTATAATTAGCCTAATTTGCATATCCATTTTACACAGAGCACAGGCCCTGGGACTGGTTAGCAGTACCCAGGGCACCATCAGAGTCAGGAAAACACCAGCATAAAGTGGAAAATGGGGGCAAAAAGTTAGGGGGCCTCTGCAATCAGCCCCAGTTTCTCACACAACCCCCCCACACGCCCAGGAGACTCAGCCCAACCCTGGGAGAGTCTTCCTGGCTTGTTAGGCGAGGAAGACAGTGAAGAAAACTGGCTGTCCCTTTGCAGGGCCTACTCTGCCTTATATCCTCCTGTCAGGGTCACTCCCTCTGGGTAGTGAAGCCATCCCAACAGTAAAAGGACCCAACCCAAACTGAAACTTCCCTCTAGGGGGGTCTTCCTCCTCTCTCTCTGCCAACTTGGGTAGTGAGGTGCCCACCTCCCCTACTCCTAACTTTGCTAGGGCAACACCTAGCTTACCCAAAGAGGTCACCCAACACTTGAGCAACCCCACCATGACCAACAGGGTCAGGGGGCCTACTTTGCTATTGGCCTTGGGGTCTGCCTCCCAGGCCAAGTACAGTGCTGCCAGGAAGGCTAGCACCCAGCAGAGGCTACTGACAGCTGTCAGTACCCAGAACCACACCCTAAGCTCTCCACTGACAGGTGGCTGAGCTGCTTTAGGGGCATCTTTGGGGTCCTGGCACCCCTCTTGCTGTCTTGAGTGGGGGGCTACCACCTCCTGTGGCAGACACCCTCCTTCCACTCTCCCTTCTGTCAGTGCAGGGGCAACACCCTGCATCTGGACAGCTGCCTGACTACTCAGGACTTCCTTGGGGTCAGGTGAGGCCTCACCAGTGCCAACTCTGGGCTCCCCCCCTACTGGGGCAGAAGGCCTTTGGCTCCCTGGAACTCTCTTTAAGAGTGGCCTACCCTTCCTTTTCTTCTTTCCTTTTCTTGGGGACCCCTGTCTCCTAACTGTAGGGACTGACTCCCCAGGACTTTGGGTTGGGGGGGCGCCCTGGGCGACCACCCCATCTGTGACCAGACTCACCTCTGGGAGGTCATTGCCCAGGATACAATCTAGGGGAAGGTCAGCACTGACTACCACCCTAATCCAGTCAAGGATACCCTCCCTCTCTAGGGGCACTATGGCTACAGGTTTGGAGGTGACCTCCCCTGTGGCTATCCTGACTTTCTTTGTCTTTCCTGGGACATACATGTCTGGGGTCACTAACCGGTCACTCACTACAGTGTGACTCGCACAGGTGTCTCTCAGGCCAGTGGTAGGGATCCCATTCACTTGAATGTGGTGGAAGTGCCTACTCCCACCCTCAGGGATCACCAGCTTACCATCTGGTCCTGTCTCCCAGCACAATGCTAGGAGGACTTCATCATCTGAGGAATCCTCCTCTATGGCTACACTGGACAGCCCAGTGCTAACCACCTTCTTTGGACAGGCTGCATCTCCTCTGAAGTGACCTGTCTGCTGACAGTCAAAGCAAGCCCTACTGTCCAAGAGCTTTTTTAACCCTGGGTCTCCCTGTCTCTGTATGTCAGAGTGGGAGTGGGATTTACTCTCCTCCTTCTTAGGGTTCTGGGGTACAGAGGGAGTCTCTGTGGTGGGCTTACCACCTCCCTCCTTAGGTTTTTGGGGACCTGTCCCCCCCTTCTTGGAGTCTCCCCCCTGGGACTTGACAACCACCCTGGTTCTCAACCACTCATCAGCTGCCTCCCCTAGCTCTCTAGGGTTGGTCAGTTTAGAGTCCACTAGATGCTGGCGTAACCTTTCTTGGATACAATTGGTCAAGATGTGCTCTCTCATGATCAGATTGTATAACCCCTCATAAGTATTTACTTTGTTGCCAATAATCCAGCCCTCTAGTGCCTTTAGTGAGGTGTCCACAAAGTCAACCCAAGACTGGGTACTGACCTTCTGGGTGTCCCTGAACTTCATTCTATATTGCTCTGGGGTCAGACCAAACTTCTTGACTAAGCACCTCTTCATACTAGGGTATGAATCTGCCTCCTCCCCCCTTAAGGTCAGAAGCCTATCCCTCCCTGAGTTGGGGACCAACTCCCACAAAAGGGAACCCCAGTATTGAGGCTTAACCCTTCTCATTTGGAGTGCCCTCTCAAAGGCCCCTAGCCACTTATCTATGTCATCCCCCTCTACATAAGCAGGAACCACCCCCTTGGGTAATCTGGGGCAAACTCCCCCACCCATGGACACCTCAGCTTCTTTATCGCTGCTTCCATCTCTTTTTTCTTTGTATGCCCACTTTTTCTTTTCTAGGGCCAGCTTTTCTGCTTCCAAAGCTATGTAGGCTAGCTGGGCTTCCAGCTCTCTTTCCCTGATGGATGGGTTCTCTCCTCCTGAAAGGACCCTCTTCCTACCACTAGCTTTGGGTCTGCCCCTAGTGACTGTATCCATTGAGGACCGTTCCTCCTCTTCCTCACTTGGGGTCTGATGCCTTCCCTCCCCTGAGTGGTTAGAGTTAGCATCTTCCTCTTTTTCTTCCCCCTCTGGAGCTTCCTCTGTCTCTACCTCCTGGGCCTCAGCCCATGCTGTCAGGGATTTAATCAGGATTTGCTTCCTGAGATCAGGGGTTGCAGGCAAGCCTCTCTCAATACACAACCCCCTAAGCTGGACTACTGTCAGTGTGGGTAGACTAGCCAGATCAAGCTCCATGGTTCCCTAGTTTTGTGTCAACAAAAACTTTTTGCAAAAATTGGAAACAAGAATTTAGAAAAATTACAAAAATTCAATAATTGAAATTAATCCAAATTAATTTTTAAAAAAATTAAAATTAAAAACAATTTTTGCACTAGGACAATTTAAAGGATTTTTAATTTGTTTTATCTAAAACTGTAACGTGATATTGAACACAAGTACAGGATCCCGTCGCTGCTTCCAATTATGTTGGAAAATGGGTTATTGGTAGGGCAGGTAGGTACCTACACCTAGCAACAAGCCACAAACCTCCACAAAAGTACAGTTAGGTCTCAGTAAATTAATCCCAGCTCTACCCTTGGTAGCTTGGCATCGAGCGTCAAGGCTTAACTTAGGAGACAAAGTGTAAAGCATTCAAATATCACAAAACAGTAATTAAATAAAACACAGGAAACAGTTTAAAAATCCAAAACCAATTTATAAACATAGCTTATATTTTTATCTTTAAAATGACACAAAAACGATTAAAATCGGTTCAGGGGAACCGGAGATATGAATTTTTAAAGTATTATTATTTTCTAGCGCTTAGAAACAAAAAGCGCCAATCGGGTCATCTGGTCGCACCAGGACCGGGACAAAGTCAAACTTTCAGGCCGACCGCGATGGAGCCCTGCTCGGCTACAGGTCGCGGGAAGCCTCGGTTAAAAAGTTACCTTCTGACTTAGTCTTTATTTTGAAGTTTTTCTTCACCGGGACGAACCTGCCAGTTGGATCCGACCTCCTGGAGCCCTTGTCCGGATACGCGAAGTCGGTTTCCTCGGTGGTGATTTCTACCTTCGGACTTAGTCGTTTTTTCGAGATGAAAATCCTTCGACCGGGGTAAACCTGGATCTTGATCCGACGTCCGTGGAGCCCTTCTCGGATACGATGGCTGGAAGGTCCCGGTCAACTTTTTACGTTCGGACTTAGTCTCTTTTTTGGATGTTTTTCTTTACCGGGACGAACCACGAAGTCAGGCCGGGTCGCGGTTGAGGCAAGCCGGCTAGAATTTCCGCGTCGGGTCGGTCACTTTATGGAGCTTTTTTCCAAAAATTCTCCAATCTTTTCCAAACTTCTGGGGCTTCACCCAGATGTTCTTTTAAGGTTCTTTTGGGGTCCACAGCTCACCCCAAGGGTCCAGAAGTTCTGTGATGGTCCTTGGGAAGTGCGGACTTCAACTCCCAGAATACACCTGGCGCAAACTCCTTTTTGGCCACTGGACAGTGGTCAGCTGGTCACTTTTTCAGGAGTTGGTGCAGGGGACTCTGGTTAGCAATTTTTCACCTGTAGCAAACAGGGAGTCCCTCCTTGAACCAGTGGAAGCCAGGCAAAGTCCTTCTTGTGGTGAAGCCCAAGTGTGCAGCTGGTGCAGTCTTTCTGAGTGCAGGGTCCAGGTGCAGGCCAGGGGTCCAGCAGGGCAGTCCTTCTTCTTCTTTAGTTCCTTTCTTGTTGAATTCTGGAGGGGATCTGAGGCGTGGGTGCAGGTCTGCCAGTTTTATCCTTGCTCCTGGGTGAAAAGCAGGGGGGCCCTGGTCCTCCAATCAGGGACAGGGTCGTCCCCCTGTGATGACCACTTCCTGGGAAGTGTGGCAAAAATCCATCCCAGAAGGCAACAGTCTCTAAAAATCCAAAATGGATGAATCTGATTTTTGGAGGAGAGATCTGGCTGAGCCCACCCACTGGTGTGGCTAAAAATCATAAACACACCCCTCTCCTGCCCTCTCCTAATCTAATCAAGGGGGCACCTAGCTGTCTGGGGTTGCAGGATGTGGGGGTGTTGCTGGGTGCTCCAGATGTCCTTCTCTGCCTTTGAAGACCAGTTTGGCAGCCCTCCCCCTTCCTGCTTCCCCATCTGCTGAGGGGAGATTCTCTCCCCCAAGCACATTCCTTTGTGTGAAGTCAGGCCACTTCACACCTCATTAAAGTAGCCTGGCAGAAGCTGCTGCAGGCTGGCCAATCAGAGCACAGCAGCAAAAACAATGCAGAGCTGAAATTGGCAACTTTTTAGGTAAAGTCTAAACTTTTTACCTGCACTAGTTATATTAAATCCAACAACTGGAAGTTGTGGGATTTATTATAACAATCAATTTGATACCAAATTCTTGGTATGTAACATTTAAGGAGACTTTAAAATTTTAAATAAAGTCTGCCCATTCTAGCCTATGAAGGCCATTTACTTCTATGAGGGAAAAACGAATTTGGCTGTTTTTACCTCACCAGGGCTTATAAATCTACTTTTATAAAGTCCCTGCTTATAGTTACATGGCACCCAGCCCTAGGGGCACATAGGGCACACCTTAGGGGTGACTTATATGTAAAAATAAGGTAGTTTAAGACTTTGGAAGTACCTTTAATTCCAAAGTCGAATTTGCATATAACTTTAATTTAAAAGCAGCCAGCAAGGCAGGCTTGCTTTTAAAATGACACTGGGCACCTCAGCAATGCACCTAGGTGTGCACCACCTATGCTGTGGCCCCTAAACCTACATGCCCTACCATATACTAGGGACTTATAGGTAGGTTAACTTAGCCAATTATAATTAGCCTAATTTGCATATCCATTTTACACAGAGCACAGGCCCTGGGACTGGTTAGCAGTACCCAGGGCACCATCAGAGTCAGGAAAACACCAGCATAAAGTGGAAAATGGGGGCAAAAAGTTAGGGGGCCTCTGCAATCAGCCCCAGTTTCTCACACCCACCCTCACCCCCAACCCCCCAGCACATATCCTCCCTGCCAATGTCTCACCAGCACAACCCACCAAACCCAAAACCAAACCCTGAATGCCAACACAAACCATGGACACCCATCACCTATGCATGACCACTGCACATACCCATCCCCCCCACAAACCACCCTCACAACTCCTGCCACAAGGGAATGCCAGCACTGGGGGACAAGGGCACCCACAAATCGCACACCATGGAACACACAGAAGCAATAACCATACTCTTTCACCCCTGCAGGGCCCGAACGCCAACACACCGGCCAGGAGGGTCCAGATATGTCCATCCCACCCCCAGAACAGGCCTGCAGTGAGGACAGCAGCTCTGTCGACCTGGAACCTGATGACCAGCCCGGACCATCGGGGACCTCTGGAAAGTCGGTTCCCCACACACAGACACAGGCCACAGCAGACCTAACCCCCTCTGGGAATATCAGCACAGCTCCCACCCAGCGGGCCCATGCCTCTGTCTCCAGGACAGGTCAATCAGCGGTGTGTCCGCCACTACAGGGCACCCAGGCTGACCCAACACCCCAACAACAACAGGGACCTGGGGGCAGTGGTAGTGGGCACACCGTCCAGGGGACAGAGGCCCGGGGAAACAGGGCAACTGGGAGGGCTGCAGTGCGACGGGGGGGAGGACAGGCCCAGGGAACCGACTCTCCAAGAGGCCCTCACCACCATCATGGGAGCATACCACCCCTCCCAGGAGACGATGGCGACGGTAATGGCCAGGTTCCAGGAGATCCAGGCACAGCAGGAGGAACGGTACATGGGGTACAGAGAGGAGCTCAGGAACATCGTCCAGGCCCAGAACCTAATAGTCACCACATTGCGGGACCATGTGGCACCCCAAAGGGCCCCTGTCACCAGCCTGGACCAGGAACAGCCTACCACCTCCGCCGGCGCTATTGGACAGGCGGCCCCCACACAACGACGGGCCACCAGAACCCCACCTCCTGCTGAAGATCAACCACCCCGCAAGAGGAGCCTGAGATTACAAAGGAAGACAGAGTAGGATGCCAAGACCCCCGCCAGCCTAAGATCCCCCCGGATGTCATTCCACTGTCCCACATCATCACCCTGTCCAACCTTGAACTGCCCCTGCTCCATCCTTCCACAGGCATATGGACAATGCACCTGTGCGACCGAGAACTGGACTCTGCCATGGACATCACTCCACCCCCACCCATCACCGTTTTACTATCATGGACCTATATGTAGCACTTTAAATAAATCACTAATTGCACTTAAAACACTCAGGAGTCTGCTTGTATTCTTAACAAATGTATTACACATAACGGTACAAAAATGTTCAGTTACATTGTGATGACAACATACCAATGTCAATGTGCTTTACTCCATGGCCGAACAAACCAGAAGTCACGCAGTGGGTCATACAGCTCTGAAAAGCCAAGGGAAAGTCACAATTCAGTTGAAAGGAACTGGGGGGAAACACAGAAAGTAGAGATGCAGGAGGCCAGAAGTAAATGTAAAATGCCGTGGGGATTCTTACCTGGGTGCTACTGAAAATACTGTTGTAGACTGTCTCCCTGTTGTCCGTGTCGTCCCCGTCGTCTTCCTCCTCTTCACTCTCCACAGGCTCCACAGCTGCTACAACACCACCATCTGGACCATCCTCCTGCAGAAAAGGCACCTGGCGTCGCAATGCAAGATTGTGAAGCATACAGCAGGCCACGATGATCTGGCACACCTTCTTGGGTGAGTACATTAGGGATCCCCCTGTCATATGCAGGCACCTAAACCTGGCCTTCAGGAGGCCGAAGGTCCTTTCTATGATCCTCCTAGATCGCCCATGGGCCTCATTGTACCGTTCCTCTGCCCTGGTCCGGGGATTCCTCACTGTGGTCAGTAGCCAAGGCAGGTTGGGGTAACCAGAGTCACCTATTAGCCACACACGGTGTCTCTGTAGCTGTTCCATAACATAATGGATGCTGCTATTTCGCATAACATACGCGTCATGCACTGACCCAGGGAACATGGCATTTACATGGGAGATGTACTGGTCAGCCAAACAGACCACCTGGGCATTCATCGAATGGTAACTTTTCCTGTTTCTGTACACCTGCTCATCGTCCTTTGGGGGTACTAAGGCCACATGGGTCCCATCAATGGCACCAATGATGTTGGGGATATGTCCAAGGGCATAGAAGTCAGCCTTCACAGTGGCCAAATCACCCTCCTCAGGGAAAATAATGTAGCTCCGCATGTATTTCGTCAGGGCAGACAACACTCTGGACAAAATCTTAGAAAACATAGGCTGAGACATCCCTGATGACATGGCCACTGTTGTCTGAAAAGACCCACTTGCCAAAAAATGGAGGACTGACAGAACCTGCACCAGAGGGGGAATTCCTGTGGGTTGGCGGATGGGGGACATCAGTGCTGGCTCCAGCTGGGCACACAGTTCATGTATAGTGGCTCGGTCAAGTCGGTAGCGAAGTATTATATGACGTTCCTCCATTGTCGACAGGTCCACCAGCGGTCGGTACACGGGAGGATTAATCCTTCTCCTCGCAAGTCCCAGCGGACGGTGCCTAGGAAGGACAACATGGAGCACAGAGTCAAGCAACCCACAGGTACGTAACTACATCTTGCACAGTACACGATTCTCAATGCATTGAATGGCTTGTATGAGTGGCAATGCAAGGCCTAGGCCTGTGTGACGCAGTAGTAATTAAGCCCTGTGGTCCCCGCGGCTGCCTGACCTGAGAAGTGTGACAGTGGGATGTGAGGTCAATGCGCTGGCGTGACACACCGTGGCGGTAGGCGGTCGAAGACCGCGGCGCAAAGCCGCATTGGTTAACATCGAACCCTATGGGTTTCACGAGCCAATGACTAGCTGCGCCGGCGGTCGCGGAACGCACCACGGCGGTACGCGCCGCCGCGGGCGTGACCGCCATTTTCTATCTGGTTAATCACTCTAGACCTGATCATCCACAGGAGAGGACCTATACTGCAAGTGCTGCTGTGACCTCGGTCTGGGAGATACAATGGCTGCTGCGACTGGGGAAAGGGCCCCTGCCTTCACTACAGAAGAGTTGGAGAAACTTGTGGATGGGGTCCTGCCCCAGTATGCGCGACTCTACGGTCCTCCAGACCAACAGGTAAGTACACTGTGTGCACGTTGAATGGGCTATGCCTGGGTTGTGTATGGTGGATGTAAGATGGTGGGGTGGGGGGACAATGACGAGTGCAAGGCACGACAGATGAGAGCATGTGCCACATCGCAAGGTTGGGGAGGGGGGGCCAATCGCATCTATCATGCGGAAAATTGATGATATTTCAATTTCCACCCTGTACATGTCAAATAGGTCAGCGCCCATCAGAAAGTCGACATTTGGCGTGCCATCGCCAAGGAAGTCCTGGCCCTGGGGGTCCACAACAGACGGGGCACCCACTGCCGCAAGAGGTGGGAGGACATCAGCCGCGGGACCAGGAAGACCGCCGAGTCACTGCTGGGGATGGCCTCCCAACCTAGGAGGGGTGCCAGTCGTACCCTGAGCCCCCTGATGTCCCGGATCCTGGTGGTGGCCTACCCCGATTTGGATGGGCGCGTGAGGACATCACAGCAGACTCAAGGGGGTGAGTACCGGCACATTCAGCTATCTTTACGCGCAGTGGAGGTGCCTGGGTGGGGGAAGAGGGCTGTGGGTGACATTAGGCCAGGGCGCTTTCTGTAGTGTAGTCCTCTGCTTTAGCCATGTCCCTGTGCCCCCGCCCCCCACCTCTGTAGGGTGACAAGTACAGCTATCCATGGTCCTGCATCACCCATGTGCGCGTTTGTTGTCCCTAGACCTGTTGGCCTAGTCACAAGTACTGAGTAGTGTACCCCGATTGCGCGGCTTAGTGCATGAGGCTCCTGTGTCTGTCCTCTCCGCCAACGGTGTTGACAATGCATGCACTCAACCTGTTTTTATGTCTCCCCCCACCCTTTTTCTTTATCTTCTTGTGCATGTGTGCATTAGCATCATCAGGCGGAGGAGAATTGGCACCGGAGCACGAGGGAGCTGCAACTCACCAGGCCCCGGTGGGCCATGGCACAGACACCGAGGCCACCAGTGAGACGGAGGGCGAGGGGAGCTTCACAACGGGGAGCCGTGGTGACACCAGCGACACCGACACGTCCTCGGATGGGAGCTCCCTAGCGGTGGCGGCAACGCGCACCAGCTCCGCCTTCCCAGCAGCCCCTCCGCCTTCACTCCGTGCCCGCTCGCCCAAGAAGGCGTGCGTCTCCTTCGCCCCAGGCACCTCAGGCCCTGCCCCTGTTACCCCTGCTGCCCTCAGTGAGGAAGTCATTGACCTCCTACAGACCATCATTGTTGGGCAGTCTACCCTTTTGAATGCCATCCAGGGGTTGAGAGGGAGGTGCATCGTAGCAATGCATACCTGGAGGGCATTCATTCGGGTCAGGCTGCCCATCAACGATCGTTCAATGCTCTGGCCTCAGCACTGACGGCAGCCATTGTCCCTGTTTCCAGCCTCCCTCTTCTAACTGCCTCCAGCCTGTCCCTGTCTCCTGTTCCTCTGCCTATCCCACCCACACCATCAGACCAGCCTGCACACACCTCAACACCCAAGGGCAGCTCATCCAGACATAAGCACCACAGATCACACAAACATTCACCCAAGCAACACCCAGATGCAGACATGCCAACAGCCACTACCACCTCTGTGTCCCCCACCTCCTCGTCTCCCTCCTCCCTCCCTGTGACGTCTCTACTCACACCTGCATGCACACCACCAACAGCCAGTACTTCCATCACCACCACACCCTCCAGTACAGTCCGCACACGTGCAGTCACCACCCCCACTGCCATTTACACGTCCCCTGTGTCCTCTCCCACTGTGTCTGTCACCCCCTCTTCCAAGACACACAAACGCAGGCAGCCACCCACCCAACAGCCAAGCACCTCACGACAGCCTCCAGCCCATGCACCTTCACCCAAGGACAGCACACCTGACTCTCCTACAACCACCTCCTCTACCTCCACTCCCATAACCACCACACCTACCCTTTACCCTGGTCCTAAAAAACTTTACCTCTCCACTCTTGACCTCTTTCCCTCCCCTGACCCCCCCCCTCCATCTGCTAAGAGTCCCAGGAGCGCCTCAGCCACCACCAGCCCGGCTTCAAGGGTCACTGTAGTGCATGGCTTCTGGAGTCCCCCCTTTGCCAGCAGTGATACATCGGTCAGCAGCAAGGGGACAGCCAGCCCCCCCCCTGGAAAGAGGACCCATAAAGTAAGGGGACGCTGCGGGACGACTGACACGGCTGCCCCCAAGGACCAAAGTTCTGCCACTTCACCTGCCACAATATCCAGGGGAGGCAAGGGCCAGAGAGCCAGATCGAAGGAGGGCAAGGGCGGCAGGGCGGAGAAGTCAGCCAGCAGGAGCGCGGACCAGGAGGGCCCCACAAGCCCCATCCCGGGTGTGAGGGAGGACACCCAAGGGCCCAGCACACCGTCACCGAAGGGTCCAGCAACTGCACGGTCGGAGGGCGACTGAGCAGGGAGTCGTGGCCAGGTCTGACTCCCTTGACTTACAGAACAAGCACCGCTGAACAGGGCCCCGCCGTGCAGAAAGTCACCGCTGAACAGGGCACCGCCGGGAGGAGCACCGCTGAACAGGGTCCCGCCGTCCAGAAAGGCACTGCTGAACAGGGCCCCGCCGTCCAGAAAGGCACCGCTGAACAGGGCCCCGCCGTGCAGAAAGGCACGCTGAACAGGGCCCCGCCGTCCAGAAAGGCACCGCTGAACAGGGCCCCGCCATCCAGAAAGGCACCGCTGAACAGGGCACCGCCGTCTCAAGCACCGCTCCGCTGGGCCCTTACTGTCAAGCACCGCTCCGCTGGGCCCCGCCGTCTCAAGCACCGCTCCGCTGGGCCCTTCCTGACAAGCACTGCTCCGCTGGGCCCCGCCGTCTCAAGCACCGCTCCGCTGGGCCCTTCCTGTCAAGCACCGCTCCGCTGGGCCCTTCCTGTCAAGCACCGCTCCGCTGGGCCCCGCCGTCTCAAGCACCGCTCCGCTGGGCCCTTCCTGTCAAGCACCGCTCCGCTGGGCCCCGCCGTCTCAAGCACCGCTCTGCTGGGCCCTTCCTGTCAAGCACCGCTCCGCTGGGCCCCGCCGTCTCAAGCACCGCTCCGCTGGGCCCTTCCTGTCAAGCACCGCTCCGCTGGGCCCCGCCGTCTCAAGCACCGCTGGCCCAATGACAGTGCCGGTTCTGTGTCGTGCTAATGTTCACGCTGCACTCGGGCCACCCTGCCTCCTCCATTGCCTGTGGAGACTGTTATCCACTTGATGGACTGTGACTTTGCACTCCCCTGGATATGACAGTGGGCAAGCCACCCACTGTATAGACTTGAGAGACTGTGGCTTTGCACTCCCCAGGATATGACAGTGGGCAAGCCACCCACTGTAGAGACTTGAGAGACTGTGGCTTTGCCCTCCCCAGGATATGACAGTGGGCAAGCCACCCACTGTAGAGACTTGAGAGACTGTGGCTTTGCACTCCCCAGGATTGAACAGTGGGCATGGTGGCCCCTTCTTGGATCTGGCGTCGTGGACTCATGTGGCTGTGGTGCCCCCCCATCCCTTCCCCCTGAGGTGCCTGTAGTTTTGTCATCTGATGCCCCTGCAGTGTTCTCTCCAACGGACTCAGGTCTCCTGTGTGGGCTTTGCCCATGTGTTGATACACTTTGGCCCACGGACATTTGCAATTTCTGTGACTGTGCGGGACTTTCTGCCTCTATTTCTCGGTTACGCAATGTTTACATTTGGAATTTTTTGCATCATTTTCCTATTTTACCATGTCTTCAATGAACCTATTTTTTACATAAATGTTGTTTCTCACTTTAATCATATCTTTTCGTTATTCCGGGGGGTTTGGGTGGGGTCACTTTGACTTGGTGCTCTGCATTGGTGTGTAGATAGTTGGGGGGTGGGTGTAATGCGTCTGTGTGTGCCCGTAACCCTTCCTCCTCCCCCCCTCCCCTGTGTCGTAGGTGCGGTACTCACCGTTGTCGTCTGCGCCGGAGTTCGTACTCGTGGTAGATGAGCAGGTAGACGAGAGCAGGTAGGATGTTCAATTCGGGCTCCATGCTGTCCTCCGTCCTCGTGGAGTGTATAGAGGTGAGCGTTTTCCCGTTCGTAGTCTGTTTCCGCCGTGTTTTTATCGGCGGGGCTCCCGCCCCGGAAAAGGTAGCGGATTGGTGAGTTGTGATAGGGTGGGCGGTACATTGTCTGCCGCCTGCCTGTTGGCGGTGACCGCCGCGCTGTTTGTGTGTCCCGCCGTGGCGGTCGGAGTGTTAAAGTGGCGGGCTCTGTTGGCGGTTCCCGCCAGGGTCAGAATTCCATTTTTTGGACCGCCAGCCTGTTGGCGGGTTGGCCGCCGCTTTATCACCGACCGCCAGGGTCAGAATGACCCCCTATATGTTGTATTCATTCACATTGTGTTGTGTGATGGTTTTGTGGTTCTAGATCCTCCTGTTGGATGCACGTAACTAGGCAAGGAGACTTCACTGTCATCCAATGACATCTCTTTCTTCGTGATGGTTGTAAATGTTGGACAACATGTATGTCCATGACAACATGAGCTGTGCATGCATCATGTCTGAGTCATTTGAGGATCTTGTAAGCAATGTGTATAGTACCACAGATCTTTCAACCCACACCTGGCCTTGCAAAATTGTTGTATTTAAGGCAAATCATGACTCACTCTGCCCTTCAGGTTGCCACACAAACCACATGGCGCATTCCTGATGGCCATATGATGTACAGTCATACATGAAAATGTGTCATGTAGGTTCTGTATGCTAAGGATGTAGAAATCAGGGCCTGTTACATGTAACTCCAAGTATGGCACCTGGTCCAGGGTGTGTGAAAGTCACTGTGGTTATGCAAATGTGGCACTGTGTCCACTCCCTGTACACCAACAGATCCTGTCATGTGGACAATATGATGCTCTAGTGGCAAACCTTGCCCTGAATGCCTCAGTCCATTGACTAGAATAGTAATGGGTACTGAGGTACATCCCAGAAGTAGTCCATATGAGCATTTTGCATAATTGTCCATCGGTGTCCATGACTCATGACAGGTCCCCTACTCCCACAGCTCTGTTGTCACTTTCACATAAGTCATAATTGTACAGAACAGGCGTATTGCATGAATGACAGTCCCACAGCTCAGACAGTGTGTTGATTCCTGGAAGGCCATGATATGTGAGTCAGTTGCTTGTTCACAAAGCAGAAATTGTACAATGCATACCTTTGTATGTTGGATGCCTACTCTGTTGGATAGACACGTGTCCAAAGGAATGTTCTGTGGTACAGGTACATACCACAGAACCCCCCCCTATGAAGTGGCATGAGTCTGGATTTGGTAGGCCACCAGTCCACACATGCACAGGGAAGACATTTTATGTACCCACCATGACAGCCCCTTCATTGTCACTCAAGTGTAAGAGTGAAGTCTGTACTATGGAAGTTGCCTGTAGAGACAGTGAGTCAGTCTCGTGAATGTGTTGGTACATTTCGGCCTAAGGAGTTTACGCTTCAGAAGCCACACGTGTGTAGTGTTTCATTGTGGTCACATCACAATACATCAAAGTACATGTTGCTGGAGTCTGGGCTACCTGATGTGAGTAGGCTTGCTCAGTCATTGTAGGCCCTGAGCAGGATAGTGGGTCAATCTGCAGATGGATACAAACGTTAGTAGTCATGTCCCTGTACTTATTGACTTGTGTGCTTTACACTTGTAGTGTGTTGACAAATTGAACATCTTTAGCTTGGAGGTTCTGACAGGTGTGTGACACAACCATTTGTGCCAAAAGTTGTGATTGTAATCTCACGATTTGTCTCTTGCATCCATACAGTTAAATGCCCATCAGAAGAAGGTGATACAGAGAACCATTGCCTGGAAGGTGCGGGCACTGGGTGTCCACATCTGGAGGAGTGCCCACTGTCGCAAGAGGTGGAAGGCCTGAGACGCTGGGCTCGGAAGATCTTGGAGGTCCAGCTCGGACTGTCCTCCCAGCATACGTCAGACCATGACCCTCCTAATGTCCTGCATCCTGGCAGTGGGGCACCCAGACCTTGGTGGGCGTTTTGAGGGGAACAGGGCAGCCACAATGGGGTGAGTACAGGGCATATTCCTGCCTGTCACATTGCAAGTTAATGTTAGGTTCTGACATCTTCCCCTGACGATTAGGGATGAGCCATTTGTGACACAGTAGATGAGTGACTGTTTGTGTAGATATGTCATGTAGTGCATACTGATGTACCTTGCCTATTGGCCCAGGGACCTCGGACACAACTGGGTACAATCCACAAACAATTTACTCTCTAGGGACAATAAAAGGCTGTGTACATTGCTCAATCAAGTAATGTTTGTTGTTGTGGGTGTAAATTCTACGATACAGACCATTACTTCCCAGTGTTACAAGCCAAAGGAAAGAAAGTGATGGATCACTGTCCTCAGCCATGTGTCTGGTCAAATGATCATATTGGCATCTGCCACCCAGAGGCTTCTTGGCTTCAGCGTGTGACAAGTGTTGGTACCTCACTACTGTCTGTAATGTGAAGATGGCCATCTTACATGTATCAGAGCATACATTGTTATTTGGTTCAGCTACAGATCAATACTTTCCCTTGATAAGTGGGGAATGTCCATTGACATGATATGTGTGCCAACATTTCTTGTACCTACATGTTAGCATGAGTCCCTTTCTCTTTTGACAAAATGTGTGCACTGCTGTTTCATGCATGATCTACCTATGTTCACGAGATAATTTCTGTATTCCCTCACATATGCGTGCCAGCCAAGATATGTTTGGAATAGGACATTTGCAATGGGGCTACATTTCATGTGGTGCCACAGACAGGAGTGTGTCACCATTGATTGTTGGCTGACACATACCCTCACCCTTCATTGCATGTCATTTGGCATGTACAACTGCAGTAGAAATGAGGGACATGACGTGTATGACTAGATTATTGAGCCACAATGTGCATTTCCATGCCATTGATGTGGCATCATGTAGGAAAGTACACTGCACACGTGTAATGGGGAAGATTTGTATCCTGACTTTTGGCATGCATCATGGAGTGACTTGTAGTTATGTTGGAATCATATGTGTTTGGGTACACCCATTCATCCACAGACATCTGGGTTTGTAGGACCAAAATGGAGACAGTGATGTAGCTACCCATTGGGCAACATATTGAGGGCCTTCAACTAGTACTTGCAAATCTCAGTGCCTCTCCAACATACAAAGGTCTAATGGCGTCCACTGATGCATTTAGAGTATGTCATTGTAAGGGGGGCCAGACATTAGTGGTGATTTGTCTGGGGTTTGCTGATTCATTGTATTGTGGATTTTATGGACATAACTCCCTGATGTTTAGCACATTTTGTCTAGCATCCATTTCTGTGCCAAATGTGTAGCATATCTGAGCAACATTAGTACTACCTCCATGACTCTATTGGGACCTGGTGAAGTATGCATTAATAATATGATTCCAGTGTGACACGAGTATTTCTATGTCACCTTCTCCAGGCTACTGTACTTCTGTCAGCAACGTGTCGGAACTTTGGAGCATCAATTCTTATTGTTGTTGTATTGTGTATGTCACAAATAGATGCCTGCATGACCTTTTGTGGGATCTGTGTGAATGAGGCTATCATTGGGCTACTATTGTATGACATCAGGTAGCTGAGGTATGTTCCGTGAGGCAAAGCATTGAAGGTGATGTGGTCTCTTACTTGTTCAGTGGTTACTTTGATTGCACCACTTCAACCAAGCAGTTGTAGTTGTCTGAGATCCTGATTTTCCTGTGGGCAACTGTTGAGAGTTCAGATGGCATACATGAAATGGTGTGGTACATGTAGGAGCCACCTTGATGTAGTTTGTTGCTGAGGCATACTTGACATCATGTTAATGTTTGCTAATCACAGCTGTTGTTCAAGTGTGTTCAGAAACATGTGGTGATCCTCTTCTTCTTTGTGTTTGCAGAATCATTCCAGGCAAGCAAAGGAGATAGGGCACAACAAAGCGAGGAAGCATCTGGCCATGGTACCTCCGGTCAAAACACCACCAACACGGAGGGACCAGGGGCAAGGAGGGTGAGGGGAGTGCCACGGAGGAGACTGGATCTACATCCTCATCATCGGATTCTACCTCCAGTGGCCAGTCCCTAGTGGTGTCGGACCCACTGGCACCTGCTCCTGTACCATCGTTGTCCGCCACCCCCAATTCTATTAACACCCCCACTGTTGCTCTCCACCCAGTTGGCCATGCCGGGTCACCCAAGAGGGTGGGCATCTCCTTTGCCACAGGCTTCTCTGCCTCAGCCCCTGTTACCCCTGCTGCATGAGTGAGGAGGCTATTGACACCCTGAGGAGCATCACTGTGGGGCAGACTGCCATTGTGAATGTCATCTAGGGGTTGGCCAGCCAACGCCAGCAGACCAATGCTTTCCTGGAAGGCATTCATAGGGCCATGTCTTGCCTCCAGAGATCTTTTCAGGCTCTGGCCTTCTCACTGATGGGAGACAGTCACCCTCCGCATAACTCCCCCCTCAATCTCTCTCTTCCCAATCCAAAGTCCCCATTCCCCTACCTATCCCAAGCACACAGACACATAGGCACGCACCTACCTCAACACACACAAGCAGCACACATCGACACAAACACCACAAGACACACTGGCACGCAGATACTCAACATACACCCACAAACGCAACACCAGACTCTACTTCACCAGACACCCCCACAACCCCCACTGACACACACACCACATCCAACATACCCACTTGCACCACAACAGCAGCCAGTGACACATCCACCATACCCTCAGACACAAGCAAAGGACACACAGACACATCCACCACACCCACCATAGCCACAGACACTGGCACAACATCCACAGACACATCCACCACATCCAGAATACGCGCAGACACCACCCCAACTGACAAAAATCCACAGCATCAAGCATACCCACAGACACCACCCCAACAGACACACACACATCCACCACTCCATCACCCAGTACCTCCCATCCTCCAAGACACGCAAACGCCCACACTCACACACAAGAGACACCACCCAAACAGAAGCGTTCCTCACACATGCACATACCCAAGACATCTACACCGACACACCAGGCAACCACTTCCTCAACCTCCAAATCCCCAACCCCTTCTAATAGACATCCCCGTGTTCCATAGGAGAATTTAATTTGCAACCCTGCCCTTACCCCTGTTACCTCCAAACCCCCTTCCAGACCCAAGAGCACCCCACCCACATCCCAACCCATCCCTTCCACATCACAGTCCTCCACTGTCACACCTGCCCCCCTGCAAGCACCCATACCCCTCCCCCCAAGAAGAAGCCCACTCGTCCAAAGAAACAGTCCACCCCTCCCAAACCCACCCATCCCAAATCCGACCCCCGACCCAAGGATGGCTTGCCCACTTAATGTGCCTTCCTGTGGAGGTTCCATGGCAGTGACTGGAGTCAAGTGTGGGCACAACCATGTGCATGCACATCAATTTGACTTGCCAGTGGCCTTTGTTCTGAAGATTTTCCAGTTAATAAACCCAAGTTGTTGCTTTTTTGGGTACACATGTGTCCTGCAATTTGTTTTCTACATTTATGTTGTCCCTGAGTAACTTGTGTTGTATGCCTACAATTTGTGTGTTTCAGCCCGCTTGCTGATCCATTTGCTGTTGTTTGCAATATCTGACTGTGTGAGCAGTGCTGGTGTCACCCAAGGCAAAGGTAGATGTTAACTGTATGGATATGTGGGTGTTACTCTAAATGGGGTGACATTGCTTTGTGTTATTGTTGGTATGGTAAGTAATTCATCTTGTGTGATTCAATGTCAGCATGCATGGTGTTAGATTTGTCCCCATGAAATGGATTGTAGATTTGTCTCATGTATGAAGGCTTGTGTTTTATTTGTGCAGACATGGAGGGTGCTCAAATGTGTTAGCTTCCTTTGCATTTGACTGTGTATGTGTCTGTTGTGTTGTGTGTACATTGCAGCTACTTCATCTAGATGTATGGCCCATGCTGTTTCAGTTGTATGTGCTTTCTTGATTTGCACTTCCACATAATGCATGTGGCCATGTCACTTGGCTCTAGTATTGTTTGTCCCTGAGATACCTGAAGGGCCAGTTCCTGTATAAATTTTGTTTTAGGGGCATGTGCAAAGTGCAATGTGTCCCAGGGTAGCATCCTTCCATGATTACTCCTGATGCCCCATCCCTATTGTGCAGGTATTGTTTTTATTGTATTTGTATATTTGTCTCTCTGACTATTGTGCATCCCATTGTCCTTCCATTGTGTTGCAGTATGGATTATGTGTGGGTCCATTGCAGGGCTGTTTCATGGGAGGGGTGTTTGTGTTCCATGACACATCAATACACTTGTGTGTTGAATCTGACAACAGCCTTGGCATGAGTGCAATGTGAGGGTGTCAGTTGTATAGATAGATGTGATATTGCTGCACTGTTGCTCTTGAGTGACACTATGTTATGTGTGTTTAACTGTCCATGTGCCGAAGATGTGCAGATGTGTGCTTTTGTGTAGTGTGGCAGTGCAGTGTGAGTGACCTGCCCAAAGGGGGCATTTAACAGCTGTGAATGTGTCCTTCTTTGTGAATGAATTTGACTGTGAGCACACTGTCAGGTGTACTTGGTGCCCGTAGTTTGTGCCCCATATCATGTGGACAACGGCATGATGACCTAATGTAAGGCTAATGGTACAGGTAGGCGTGTGTATTTACTGTTTGTTGCATCCACAGCGGCGAGGATTTTGGGCTCCATTGATGAGCCGCGGCAGGACATGTGTGATGGACTCCATGATGGCACAGGACATGTAACGCTGCCTACAGGTGAGTTGCTTCTTTTATTCTCTCCGTTTTCGCCTGCTGGACCTTGGTGGTTCGACCGCCATGGTCACATTAATGGTGTGCAACATCATAATGAGCCCAGCGGAAACACTGGCTCTGTCGGCCTGTTTATCCTGCATCATCACCACGGCGGTCTGTGCTGCCTGGCGGTGCCGACAGAACCACTGCGATCTTTGCTCCATTGGCCCACCAAGATCGTAATACAGTGGTCCAACCGCCAAGCCGATGGTGGTTCAACTGCCACCGCCACCATGGCTGTGCGTGGACTGCCAAACTCGTAATGAGGCCTTTAGATTCACGCTTCAAATGCAAGAAGAAGAAAATGATGCATGGTGAAGAGAAGGTTAGGTATACACTTGATCAAGGATATGTTTTTGTTTCGTGCTCTTAGTGCAAAACATGCTCAGATTTCGTCTTCCATTGAAGTACCAGTTTTGGGTTTACAAACCTCACAATACATTTCAAGAAGTTGTGGTGGCAAGGTGAGCCAGATCCAGGTGCACTGCTAATGGCTTATATCAAGCCCACTGCCTTTGTAGCATCCTCTCCAGCCTGGGAGCATGCAAAGAACCACGCCACACACTGAGCTCAGTAACAGACGTCTTTATTCCTTAGCATACAATCACACACTGCTCTATGATTATGTTATAACTGTCGAAAACCATACCTTAACACCTCCCAGAAAGTTACATAATTCCTGTATTGAGTCTGCCTAGAACTGCGAGGATCCTCTCACAACACTACAACTCCCCCTTGTTAAATAAAAAGTATAGACAACAGTTACATTATATTTCTTCAGTAAGTCGTTTAGGCGCTTGCACTAGTGAGCCAGATCAAGTGGGATAAGGTAGTTGAGATTGTACGAAAGAAGAGTATTATGTGGTATAGGGGTTAGTCCTCAACCTGTGATGCTCTCACAATACCCCAGAGATGGTCCTTGGATACCCACTGGTAAATCCTTAGCTCAGTCCTGGCGTATTCAGGCTTTACTTAGAGGAACACGTATTAAACATTTCACAGCACAAACATTGACAAAAAGTAATTGGCATGACTCAAAAGAAATCCGACACCAATTTATAAAAATAGAGTTTATTTTTATATAAATGTAGACACCAAAACAATCGGATTTGAGACAGTATAACCGGAGTCATAGATTTTAGAAGCAATTTTAAATTACAGCAGTACTGCCATTTAAACGTTGCCTTGAAGTCTATGGGAGAAATATTACTGGTTGCAAATATGCGCTTAGAAAGTGAGTTTCATGGGACCTTTATAGTGTTAGGGTTGTGCAGCACCTAGGACCAGATCATGACAGTCAGTGCAGTTTTACTTTGCCCGTGGCATCCGGGTGCAGATTTGTCCTGGCTGTCTGTGATGCTGAACGGGACTTGCATTGAAATCAATGGCAGGGAGCCGTTAGTTACAAACGACCACTTGGAGGTGGTGCTGAGGGGAACTCTTGCAGGGTTAAGGTGGTGCAGGTCCTGCGACTAGGCCGCAGCAGTCAGTTCACTTCTACCTGGTCCACAGGCCTGGGTGTGTAGTTTATCCTGATTATCCGGGCTGCTGAACAAGACTTATATTAGTGCTGATTTTACTGGTTACATGACGGTGCTGAGAAGAGAATGCAAAATTTCAGGAGAGGCTGCATTGCAGATGTCTAATGCAGGTTGCACGTTGTGCCCTGCACCTGCAGAGTCAAGATCAGGGCTTAGTTACAGGATTGGCAACCAACATGCCTTGGCAATGGTAAAGGGCAGAGATTCTTCTGGAACTTTCCAGGGCCCAAGGGAAGGAGGTACCAGCCTGAAACTTGGAGGCAGGCTGAACTACGACTCCAGAAGACACTGGACCACCTGGTTTTGGACGATACCTCGGCGGACCCAAATGCACAGTGAAACTTCAGATCCTGCGAGTGTTTTTACCTGCAGTTTGCAGGGGACTTGTGTCACCAGTCCAGGGGAGACTGAGGGTGCTTCTGGCTTCCACAATAGTCCCTCTGGTCAGAAGTGATGAGTTTCAGCTGAGGACGAGAGTCGCCCACGCAGAACCAAAACTGTTGCCTCAGGTACAGAGTATCCCCCTTTTGCCTTGGTGCAGTGGGCTGAGTCTCGTTATTGGGGATGCAAAGCTTCTCCTTGTCTTTCTTTGAAGGTGGTTGGTCAGAACTGAGGTTCTGGTTTCAGGGGTGTTCCTTGAATCCTGGATTTAGGGGTGTGGGGACCAGTGGCCAATGGGCAGCTAGCTCCTATGGCTAATCTGCCCCTGAGGTGACTACATCCGGTGGGAGAGATCACCTTTAGCTACACAGAACCCCCCATTCTCCCACTCCTAAAATGTCAGAAATCAAAATTTAGTGGACAGTCCGGGCTGCTCACCCTAGAGGTGTAGTCAGCCTGCTGGGGTTGTGCACTAACCTGCATGTCTAATTTCCTGCCTGGCCCTGACACCAGATTCATGTTGGGGAGGAAAAGCATTTTGGTTGACACCAAATTCCACATATCTAGGCAGTACCATAGTGGAGTTAGCAACCTGGCTCTGCCCAGGCTTAAGGACCATGCCATTCTATGGATCAGCCTGCACTTATAGTATACCTTAATAGAAAGGACCCTATAGAGATATATAAGCTCATCCTCATATGCTTGCAACCTAAATATAATGTTCCCTGCCTCCTGGGCTGCAGAGGCCTTCCTTAGGGGTGTCTGACATATATTTAAGGCAGTGCATTGGGCTGTGCCACTCATGGTTAGGGCACAGTTGAACTTGAGCAGTTTGCACCGTTCTGGTAGTCTGCCATCTGTAGTTTGCCTGGGTCACCTAGGGTGGCACAAACATGTGCTGCAGCCCCAGGGACCCCTTTACCATCTATGCCCTGGGTACCATCTACTAGAGGCTTACAAGGACATAAAGGTTTGCGAATCAGGATCTTACCATGTCAACAATTGATTTAAGGAAATAACTCATACACTGGGGCCTGGTTAGCAGGTCCCAGTACAGTATCAGAGTTGAAAAACCACCGCTAGGGGGGGCAGAAAGTAGGGGGAATCTGCAAAGAGTCCAGTTTTCTTACAGAGATGCACTCTGGCTGTGCACCGTTGGCATCAGTTCTGATGCTTGATCTGGACTGTTAGGCAGCATTGACTCATTCACAATTGCAGGAGCTGACTGTCACGCACTCATCTGGTTCCTACTGCCTTTAGACTCACGCTTCAAATGCAAGAAGAAGAAAATGATGCATGGTGAAGAGAAGGTTAGGTATACACTTGATCAAGGATATGTTTTTGTTTCGTGCTCTTAGTGCAAAACATGCTCAGATTTCGTCTTCCATTGAAGTACCAGTTTTGGGTTTACAAACCTCACAATACATTTCAAGAAGTTGTGGTGGCTAGGTGAGCCAGATCCAGGTGCACTGCTAATGGCTTATATCAAGCCCACTGCCTTTGTAGCATCCTCTCCAGCCTGGGAGCATGCAAAGAACCACGCCACACACTGAGTTCAGTAACAGACGTCTTTATTCCTTAGCATACAATCACACACTGCTCTATGATTATGTTATAACTGTCGAAAACCATACCTTAACACCTCCCAAAAAGTTACATAATTCCTGTATTGAGTCTGCCTAGAACTGCGAGGATCCTCTCACAACACTACAACTCCCCCTTGTTAAATAAAAATTATAGACAACAGTTACATTATATTTCTTCAGTAAGTCGTTTAGGCGCTTGCACTAGTGAGCCAGATCAAGTGGGATAAGGTAGTTGAGATTGTACGAAAGAAGAGTATTATGTGGTATAGGGGTTAGTCCTCAACCTGTAATGCTCTCACAATACCCCAGAGATGGTCCTTGGATACCCACTGGTAAATCCTTAGCTCAGTCCTGGCGTATTCAGGCTTTACTTAGAGGAACACGTATTAAACATTTCACAGCACAAACATTGACAAAAAGTAATTGGCATGACTCAAAAGAAATCCGACACCAATTTATAAAAATAGAGTTTATTTTTATATAAATGTAGACACCAAAACAATCGGATTTGAGACAGTATAACCGGAGTCATAGATTTTAGAAGCAATTTTAAATTACAGCAGTACTGCCATTTAAACGTTGCCTTGAAGTCTATGGGAGAAATATTACTGGTTGCAAATATGCGCTTAGAAAGTGAGTTTCATGGGACCTTTATAGTGTTAGGGTTGTGCAGCACCTAGGACCAGATCACGACAGTCAGTGCAGTTTTACTTTGCCCGTGGCATCCGGGTGCAGATTTGTCCTGGCTGTCTGTGATGCTGAACGGGACTTGCATTGAAATCAGTGGCAGGGAGCCGTTAGTTACAAACGACCACTTGGAGGTGGTGCTGAGGGGAACTCTTGCAGGGTTAAGGTGGTGCAGGTCCTGCGACTAGGCCGCAGCAGTCAGTTCACTTCTACCTGGTCCACAGGCCTGGGTGTGTAGTTTATCCTGATTATCCGGGCTGCTGAACGAGACTTACATTAGTGCTGATTTTACTGGTTACATGACGGTGCTGAGAAGAGAATGCAAAATTTCAGGAGAGGCTGCATTGCAGATGTCTAATGCAGGTTGCACGTTGTGCCCTGCACCTGCAGAGTCAAGATCAGGGCTTAGTTACAGGATTGGCAACCAACATGCCTTGGCAATGGTAAAGGGCAGAGATTCTTCTGGAACTTTCCAGGGCCCAAGGGAAGGAGGTACCAGCCTGAAACTTGGAGGCAGGCTGAACTACGACTCCAGAAGACACTGGACCACCTGGTTTTGGACGATACCTCGGCAGACCCAATGCACAGTGAAACTTCAGATCCTGCGAGTGTTTTTACCTGCAGTTTGCAGGGGACTTGTGTCACCAGTCCAGGGGAGACTGAGGGTGCTTCTGGCTTCCACAATAGTCCCTCTGGTCAGAAGTGATGAGTTTCAGCTGAGGACGAGAGTCGCCCACGCAGAACCAAAACTGTTGCCTCAGGTACAGAGTATCCCCCTTTTGCCTTGGTGCAGTGGGCTGAGTCTCGTTATTGGGGATGCAAAGCTTCTCCTTGTCTTTCTTTGAAGGTGGTTGGTCAGAACTGAGGTTCTGGTTTCAGGGGTGTTCCTTGAATCCTGGATTTAGGGGTGTGGGGACCAGTGGTCAATGGGCAGCTAGCTCCTATGGCTAATCTGCCCCTGAGGTGACTACATCCGGTGGGAGAGATCACCTTTAGCTACACAGAACCCCCCATTCTCCCACTCCTAAAATGTCAGAAATCAAAATTTAGTGGACAGTCCGGGCTGCTCACCCTAGAGGTGTAGTCAGCCTGCTGGGGTTGTGCACTAACCTGCATGTCTAATTTCCTGCCTGGCCCTGACACCAGATTCATGTTGGGGAGGAAAAGCATTTTGGTTGACACCAAATTCCACATATCTAGCCAGTACCATAGTGGAGTTAGCAACCTAGCTCTGCCCAGGCTTAAGGACCATGCCATTCTATGGATCAGCCTGCACTTATAGTATACCTTAATAGAAAGGACCCTATAGAGATATATAAGCTCATCCTCATATGCTTGCACCCTAAATATAATGTACCCTGCCTCCTGGGCTGCAGAGGCCTTCCTTAGGGGTGTCTGACATATATTTAAGGCAGTGCATTGGGCTGTGCCACTCATGGTTAGGGCACAGTTGAACTTGAGCAGTTTGCACCGTTCTGGTAGTCTGCCATCTGTAGTTTGCCTGGGTCACCTAGGGTGGCACAAACATGTGCTGCAGCCCCAGGGACCCCTTTACCATCTATGCCCTGGGTACCATCTACTAGAGGCTTACAAGGACATAAAGGTTTGCGAATCAGGATCTTACCATGTCAACAATTGATTTAAGGAAATAACTCATACACTGGGGCCTGGTTAGCAGGTCCCAGTACAGTATCAGAGTTGAAAAACCACCGCTAGGGGGGGCAGAAAGTAGGGGGAATCTGCAAAGAGTCCAGTTTTCTTACAGAGATGCACTCTGGCTGTGCACCGTTGGCATCAGTTCTGATGCTTGATCTGGACTGTTAGGCAGCATTTACTCATTCACAATTGCAGGAGCTGACTGTCACGCACTCATCTGGTTCCTACTGCGGAAACGGTGCTGGGCCTCTAATCCCAGATGGGAAAGTGAAAGAAAAATGACTGTAACAGTGAAAGAAAAATGACTATAACTTAATTTCACTCACTGCCCAAGAGGGGAAAGGAGGATGGGATAAAACAAGAAAGGATGGACTTTCTTCACTAGTTCTGCTCTGCTGCCTTGTGACACTGCCTAATAGGGTATAAACTCCCTTGACCTTGTTTGTGTTTACGCAGGTGAGTAACACCAGAAACAAACAGAAGCACAGTTTGCCAACAGATATCAGCTCATAATGTTTTAGCAATTGTTTACAAAACATGTACACTTAAAGGCTTCAGCAATTTAAAAAAATAAACTTTTTCTGGCACTCCCAATAAGCTCATAACATAGAACACTCAAATGCAAGTTCATGAGCTAGAAGCTTCTCCAATACCCAGTACAACTAGTCAGGAAATACTGTAGAAAAAAACCTTCAGTTCAGGTATAATAAAATTCGGAGTGCTTCCAAGAAAAAAGTCTGGAGTTCTGGGCCTATTTGGGTCTGAGGGACTCATACATTGTCTGATTTCCAAGAACATCCTCACGCCTTCACGGACCTCAGTCTTGGATTATTTAAACAAAACTATAGATTACTGCGCACTAACCTCAGGATCAAGTACATAGCCTTGTCTTAGTACTTTAACTGGAATCCAAAGGAAGACAGGAGGCTGTCGTGCAAGAAGCCGAAGAAGGGGTGGAATGGTATCTAAGAATGTAGACACTGAAAGTATCTGGAATCTGGAGTTAGAGTTGTAGGACCAGCAGGAAGGCTTGGAAGAGTATAGCCCTGAATGTTCTGGGTGATTCTGGAGGTGAATGCAGCGAAGATGCTTGCACAGGACTGGAACAAGGCCAAGCCCTGATTCAGGCTTAGATGGGATATTTATGCTGGATGGATAGGCTATTCCAGTAAGGCACTTGTCTCACATGGAAGAGTGGAGGTTTCCAAGGAACCTGGGGAAGAGCATGTGGTATACAAACAGATATGACCTCTTGCAGGTGGCAGGTGCAAGTGGGAGTTGGAAACAATTAACAGTCAAACGGAACCCAAGAGCATTATGGTAAAACTCAATAGGTCAGGGCAAATGTAGCTAATTGCCCAGGACACACGTGGTTCATCTGCAGGTGCAAGACAGAACAAACTAGCAGCAATACAGGAGGTTCAATAGTTCAAGAGCTCTGGGAGGGGGGGCATGAATCGCACAAGACAATAAGGTGCCACAAGGGAAGGATTACATTAGCCTGGTGTGGAAAACCCACAGCACAGAGGGCACAAGAGATGGTCGTGACAGTGGGGCTCATGATATTGACAAATGTAGAGGTAGGTGCTTAAAATGTGATGAGTCCTGTGAGATGGACTGTCTGGGACGATGTGCCATCACCATGTGTCCTTTGCACGTTACCACCCTCAGAGGATCCTGGGTGCAACTGTGCCTGGGGGCAAAGGGATGGCTTTGTCCTCCATTGGGAGACAGCCTGCTTGCACATCAGAGGCGGTGTGCCCTTTGAAGCTCACCACCTTGATCTGCTACTTCACTAACCTTCCTGGGAGAGAGGAAGGTGTGACCTCCTTCCCATCAAGGCCTTTGTCCTGACTCCTGGGAGCATTCACATCTCTACCCAGGGGTCAGAATTCTGTCTTGGAGGCAGCAGCTGTGGGCTGGTAGCCAGAGCACAGGAAAACGGGGGTAACTTGTGGGCAACCTCTAAGGCTGCTTTCTGGGTCCAGGCCCCATTGCCCTCATCACGAGGTTTGTGTCAGGGGTGAGAAGGCACATTGTTTGGTACTAAACATAACCCACTTCAGCGGTACCATTATGGAGCTGGCAACTTCTTGTTTGCCCTGGTGCCAGCCCATGTTATCCTATGGACCGCCCTTCACTTATATATAGTAGCCTTCAATAGAAAAGGACAATATTGGGACCTATAAGCTTGCTCTTATATGTCCATATCTTTAATATAATGCACCCTTCCTTCTGTGCTCAGGAGGCCCACCTTAGGAGTGAATGACATGTATTCAAGACATTGCTGGGGCTGTGCCACACATGGTGTGGGCACAGTCGGGTTTGAGCAGTATGCACTGCTCCTGCAATCTGGAATGGTGGGCCTGCTCCCATTAGTTTACTTGGGTCACTCAGGGTGGCACAAATGGTGGGTCGGGCCCTGGAGACCCCTTTAACACCCAGGCCCATATATTAGGGACTTATAAGGGGGTTAAAGTTGCCAATTGAGGATACCAATTCACAGTTACTAATTTAGGGAGAGAACACTTGCACTGGGGCTGGTAAGAAGGCTCCAGGGCACTTTCAGAAGCATTACCAAAAGCCTCTAGAGCAAAAGTGTACACTGAGGCCGGTTAACAGGTTCCATTCTACTTTCAGAGTCATAACCAGGAATATCCAGGGCAAAAGGTGTGGGGCTAACCATCCAAAAAGGTCACTTTCCCACATGACAGCCTCCCACCCCGACAAAAGGTGATGAGCAACTAACCTCTATCTTAGTAGTCCTCATCATCTAAGTGGAAGAACCTGGAAAGGCCATCTATATTGGCATGGTCAGTCCCAGGTCTGTGTTCTGCTGTAAAGGCAAATACGCTGTAGAGAAATGGACCACCTCAACAATTTGGAGTTATCTCCTCTCATCTGCATCGGCTACACAAGAGGCATGTGGTTGCTTTGAACCTTGAAGTGAGTCCCAAACAGGTAGAGTCTCAGCTTCTTCAGGGACGAAATCATGAAAGGTTTCCCTCTCAGTGGCACTCCAATGCTGATCCCTACAGAGGAGTTGCCTGCTGATATAGGCAACTGGTTAATCCTGACCCTCATCATTTGTTTGTGACAACACTGCCGTAATCCCATGTTCAGATGCTTCTTCTGGACAATGAACTCTTTCCCACAGTCTGGTACTTAGGACAGGTACTGAGCACATGGCTGCTTTCAGGGTGCCAAAAGCCTTTTGACATCCTAGTTCCAAATGATCTCCTTTGCCACACTTCTAGGACCAAGCTAAGGATTTATTATTGTGACTCTAAGGGACCATCTTTGGGGTATTGTGAGAGTATTAAACAGTGAAACCTAACCAGCCTCACTGCATAATACTCCACTTTCCCACAATTACATTTTAGTCACCCCGAAGGTAGACCCTAGTTGCCCATAGGGCAGAGTGTTGAGTAATTAAAAGGTTGGACATGTACTTTTATGTTTTGCGTGTCCTGGTAGTGAAAAACTCCCAAATTTGTTTTCCACTACTGTGAGGCCTGCCTTTCCCATAGGATAACACTGGGGATTCCTAATCGCCAACTAATAATGTGATACACTGTTTGTAGGAAGTTGGCTCTGTATGTGCTATTTCAAAGTAAGGAATAGCATGCACAGAGTCCAAGGGTTCCCCTTAGAGGTAAAATAGTGGTAAAAATAGATAATACCAATGCTCTATTTTGTGGTAGTGTGGTCGAGCAGTAGGCTTATCCAAGGAGTAGTGTTAAGCATTTGTTGTACATACACATAGACAATAAATGAGGTACACACACTCAGAGACAAATCCAGCCAATAGGTTTTTGTATAGAAAAATATCTTTTCTTAGTTTATTTTAAGAACCACAGGTTCAAATTCTACATGTAATATCTCATTCGAAAGGTATTGCAGGTAAGTACTTTAGGAACTTCAAATCATCAAAATTGCATGTATACTTTTCAAGTTATTCACAAATAGCTGTTTTAAAAGTGGACACAGTGCAATTTTCACAGTTCCTAGGGGAGGTAAGTATTTGTTAGGTTAACCAGGTAAGTAAGACACTTACAGGGCTTAGTTCTTGGTCCAAGGTAGCCCACCGTTGGGGGTTCAGAGCAACCCCAAAGTCACCACACCAGCAGCTCAGGGCCGGTCAGGTGCAGAGTTCAAAGTGGTGCCCAAAACGCATAGGCTAGAATGGAGAGAAGGGGGTGCCCCGGTTCCGGTCTGCTTGCAGGTAAGTACCCGCGTCTTCGGAGGGCAGACCAGGGGGGTTTTGTAGGGCACCGGGGGGGACACAAGCCCACACAGAAATTTCACCCTCAGCGGCGCGGGGGCGGCCGGGTGCAGTGTAGAAACAAGCGTCGGGTTCGCAATGTTAGTCTATGAGAGATCTCGGGATCTCTTCAGCGCTGCAGGCAGGCAAGGGGGGGATTCCTCGGGGAAACCTCCACTTGGACAAGGGAGGGGGACTCCTGGGGGTCACTTCTCCAGTGAAAGTCCGGTCCTTTAGGTCCTGGGGGCTGCGGGTGCAGGGTCTCTCCCAGGCGTCGGGACTTTAGGTTCAAAGAGTCGCGGTCAGGGGAAGCCTCGGGATTCCCTCTGCAGGCGGCGCTGTGGGGGCTCAGGGGGGACAGGTTTTGGTACTCACAGTATCAGAGTAGTCCTGGGGTCCCTCCTGAGGTGTCGGATCTCCACCAGCCGAGTCGGGGTCGCCGGGTGCAGTGTTGCAAGTCTCACGCTTCTTGCGGGGAGCTTGCAGGGTTCTTTAAAGCTGCTGGAAACAAAGTTGCAGCTTTTCTTGGAGCAGGTCCGCTGTCCTCGGGAGTTTCTTGTCTTTTCGAAGCAGGGGCAGTCCTCAGAGGATGTCGAGGTCGCTGGTCCCTTTGGAAGGCGTCGCTGGAGCAGGATCTTTGGAAGGCAGGAGACAGGCCGGTGAGTTTCTGGAGCCAAGGCAGTTGTCGTCTTCTGGTCTTCCGCTGCAGGGGTTTTCAGCTGGGCAGTCCTTCTTCTTGTAGTTGCAGGAATCTAATTTTCTAGGGTTCAGGGTAGCCCTTAAATACTAAATTTAAGGGCGTGTTTAGGTCTGGGGGGTTAGTAGCCAATGGCTACTAGCCCTGAGGGTGGGTACACCCTCTTTGTGCCTCCTCCCAAGGGGAGGGGGTCACAATCCTAACCCTATTGGGGGAATCCTCCATCTGCAAGATGGAGGATTTCTAAAAGTTAGAGTCACTTCAGCTCAGGACACCTTAGGGGCTGTCCTGACTGGCCAGTGACTCCTCCTTGTTGCTTTCTTTGTTCCCTCCAGCCTTGCCGCCAAAAGTGGGGGCCGTGGCCGGAGGGGGCGGGCAACTCCACTAAGCTGGAGTGCCCTGCTGGGCTGTGACAAAGGGGTGAGCCTTTGAGGCTCACCGCCAGGTGTCACAGCTCCTGCCTGGGGGAGGTGTTAGCATCTCCACCCAGTGCAGGCTTTGTTACTGGCCTCAGAGTGACAAAGGCACTCTCCCCATGGGGCCAGCAACATGTCTCTAGTGTGGCAGGCTGCTGGAACCAGTCAGCCTACACAGCTAGTTGGTTAAGTTTCAGGGGGCACCTCTAAGGTGCCCTCTGTGGTGTATTTTACACTAAAATGTACACTGGCATCAGTGTGCATTTATTGTGCTGAGAAGTTTGATACCAAACTTCCCAGTTTTCAGTGTAGCCATTATGGTGCTGTGGAGTTCGTGTAAAACAGACTCCCAGACCATATACTCTTATGGCTACCCTGCACTTACAATGTCTAAGGTTTTGTTTAGACACTGTAGGGGTACCATGCTCATGCACTGGTACCCTCACCTATGGTATAGTGCACCCTGCCTTAGGGCTGTAAGGCCTGCTAGAGGGGTGTCTTACCTATACTGCATAGGCAGTGAGAGGCTGGCATGGCACCCTGAGGGGAGTGCCATGTCGACTTACTCATTTTGTTCTCACTAGCACACACAGGCTTGTAAGCAGTGTGTCTGTGCTGAGTGAGGGGTCTCTAGGGTGGCATAAGACATGCTGCAGCCCTTAGAGACCTTCCTTGGCATCAGGGCCCTTGGTACTAGAAGTACCAGTTACAAGGGACTTATCTGAATGCCAGGGTGTGCCAATTGTGGATACAATGGTACATTTTAGGTGAAGGAACACTGGTGCTGGGGCCTGGTTAGCAGGGTCCCAGCACACTTCTCAGTCAAGTCAGCATCAGTATCAGGCAAAAAGTGGGGGGTAACTGCAACAGGGAGCCATTTCTTTACACAAGCCCCCCCCAGCCCACAGGCCAGGAGACTCAGCCCAAGCTGGGAGAGTCTTCCTAGTCTGTCAGGCGAGGAAGAGTAGGAGAAATAGGCTGGTTAGTTGCAGGGCCTACTCTGCCTTACATCCTTCTGTTCAGGTCATTCCCTTTGGGGAACTGACCCACTTCCACAGTGATAGGACCTAGTCTGAATTGCCTCTTGTCTGCTTCTTCAATGTCTCCACCCATTCTTTTTATTTTGGGTTTAGAGGTATCCACCTCTGCTAATCTTATCTTAGCCAGGGTCATCCCTAGCTTACCCAAAGAGGTTACCCAGAGCTGGAGTAACCCCACCATGACCAACAGGGTCAGGGGGCCTAACTTGCTATTTGGCATGGGGTCTGACCACCATGCCAAGGATAGTGCAGCCACAAAGGCTAACACCCAGCAGAGGCCACTGACAGCTGTCAGTGCCCAGAACCACACCTTTAGCTCTTCACCTAAAAGGGAAGGGGCTAAGTTACAGGCTTCTTTGGGTTCAGGTTGCCTGTCTGCTGTATTGGAGTGGGGGGTTACCACATCTTGTAGTAAACACCCTTCTTCCACTCTTTCTTCTGTTAGCTGAGGAGCCACCCACTCAGGTTTAACAGTTGCCTGACTAGCCAGGACTTCTTGTGGGTCAGGTTGGACTTTATCAGGGCCATTTTTGGAGTTCTCCCCTACTGGAGCAGAATCTCCTTGGCTTGCTGTAACCTTGGCTAAAGGTTGTCCACCCTTCCTACTCTGTTTTCTTTTCTTCTTCTTCTGGGGCCTGCTTGCATTTACTGCAGAGGCAGGACTTCCAGAATCCTTGGGAGAGGACTGGCACTGGACCAGTTCCTCTCTTGAGCTCTGACTAACCTCTGGGTAGTCATTTCCAAGGAGACAATCAAGGGGGAGGTCTGTACTGACTACTACCCTTCTCCAGCTAAGAGTGCCACCCACTTCTATGGGCACTAAAGCCACAGGCCTCTTAGTGACCCTGTCTAGGCTAACTCTTACCCTGGCAGTCTCACCTGGGATGTACTGGTTTGAGAGCACCAGCCTGTCATGCACAATAGTGTGACTGGCACAAGTGTCTCTCAGGGCAGTGGTTGGGATTCCATTCACCAGTAGGTGGTGGAAGTGTCTGCTTCCCTCTGGAATCTCCAACTCACCTGTTGGGCCCTGTTTCCAGTTGAAGGCTAGGAAGACCTCCTCATCTGAGGAGTCATCTCCCATGGCTACACTGGTTACCCCAGGAATTTTGTTCTGGGGTTTGTTTTTGGGACAAGAAGTGTCCTTGGTGTGGTGCCCAGACTGTTTACAGTTGTGGCACCATGCCTTAGTGGCATCCCAGTTCTTACCCTGGTACCCACCTTTGTTTTGGGTTGTGTCCTGGGGCCCACCCACCTGTTCTGGTTTTTGGGGGCCTACAGAGGACTCTTTTTCTTGGTTTCTAGTGTTACCCACTTTCTCCAGGGGAGTTTTTGTAACCCCTTTCTTTTGGTCACCCCCAGTGGAAGTTTTGGTTACCCTAGTCTTGACCCAGTGGTCTGCCTTCTTTCCCAATTCTTGGGGAGAAATTGGACCTAGGTCTACCAGATACTGATGCAACTTTTCATTGAAGCAGTTACTTAAAATGTGTTCTTTCATAAACAAATTATAAAGCCCAACATAGTCACACACTTCATTTCCAGTTAACCAACCATCTAGTGTTTTTACTGAGTAGTCTACAAAATCAACCCAGGTCTGGCTCGAGGATTTTTGAGCCCCCCTGAACCTAATTCTATACTCCTCAGTGGAGAATCCAAAGCCCTCAATCAGGGTACCCTTCATGAGGTCATAAGATTCTGCATCTTTTCCAGAGAGTGTGAGGAGTCTATCCCTACACTTTCCAGTGAACATTTCCCAAAGGAGAGCACCCCAGTGAGATCTGTTCACTTTTCTGGTTACACAAGCCCTCTCAAAAGCTGTGAACCATTTGGTGATGTCATCACCATCTTCATATTTTGTTACAATCCCTTTGGGGATTTTTAGGATGTCAGGAGAATCTCTGACCCTATTTAAGTTGCTGCCACCATTGATGGGACCTAGGCCCATCTCTTTTCTTTCCCTTTCTATGGCTAGGAGCTGCTTTTCCAAAGCCAATCTTTTGACCATCCTGGCTAACAGGGGGTCATCTTCACTGAGAGCATCCTCAGTGATTTCAGAAATGCTGGACCCTCCTGTGAGGGAAGCAACATTTCTGACTATCATTTTTGGAGACAGGGCTTGAGAGGCCCTGGTCTCCCTATTTAGGACTGGAAGGGGGGAATTGCCCTCCAAGTCACTAATTTCTTCCTCTGTGAAGTCATCCTCAGAGGGGTTGGCTTTTTCAAACTCTGCCAACAGCTCCTGGAGCTGAATTTTGGTAGGTCTGGAGCCAATGGTTATTTTCTTTATATTACAGAGAGACCTTAGCTCCCTCATCTTAAGATGGAGGTAAGGTGTGGTGTCGAGTTCCACCACATTCATCTCTGTATCAGACATTATTTTGCTAAAAGTTGGAAGGCTTTTTAAAGAATCTAAAACTGTTTCTAGAATCTAATTTCAAACTTTTAACAAACTTTTAAACTCTAAAAGACAATGCTAAACAGGGACTTAACACACAAGGCCCTAGCAGGACTTTTAAGAATTTAGAAAAATTTCAAATTGCAAAAATGAATTTCTAATGACAATTTTGGAATTTGTCGTGTGATCAGGTATTGGCTGAGTAGTCCAGCAAATGCAAAGTCTTGTACCCCACCGCTGATCCACCAATGTAGGAAGTTGGCTCTGTATGTGCTATTTCAAAGTAAGGAATAGCATGCACAGAGTCCAAGGGTTCCCCTTAGAGGTAAAATAGTGGTAAAAATAGATAATACCAATGCTCTATTTTGTGGTAGTGTGGTCGAGCAGTAGGCTTATCCAAGGAGTAGTGTTAAGCATTTGTTGTACATACACATAGACAATAAATGAGGTACACACACTCAGAGACAAATCCAGCCAATAGGTTTTTGTATAGAAAAATATCTTTTCTTAGTTTATTTTAAGAACCACAGGTTCAAATTCTACATGTAATATCTCATTCGAAAGGTATTGCAGGTAAGTACTTTAGGAACTTCAAATCATCAAAATTGCATGTATACTTTTCAAGTTATTCACAAATAGCTGTTTTAAAAGTGGACACAGTGCAATTTTCACAGTTCCTAGGGGAGGTAAGTATTTGTTAGGTTAACCAGGTAAGTAAGACACTTACAGGGCTTAGTTCTTGGTCCAAGGTAGCCCACCGTTGGGGGTTCAGAGCAACCCCAAAGTCACCACACCAGCAGCTCAGGGCCGGTCAGGTGCAGAGTTCAAAGTGGTGCCCAAAACGCATAGGCTAGAATGGAGAGAAGGGGGTGCCCCGGTTCCGGTCTGCTTGCAGGTAAGTACCCGCGTCTTCGGAGGGCAGACCAGGGGGGTTTTGTAGGGCACCGGGGGGGACACAAGCCCACACAGAAATTTCACCCTCAGCGGCGCGGGGGCGGCCGGGTGCAGTGTAGAAACAAGCGTCGGGTTCGCAATGTTAGTCTATGAGAGATCTCAGGATCTCTTCAGCGCTGCAGGCAGGCAAGGGGGGGATTCCTCGGGGAAACCTCCACTTGGACAAGGGAGGGGGACTCCTGGGGGTCACTTCTCCAGTGAAAGTCCGGTCCTTTAGGTCCTGGGGGCTGCGGGTGCAGGGTCTCTCCCAGGCGTCGGGACTTTAGGTTCAAAGAGTCGCGGTCAGGGGAAGCCTCGGGATTCCCTCTGCAGGCGGCGCTGTGGGGGCTCAGGGGGGACAGGTTTTAGTACTCACAGTATCAGAGTAGTCCTGGGGTCCCTCCTGAGGTGTCGGATCTCCACCAGCCGAGTCGGGGTCGCCGGGTGCAGTGTTGCAAGTCTCACGCTTCTTGCGGGGAGCTTGCAGGGTTCTTTAAAGCTGCTGGAAACAAAGTTGCAGCTTTTCTTGGAGCAGGTCCGCTGTCCTCGGGAGTTTCTTGTCTTTTCGAAGCAGGGGCAGTCCTCAGAGGATGTCGAGGTCGCTGGTCCCTTTGGAAGGCGTCGCTGGAGCAGGATCTTTGGAAGGCAGGAGACAGGCCGGTGAGTTTCTGGAGCCAAGGCAGTTGTCGTCTTCTGGTCTTCCGCTGCAGGGGTTTTCAGCTGGGCAGTCCTTCTTCTTGTAGTTGCAGGAATCTAATTTTCTAGGGTTCAGGGTAGCCCTTAAATACTAAATTTAAGGGCGTGTTTAGGTCTGGGGGGTTAGTAGCCAATGGCTACTAGCCCTGAGGGTGGGTACACCCTCTTTGTGCCTCCTCCCAAGGGGAGGGGGTCACAATCCTAACCCTATTGGGGGAATCCTCCATCTGCAAGATGGAGGATTTCTAAAAGTTAGAGTCACTTCAGCTCAGGACACCTTAGGGGCTGTCCTGACTGGCCAGTGACTCCTCCTTGTTGCTTTCTTTGTTCCCTCCAGCCTTGCCGCCAAAAGTGGGGGCCGTGGCCGGAGGGGGCGGGCAACTCCACTAAGCTGGAGTGCCCTGCTGGGCTGTGACAAAGGGGTGAGCCTTTGAGGCTCACCGCCAGGTGTCACAGCTCCTGCCTGGGGGAGGTGTTAGCATCTCCACCCAGTGCAGGCTTTGTTACTGGCCTCAGAGTGACAAAGGCACTCTCCCCATGGGGCCAGCAACATGTCTCTAGTGTGGCAGGCTGCTGGAACCAGTCAGCCTACACAGCTAGTTGGTTAAGTTTCAGGGGGCACCTCTAAGGTGCCCTCTGTGGTGTATTTTACACTAAAATGTACACTGGCATCAGTGTGCATTTATTGTGCTGAGAAGTTTGATACCAAACTTCCCAGTTTTCAGTGTAGCCATTATGGTGCTGTGGAGTTCGTGTAAAACAGACTCCCAGACCATATACTCTTATGGCTACCCTGCACTTACAATGTCTAAGGTTTTGTTTAGACACTGTAGGGGTACCATGCTCATGCACTGGTACCCTCACCTATAGTATAGTGCACCCTGCCTTAGGGCTGTAAGGCCTGCTAGAGGGGTGTCTTACCTATACTGCATAGGCAGTGAGAGGCTGGCATGGCACCCTGAGGGGAGTGCCATGTCGACTTACTCATTTTGTTCTCACTAGCACACACAGGCTTGTAAGCAGTGTGTCTGTGCTGAGTGAGGGGTCTCTAGGGTGGCATAAGACATGCTGCAGCCCTTAGAGACCTTCCTTGGCATCAGGGCCCTTGGTACTAGAAGTACCAGTTACAAGGGACTTATCTGAATGCCAGGGTGTGCCAATTGTGGATACAATGGTACATTTTAGGTGAAGGAACACTGGTGCTGGGGCCTGGTTAGCAGGGTCCCAGCACACTTCTCAGTCAAGTCAGCATCAGTATCAGGCAAAAAGTGGGGGGTAACTGCAACAGGGAGCCATTTCTTTACACTGTTCCTGAGAAAAATCAGGGGACTGTAAGGCAAGTGCTATGGGATCCTATTAGTTAGGAGCACGAGTCCTCACACACCCAGTTGGGTGTCATGCTTCATCATCGGACAGGCTCCTCGTCAGACTGGCGCTGCAATGTCTGACGGGCACCACCCAACGGGGGGCTCTTTGCTGGAGATCTTTTCTTGATGATGCCACACTCACCCTCAAAAAAATCAAGGGGAAGACACTGAGGAGGGTTGAAAACGGAAATTAAAATTGGTTCAGAACCCTAACTGTATGATTAACTTTATTCTATTTGTATAGGGTAGAGGCCAAGATTAAAATATTCGTCACAAGAGTGGGACAGAGATAATGATCAACCACTCTCTGACTATCTGTCTTGTAATGGGGGGTCAGGAAATTACAAAACCCACCTCAAGAATTGGGTCGACATGTTTCGCGTCTCAGCGGTCCACATGGATCCAATGACGCTTCCTCTGGACCTAGTATAAAGAAACTCCTCCTACTAAAAGCTGAGTAAGCTATTAACATATCAAATCTGACAGTCAAGAAAAGGTAGGTAACGTCAGTCACTTACATCAGTCCATTATGACCATAGATTTAATGCCTATTCATCGCCCTGGAAAAAATCAGTACATCAATTATTAATTGAAATTAAAGCAAAACGTGAGATGAACTGTGTGGCAAACGGTGAGAGTGTTGGTGATTACACACCCATGCCATATTAATACGATAAAGTTATATCTGCTTACCCTCCTAATTTAAGTAAGGGCTTCCTGGGATCACGCAAGCTTACAGCCAGGATCACATAGCACACTAATTGTTGGTTACTTAAAGAGAAAACGAAGTTAGAAAATAATAACAATGTTAACAATAGTGTCACAAAGAAACTCCGTTCCCTCAGCTTTTAAAAGAGCAAAGTGACAAACCCAATGGAGAGTCTACAATAAATTTTACAGACGTTGTGAAACATAACAACTCTAGTACACTGAAAAACGTTAAAACAAGCATCATGAACAGTAATGACAGAGGGGTAGTAGCACCTCTTGTCCAACATCAGTGATCCTACTCTAGTCAAATAGCAGAAAAGTTCATTAGGGGCGATCGTAAGCCTGGAGTTAATTAGGGTGTGCTGGTTATAACAATTAAAAACTGCGGTCCCCAAATGTAAAAAAAAACAATTAGTGCCTGTCAATTTTGTTGCATATTACAATTCTCACGAGATGCCGAGTAGCATAAAACTAGTAGACGGGGCCCGGAGGGCGTGCTAACTTCATACTTGTTTAGGTCATAAAAAAGATATGCCGAAATAATTCGGAAGCCGTCTAACGTGCACTTACTTCTAGGTATCCGGCTGGGGGTGGTTGCACCTACCCTTGGTCGCGCTCCCGAAGGTAAATGGGAGACGCGTACCAAGCGGAATAAACCCAATACGGCCGGAAACGGTGATCGAGGACCGGTGTGCGCGTTGCTAGGTGACGCGAGA
Organism: Pleurodeles waltl; assembly: GCF_031143425.1. Lineage (NCBI taxonomy): Eukaryota > Metazoa > Chordata > Amphibia > Caudata > Salamandridae > Pleurodeles > Pleurodeles waltl. The sequence continues at coordinate 517,656,076 of NC_090443.1, forward strand.
GCGTCCCACGCACGGCCTTCATAGTAGCTAAACAGAGAAGATGGGCTCAAAGTATTGCAGGCTCACGCTGGAGGTAGACAGTGGTGGCCATCTTTGAATGCATCATCTAAAATGTTAGTCAATCCACAAACTGCTCATGACGGTTGGCACCGCTGGCTCCACTATCAGCAGGAGGCAAAGAGCGTTAACTTGTAGTGTTTTTTAAGGTGTTAGTTGATCCTATCACTAATCATAGAGCTAACGGGGGTCGTTTTTTTATAGTAGATTAGAGTGGTCACACGGCCATTCATACACTATAGTGAGTCCCCAGTGACAGACTAAGTATTGATAACCACATCATTGGGGGAAGCTTGTCCATGGGATGTCATCATTTAGTTCCTTGCGATGAGTCCCTAGTTTGAATACCCAGCGCTGCTCTAGTTCAAAAAGGGATTCAGTACTATTTTGGGTGCATGTTTGTAGTACGACCCACCACATATCATCTGGGCTGTGTTGTACTTCAATGAAATGAATACTCAGTTTCGTCGAGGTACGGCCACAACGGATATTGCTGCGGTGCTCATTGATTCTTATTCTGACCGCTCTGGTGGTCATCCCTACATATTGTAAGCCACAAGGGCAAGTAATCAAATACACACAATTCTTAGTGTTGCAGTTGGTATGTTTAAGTAGTCGCCAATTTCCAATAGGTGCTAAGTCTAAAGCGTCTATCCGTCTAGTGAGTGCACATACGTTGCAGTTGCCACAAGGGTAATGTCCACTAACTGGTGGTAAGTCCCAGAGGGTCCTCTGTCTAGTTGGCAATGACTGTGGTCTGGGTCGTGTATGGATCAAGATATCTTTCAAGTTGGTAGTCCTTTTGAAAGCAAATAAAGGCTTGGAGAAGTCCTCCCCGCCACTGCAGAGAATATCCCATCTATTATTGATGATTTTCTTAATAGTATTAGACAATGGTGTGAAGGTGGTGACACAGGTTAATTTACTTGTCGGACCTCTAGGGGCCGTATGAAGTAGTGACTCTCTGTCACTATACTTGGCTCGTTTATAAGCGGTGTTGACCACTCTGGTAGGATAATGGCGGTCACATAATTTGCGTTTTAATTCTGTGGCTTGTATGTCGAAAGCCTGGATGTTACTGCAATTGCGGCGTAGCCGCAAGAACTGGCCATAGGGTAAATTATCTCTGAGTGCTTTGGGATGGTAGCTGTCATATAATAATAAACTGTTACGGTCTGTGGTTTTTTGATATGTACAAGTCTTCAGTATACCCCCTTCAATGCTGATCACCAGATCCAAGAAGGGGATCGTGGTGGTTGAGACCGAGGAGGTAAAATGCAAAAAGGGATCCAAATTATTGACCCAAGTGGTGAAGGCTGTTACCTCGTCAATGGGGCCCTGCCAGACGACCAAGATGTCGTCAATATAACGGCGCCATAATTTAATGTTGTCAAAGTAGGGGTTAGAGTCAGGTAGTATGAATCGTTTTTCAAAATCATACATGTAGAGACATGCTAGACTGGGAGCGAAGGTGCTACCCATCGACGTGCCTCGAATTTGGTGAAAGAGCTGGTCTTCAAATTGAAAGAAGTTCTCTGTCATGGCTAGAGAAGCGCAATGCATAATAAAATGTACAGGGGTGGCAGAATCAAGTGAAGCAGAGAGAAGGGCTGTCTCTACTACTGTCAAAGTAGCTTGTTGTGGAATATTAGTGTAAAGTGCTTCGACATCTAAAGTGATCAATGCTTGAACAATGCAGGTGGCATTAATAGATTCTATGAGGTTCAGGACATCTTTAGTGTCTCTCAGATATGTGGAGGATTGTTGTACAAGAGGTTGCAGAAAATGATCACAAAATGTGGATAAGGGTTCGAGAATCGAACCTATTCCTGAGAATATAGGGCGGCCAGGGGGAGGGACCTTCCCTTTGTGGATCTTGGGGAGGCAATAGAAGTATGGAATTTTAGGACTCTGTGTATCTAGAAACTCAGCTTCTTTTTGTGAGATCCACGCGTTACCGAAAGCCTCATTTATCATTCCTCTAATCTCAGCTTGAATTCTGGTTGTTGGATCATTAGGAATCTGTGCATAGTACGTGGAATCACTAAGGAGACGAAGGCATTCCTGTCTATAGTCAACTGAATTCAGTATGACTATAGCTCCGCCTTTGTCTGCTGGTTTGATGGTAATGCTGCTGTCGGCTGCCAACCTCTTGAGGGCATCATTCTCATTTCTGGGTAAGTTAACGAAATTGTGCTTAGGTCGTAATTTGTTGAGGTCAGTGTTGACCGCCTTTTCAAATGCCAGGATCTCACAAGGTGTGGACGTTACAGGTGGCGTAAACTTAGATTGTTTTTTAAGGCCTGAATCTAAAGGTGCAGTATCATTGGGCTTGTCTTTAAAAAAAGCCTGTAATCTGATTTTCCTGAAGAATTGTGCCAGTTCACATTGGAGGCGGAAAAAGTCTTCTCTAGGGGTTGGTACAAACCCCAAACCCCTGTTGAGAACCATGGTTTCATCAGGGGAGAGGGGTCTCTCAGACAAGTTGACAACTAAGTCCTTGGTTGTTGCGCTTTGCCCTGACTCCGTGTGACCATCTGGGGTTCCTCCTGTGCCCAGTGTACTCTCCTGCCTCTTCCTCGCCTTCTGCCTCTTCCCCTGCCCCTGCCTTGGCCTAAAAAAGGCATGTAAGGTAACATGTGGCGGGGTTGATAAAAGGGGAAGGGTTGTTGCCATCCCAGTGGTTGTCCAGGGTGGTAATTAGGATAGTTGAAATATGGTTGTGGTCTCTCGTCATCAGTGCTCCACCCGTCAGATGAGGAGCTATGACTGAATTTGCGAGGTCTTCTAAGAGAAGCAGTAGATTCATCTGACGAGACGGATTGAGTATCAGCAGAGTAGTCTTCCTTGGTATAGGGATAGACTTTTTCTCTGTTGAACTTGCTGATATCTTTCTGTAGCTTGGTGATTTTTTGTTGAGTCAAAAATTCTTTTGACTCATTCAAATCCGCATTGGTTTCTGCTAATCGGCTCTTGAATGCTGTGATGGAAACTGACGTTTTCAGTGTATTCTCCATGAAGGTAATCTGTACAGCCATGGACTCTGCTAATCGCCTGGAGGTGTTGATAATAAGCACCAACCAGTCGCGGGTGCACTTCCAGGCTATTTGTGCCCAGTCCTTCCTGAAGACCAAGTCCTGCAGGAAGATCCGTGGCATATTGGACACAAGTAGTCCATTAGGGGCTATATTGGCTCTCAGGTACTCTGTCATAATAGTCCCATGGAGTACTGTCTTAATCAAGTCTCGCTTCAGCGAGGACAGTTTATCCCATTCTGCTTTTGTGGGACCCGAGGGTCCGGCCCCCTCATTTCCCAGGATGGAAGGGGTCTGTAAAATTGCTGATACAATGTCATCGTCAAAGCTTAGCCCTTGGAAATTATCCATCATTCGGGAAGTCTAAAAAAGACTTAAATATAATCCAACAGCAAAGCTGCTGTGCTGAACACGTCAAGAATAGGGGGATTAGGAGGGTTCAAGGTCCAGTGTATGTCCTCCTGTACAAGTTACTAATAATGTGATACACTGTTCCTGAGAAAAAACCAGGGTACTGTAAGGCAAGTGCTATGGGATCCTATTAGTTAGGAGCACGAGTCCTCACACACCCAGTTGGGTGTCATGCTTCATCATCGGACAGGCTCCTCGTCAGACTGGCGCTGCAATGTCTGACGGGCACCACCCAACAGGGGGCTCTTTGCCGGAGATCTTTTCTCGATGATGCCACACTCACCCTCAAAAAAATCAAGGGGAAGACACCGAGGAGGGTTGAAAACGGAAATTAAAATTGGTTCAGAACCCTAACTGTATGATTAACTTTATTCTATTTGTATAGGGTAGAGGCCAAGATTAAAATATTCGTCACGAGAGTGGGACAGAGATAATGATCAACCACTCTCTGACTATCTGTCTTGTAATGGGGGGTCAGGAAATTACAAAACCCACCTCAAGAATTGGGTCGACATGTTTCGCGTCTCAGCGGTCCACATGGATCCAATGACGCTTCCTCAGGACCTAGTATAAAGAAACTCCTCCTACTAAAAGCTGAGTAAGCTATTAACATATCAAATCTGACAGTCAAGAAAAGGTAGGTAACGTCAGTCACTTACATCAGTCCATTATGACCATAGATTTAATGCCTATTCGTCGCCCTGGAAAAAATCAGTACATCAATTATTAATTGAAATTAAAGCAAAACGTGAGATGAACTGTGTGGCAAACGGTGAGAGTGTTGGTGATTACACACCCATGCCATATTAATACGATAAAGTTATATCTGCTTACCCTCCTAATTTAAGTAAGGGCTTCCTGGGATCACACAAGCTTACAGCCAGGATCACATAGCACACTAATTGTTGGTTACTTAAAGAGAAAATGAAGTTAGAAAATAATAACAATGTTAACAATAGTGTCACAAAGAAACTCCGTTCCCTCAGCTTTTAAAAGAGCACAGTGACAAACCCAATGGAGAGTCTACAATAAATTTTACAGACGTTGTGAAACATAACAACTCTAGTACACTGAAAAACGTTAAAACAAGCATCATGAACAGTAATGACAGAGTGGTAGTAGCACCTCTTGTCCAACATCAGTGATCCTACTCTAGTCAAATAGCAGAAAAGTTCATTAGGGGCGATCGTAAGCCTGGAGTTAATTAGGGTGTGCTGGTTATAACAATTAAAAACCGCGGTCCCCAAATGTAAAAAAAAACAATTAGTGCCTGTCAATTTTGTTGCATATTACAATTCTCACGAGATGCCGAGTAGCATAAAACTAGTAGACGGGGCCCGGAGGGCGTGCTAACTCCATACTTGTTTAGGTCATAAAAAAGATATGCCGAAATAATTCGGAAGCCGTCTAACGTGCACTTACTTCTAGGTATCCGGCTGGGGGTGGTTGCACCTACCCTTGGTCGCGCTCCCGAAGGTAAATGGGAGACGCGTACCAAGCGGAATAAACCCAATACGGCCGGAAACGGTGATCGAGGACCGGTGTGCGCGTTGCTAGGTGACGCGAGAGCGTCCCACGCACGGCCTTCGTAGTAGCTAAACATAGAAGATGGGCTCAAAGTATTGCAGGCTCACGCTGGAGGTAGACAGTGGTGGCCATCTTTGAATGCATCATCTAAAATGTTAGTCAATCCACAAACTGCTCATGACGGTTGGCACCGCTGGCTCCACTATCAGCAGGAGGCGAAGAGCGTTAACTTGTAGTGTTTTTTAAGGTGTTAGTTGATCCTATCACTAATCATAGAGCTAACGGGGGTCGTTTTTTTATAGTAGATTAGAGTGGTCACACGGCCATTCATACACTATAGTGAGTCCCCAGTGACAGACTAAGTATTGATAACCACATCATTGGGGGAAGCTTGTCCATGGGATGTCATCATTTAGTCCCTTGCGATGAGTCCCTAGTTTGAATACCCAGCGCTGCTCTAGTTCAAAAAGGGATTCAGTACTATTTTGGGTGCATGTTTGTAGTACGACCCACCACATATCATCTGGGCTGTGTTGTACTTCAATGAAATGAATACTCAGTTTCGTCGAGGTACGGCCACAACGGATATTGCTGCGGTGCTCATTGATTCTTATTCTGACCGCTCTGGTGGTCATCCCTACATATTGTAAGCCACAAGGGTAATTACCTTCGGGAGCGCGACCAAGGGTAGGTGCAACCACCCCCAGCCGGATACCTAGAAGTAAGTGCACGTTAGACGGCTTCCGAAATATTTCGGCATATCTTTTTTATGACCTAAACAAGTATGGAGTTAGCACGCCCTCCGGGCCCCGTCTACTAGTTTTATGCTACTCGGCATCTCGTGAGAATTGTAATATGCAACAAAATTGACAGGCACTAATTGTTTTTTTTTACATTTGGGGACCGCGGTTTTTAATTGTTATAACCAGCACACCCTAATTAACTCCAGGCTTACGATCGCCCCTAATGAACTTTTCTGCTATTTGACTAGAGTAGGATCACTGATGTTGGACAAGAGGTGCTACTACCCCTCTGTCATTACTGTTCATGATGCTTGTTTTAACGTTTTTCAGTGTACTAGAGTTGTTATGTTTCACAACGTCTGTAAAATTTATTGTAGACTCTCCATTGGGTTTGTCACTTTGCTCTTTTAAAAGCTGAGGGAACGGAGTTTCTTTGTGACACTATTGTTAACATTGTTATTATTTTCTAACTTCGTTTTCTCTTTAAGTAACCAACAATTAGTGTGCTATGTGATCCTGGCTGTAAGCTTGCGTGATCCCAGGAAGCCCTTACTTAAATTAGGAGGGTAAGCAGATATAACTTTATCGTATTAATATGGCATGGGTGTGTAATCACCAACACTCTCACCGTTTGCCACACAGTTCATTTCACGTTTTGCTTTAATTTCAATTAATAATTGATGTACTGATTTTTTCCAGGGCGACGAATAGGCATTAAATCTATGGTCATAATGGACTGATGTAAGTGACTGACGTTACCTACCTTTTCTTGACTGTCAGATTTGATATGTTAATAGCTTACTCAGCTTTTAGTAGGAGGAGTTTCTTTATACTAGGTCCTGAGGAAGCGTCATTGGATCCATGTGGACCGCTGAGACGCGAAACATGTCTACCCAATTCTTGAGGTGGGTTTTGTAATTTCCTGACCCCCCATTACAAGACAGATAGTCAGAGAGTGGTTGATCATTATCTCTGTCCCACTCTCGTGACGAATATTTTAATCTTGGCCTCTACCCTATACAAATAGAATAAAGTTAATCATACAGTTAGGGTTCTGAACCAATTTTAATTTCCGTTTTCAACCCTCCTCGGTGTCTTCCCCTTGATTTTTTTTGAGGGTGAGTGTGGCATCATCGAGAAAAGATCTCCGGCAAAGAGCCCCCCGTTGGGTGGTGCCCGTCAGACATTGCAGCGCCAGTCTGACGAGGAGCCTGTCCGATGATGAAGCATGACACCCAACTGGATGTGTGAGGACTCGTGCTCCTAACTAATAGGATCCCATAGCACTTGCCTTACAGTCCCCTGGTTTTTTCTCAGGAACAGTGTATCACATTATTAGTAACTTGTACAGGAGGACATACACTGGACCTTGAATCCTCCTAATCCCCCTATTCTTGACGTGTTCAGCACAGCAGCTTTGCTGTGGGATTATATTTAAGTCTTTTTTAGACTTCCCGAATGATGGATAATTTCCAAGGGCTAAGCTTTGACGATGACATTGTATCAGCAATTTTACAGACCCCTTCCATCCTGGGAAATGAGGGGGCCGGACCCTCGGGTCCCACAAAAGCAGAATGGGATAAACTGTCCTCGCTGAAGCGAGACTTGATTAAGACAGTACTCCATGGGACTATTATGACAGAGTACCTGAGAGCCAATATAGCCCCTAATGTACTACTTGTGTCCAATATGCCACGGATCTTCCTGCAGGACTTGGTCTTCAGGAAGGACTGGGCACAAATAGCCTGGAAGTGCACCCGCGACTGGTTGGTGCTTATTATGAACACCTCCAGGCGATTAGCAGAGTCCATGGCTGTACAGATTACCTTCATGGAGAATACACTGAAAACGTCAGTTTCCATCACAGCATTCAAGAGCCGATTAGCAGAAATCAATGCGGATTTGAATGAGTCAAAATAATTTTTGACTCAAAAAAAAATCACCAAGCTACAGAAAGATATCAGCAAGTTCAACAGAGAAAAAGTCTATCCCTATACCAAGGAAGACTACTCTGCTGATACTCAATCCGTCTCGTCAGATGAATCTACTACTTCTCTTAGAAGACCTCGCAAATTCAGTCATAGCTCCTCATCTGACGGGTGGAGCACTGATGACGAGAGACCACAACCATATTTCAACTATCCTAATTACCACCCTGGACAACCACTGGGATGGCAACAACCCTTCCCCTTTTATCAACCCCGCCACATGTTACCTTACATGCCTTTTTTAGGCCAAGGCAGGGGCAGGGGAAGAGGCAGAAGGCGAGGAAGAGGCAGGAGAGTACACTGGGCACAGGAGGAACCCCAGATGGTCACACGGAGTCAGGGCAAAGCGCAACAACCAAGGACTTAGTTGTCAACTTTTCTGAGAGACCCCTCTCCCCTGATGAAACCATGGTTCTCAACAGGGGTTTGGGGTTTGTACCAACCCCTAGAGAAGACTTTTTCCGCCTCCAATGTGAACTGGCACAATTCTTCAGGAAAATCAGATTACAGGCTTTTTTTAAAGACAAGCCCAATGATACTGCACCTTTAGATTCAGGCCTTAAAAAACAATCTAAGTTTACGCCACCTGTAACGTCCACACCTTGTGAGATCCTGGCATTTGAAAAGGCGGTCAACACTGACCTCAACAAATTACGACCTAAGCACAATTTCGTTAACTTACCCAGAAATGAGAATGATGCCCTCAAGAGGTTGGCAGCCGACAGCAGCATTACCATCAAACCAGCAGACAAAGGCGGAGCTATAGTCATACTGAATTCAGTTGACTATAGACAGGAATGCCTTCGTCTCCTTAGTGATTCCACGTACTATGCACAGATTCCTAATGATCCAACAACCAGAATTCAAGCTGAGATTAGAGGAATGATAAATGAGGCTTTCGGTAACGCGTGGATCTCACAAAAAGAAGCTGAGTTTCTAGATACACAGAGTCCTAAAATTCCATACTTCTATTGCCTCCACAAGATCCACAAAGGGAAGGTCCCTCCCCCTGGCCGCCCTATAGTCTCAGGAATAGGTTCGATTCTCGAACCCTTATCCACATTTTGTGATCATTTTCTGCAACCTCTTGTACAACAATCCTCCACATATCTGAGAGACACTAAAGATGTCCTGAACCTCATAGAATCTATTAATGCCACCTGCATTGTTCAAGCATTGATCACTTTAGATGTCGAAGCACTTTACACTAATATTCCACAACAAGCTACTTTGACAGTAGTAGAGACAGCCCTTCTCTCTGCTTCACTTGATTCTGCCACCCCTGTACATTTTATTATGCATTGCGCTTCTCTAGCCATGACAGAGAACTTCTTTCAATTTGAAGACCAGCTCTTTCACCAAATTCGAGGCACGTCGATGGGTAGCACCTTCGCTCCCAGTCTAGCATGTCTCTACATGTATGATTTTGAAAAACGATTCATACTACCTGACTCTAACCCCTACTTTGACAACATTAAATTATGGCGCCGTTATATTGACGACATCTTGGTCGTCTGGCAGGGCCCCATTGACGAGGTAACAGCCTTCACCACTTGGGTCAATAATTTGGATCCCTTTTTGCATTTTACCTCCTCGGTCTCAACCACCACGATCCCCTTCTTGGATCTGGTGATCAGCATTGAAGGGGGTATACTGAAGACTTGTACATATCAAAAAACCACAGACCGTAACAGTTTATTATTATATGACAGCTACCATCCCAAAGCACTCAGAGATAATTTACCCTATGGCCAGTTCTTGCGGCTACGCCGCAATTGCAGTAACATCCAGGCTTTCGACATACAAGCCACAGAATTAAAACGCAAATTATGTGACCGCCATTATCCTACCAGAGTGGTCAACACCGCTTATAAACGAGCCAAGTATAGTGACAGAGAGTCACTACTTCATACGGCCCCTAGAGGTCCGACAAGTAAATTAACCTGTGTCACCACCTTCACACCATTGTCTAATACTATTAAGAAAATCATCAATAATAGATGGGATATTCTCTGCAGTGGCGGGGAGGACTTCTCCAAGCCTTTATTTGCTTTCAAAAGGACTACCAACTTGAAAGATATCTTGATCCATACACGACCCAGACCACAGTCATTGCCAACTAGACAGAGGACCCTCTGGGACTTACCACCAGTTAGTGGACATTACCCTTGTGGCAACTGCAACGTATGTGCACTCACTAGACGGATAGACGCTTTAGATTTAGCACCTATTGGAAATTGGCGACTACTTAAACATACCAACTGCAACACTAAGAATTGTGTGTATTTGATTACTTGCCCTTGTGGCTTACAATATGTAGGGATGACCACCAGAGCGGTCAGAATAAGAATCAATGAGCACCGCAGCAATATCCGTTGTGGCCGTACCTCGACGAAACTGAGTATTCATTTCATTGAAGTACAACACAGCCCAGATGATATGTGGTGGGTCGTACTACAAACATGCACCCAAAATAGTACTGAATCCCTTTTTGAACTAGAGCAGCGCTGGGTATTCAAACTAGGGACTCATCGCAAGGGACTAAATGATGACATCCCATGGACAAGCTTCCCCCAATGATGTGGTTATCAATACTTAGTCTGTCACTGGGGACTCACTATAGTGTATGAATGGCCGTGTGACCACTCTAATCTACTATAAAAAAACGACCCCCGTTAGCTCTATGATTAGTGATAGGATCAACTAACACCTTAAAAAACACTACAAGTTAACGCTCTTCGCCTCCTGCTGATAGTGGAGCCAGCGGTGCCAACCGTCATGAGCAGTTTGTGGATTGACTAACATTTTAGATGATGCATTCAAAGATGGCCACCACTGTCTACCTCCAGCGTGAGCCTGCAATACTTTGAGCCCATCTTCTATGTTTAGCTACTACGAAGGCCGTGCGTGGGACGCTCTCGCGTCACCTAGCAACGCGCACACCGGTCCTCGATCACCGTTTCCGGCCGTATTGGGTTTATTCCGCTTGGTACGCGTCTCCCCTTTACCTTCGGGAGCGCGACCAAGGGTAGGTGCAACCACCCCCAGCCGGATACCTAGAAGTAAGTGCACGTTAGACGGCTTCCGAATTATTTCGGCATATCTTTTTTATGACCTAAACAAGTATGGAGTTAGCACGCCCTCCGGGCCCCGTCTACTAGTTTTATGCTACTCGGCATCTCGTGAGAATTGTAATATGCAACAAAATTGACAGGCACTAATTGTTTTTTTTTACATTTGGGGACCGCGGTTTTTAATTGTTATAACCAGCACACCCTAATTAACTCCAGGCTTACGATCGCCCCTAATGAACTTTTCTGCTATTTGACTAGAGTAGGATCACTGATGTTGGACAAGAGGTGCTACTACCCCTCTGTCATTACTGTTCATGATGCTTGTTTTAACGTTTTTCAGTGTACTAGAGTTGTTATGTTTCACAACGTCTGTAAAATTTATTGTAGACTCTCCATTGGGTTTGTCACTTTGCTCTTTTAAAAGCTGAGGGAACGGAGTTTCATTGTGACACTATTGTTAACATTGTTATTATTTTCTAACTTCGTTTTCTCTTTAAGTAACCAACAATTAGTGTGCTATGTGATCCTGGCTGTAAGCTTGCGTGATCCCAGGAAGCCCTTACTTAAATTAGGAGGGTAAGCAGATATAACTTTATCGTATTAATATGGCATGGGTGTGTAATCACCAACACTCTCACCGTTTGCCACACAGTTCATTTCACGTTTTGCTTTAATTTCAATTAATAATTGATGTACTGATTTTTTCCAGGGCGACGAATAGGCATTAAATCTATGGTCATAATGGACTGATGTAAGTGACTGACGTTACCTACCTTTTCTTGACTGTCAGATTTGATATGTTAATAGCTTACTCAGCTTTTAGTAGGAGGAGTTTCTTTATACTAGGTCCTGAGGAAGCGTCATTGGATCCATGTGGACCGCTGAGACGCGAAACATGTCGACCCAATTCTTGAGGTGGGTTTTGTAATTTCCTGACCCCCCATTACAAGACAGATAGTCAGAGAGTGGTTGATCATTATCTCTGTCCCACTCTCGTGACGAATATTTTAATCTTGGCCTCTACCCTATACAAATAGAATAAAGTTAATCATACAGTTAGGGTTCTGAACCAATTTTAATTTCCGTTTTCAACCCTCCTCGGTGTCTTCCCCTTGATTTTTTTTGAGGGTGAGTGTGGCATCATCGAGAAAAGATCTCCGGCAAAGAGCCCCCCGTTGGGTGGTGCCCGTCAGACATTGCAGCGCCAGTCTGACGAGGAGCCTGTCCGATGATGAAGCATGACACCCAACTGGATGTGTGAGGACTCGTGCTCCTAACTAATAGGATCCCATAGCACTTGCCTTACAGTCCCCTGGTTTTTTCTCAGGAACAGTGTATCACATTATTAGTAACTTGTACAGGAGGACATACACTGGACCTTGAATCCTCCTAATCCCCCTATTCTTGACGTGTTCAGCACAGCAGCTTTGCTGTGGGATTATATTTAAGTCTTTTTTAGACTTCCCGAATGATGGATAATTTCCAAGGGCTAAGCTTTGACGATGACATTGTATCAGCAATTTTACAGACCCCTTCCATCCTGGGAAATGAGGGGGCCGGACCCTCGGGTCCCACAAAAGCAGAATGGGATAAACTGTCCTCGCTGAAGCGAGACTTGATTAAGACAGTACTCCATGGGACTATTATGACAGAGTACCTGAGAGCCAATATAGCCCCTAATGTACTACTTGTGTCCAATATGCCACGGATCTTCCTGCAGGACTTGGTCTTCAGGAAGGACTGGGCACAAATAGCCTGGAAGTGCACCCGCGACTGGTTGGTGCTTATTATGAACACCTCCAGGCGATTAGCAGAGTCCATGGCTGTACAGATTACCTTCATGGAGAATACACTGAAAACGTCAGTTTCCATCACAGCATTCAAGAGCCGATTAGCAGAAATCAATGCGGATTTGAATGAGTCAAAATAATTTTTGACTCAAAAAAAAATCACCAAGCTACAGAAAGATATCAGCAAGTTCAACAGAGAAAAAGTCTATCCCTATACCAAGGAAGACTACTCTGCTGATACTCAATCCGTCTCGTCAGATGAATCTACTACTTCTCTTAGAAGACCTCGCAAATTCAGTCATAGCTCCTCATCTGACGGGTGGAGCACTGATGACGAGAGACCACAACCATATTTCAACTATCCTAATTACCACCCTGGACAACCACTGGGATGGCAACAACCCTTCCCCTTTTATCAACCCCGCCACATGTTACCTTACATGCCTTTTTTAGGCCAAGGCAGGGGCAGGGGAAGAGGCAGAAGGCGAGGAAGAGGCAGGAGAGTACACTGGGCACAGGAGGAACCCCAGATGGTCACACGGAGTCAGGGCAAAGCGCAACAACCAAGGACTTAGTTGTCAACTTTTCTGAGAGACCCCTCTCCCCTGATGAAACCATGGTTCTCAACAGGGGTTTGGGGTTTGTACCAACCCCTAGAGAAGACTTTTTCCGCCTCCAATGTGAACTGGCACAATTCTTCAGGAAAATCAGATTACAGGCTTTTTTTAAAGACAAGCCCAATGATACTGCACCTTTAGATTCAGGCCTTAAAAAACAATCTAAGTTTACGCCACCTGTAACGTCCACACCTTGTGAGATCCTGGCATTTGAAAAGGCGGTCAACACTGACCTCAACAAATTACGACCTAAGCACAATTTCGTTAACTTACCCAGAAATGAGAATGATGCCCTCAAGAGGTTGGCAGCCGACAGCAGCATTACCATCAAACCAGCAGACAAAGGCGGAGCTATAGTCATACTGAATTCAGTTGACTATAGACAGGAATGCCTTCGTCTCCTTAGTGATTCCACGTACTATGCACAGATTCCTAATGATCCAACAACCAGAATTCAAGCTGAGATTAGAGGAATGATAAATGAGGCTTTCGGTAACGCGTGGATCTCACAAAAAGAAGCTGAGTTTCTAGATACACAGAGTCCTAAAATTCCATACTTCTATTGCCTCCACAAGATCCACAAAGGGAAGGTCCCTCCCCCTGGCCGCCCTATAGTCTCAGGAATAGGTTCGATTCTCGAACCCTTATCCACATTTTGTGATCATTTTCTGCAACCTCTTGTACAACAATCCTCCACATATCTGAGAGACACTAAAGATGTCCTGAACCTCATAGAATCTATTAATGCCACCTGCATTGTTCAAGCATTGATCACTTTAGATGTCGAAGCACTTTACACTAATATTCCACAACAAGCTACTTTGACAGTAGTAGAGACAGCCCTTCTCTCTGCTTCACTTGATTCTGCCACCCCTGTACATTTTATTATGCATTGCGCTTCTCTAGCCATGACAGAGAACTTCTTTCAATTTGAAGACCAGCTCTTTCACCAAATTCGAGGCACGTCGATGGGTAGCACCTTCGCTCCCAGTCTAGCATGTCTCTACATGTATGATTTTGAAAAACGATTCATACTACCTGACTCTAACCCCTACTTTGACAACATTAAATTATGGCGCCGTTATATTGACGACATCTTGGTCGTCTGGCAGGGCCCCATTGACGAGGTAACAGCCTTCACCACTTGGGTCAATAATTTGGATCCCTTTTTGCATTTTACCTCCTCGGTCTCAACCACCACGATCCCCTTCTTGGATCTGGTGATCAGCATTGAAGGGGGTATACTGAAGACTTGTACATATCAAAAAACCACAGACCGTAACAGTTTATTATTATATGACAGCTACCATCCCAAAGCACTCAGAGATAATTTACCCTATGGCCAGTTCTTGCGGCTACGCCGCAATTGCAGTAACATCCAGGCTTTCGACATACAAGCCACAGAATTAAAACGCAAATTATGTGACCGCCATTATCCTACCAGAGTGGTCAACACCGCTTATAAACGAGCCAAGTATAGTGACAGAGAGTCACTACTTCATACGGCCCCTAGAGGTCCGACAAGTAAATTAACCTGTGTCACCACCTTCACACCATTGTCTAATACTATTAAGAAAATCATCAATAATAGATGGGATATTCTCTGCAGTGGCGGGGAGGACTTCTCCAAGCCTTTATTTGCTTTCAAAAGGACTACCAACTTGAAAGATATCTTGATCCATACACGACCCAGACCACAGTCATTGCCAACTAGACAGAGGACCCTCTGGGACTTACCACCAGTTAGTGGACATTACCCTTGTGGCAACTGCAACGTATGTGCACTCACTAGACGGATAGACGCTTTAGATTTAGCACCTATTGGAAATTGGCGACTACTTAAACATACCAACTGCAACACTAAGAATTGTGTGTATTTGATTACTTGCCCTTGTGGCTTACAATATGTAGGGATGACCACCAGAGCGGTCAGAATAAGAATCAATGAGCACCGCAGCAATATCCGTTGTGGCCGTACCTCGACGAAACTGAGTATTCATTTCATTGAAGTACAACACAGCCCAGATGATATGTGGTGGGTCGTACTACAAACATGCACCCAAAATAGTACTGAATCCCTTTTTGAACTAGAGCAGCGCTGGGTATTCAAACTAGGGACTCATCGCAAGGGACTAAATGATGACATCCCATGGACAAGCTTCCCCCAATGATGTGGTTATCAATACTTAGTCTGTCACTGGGGACTCACTATAGTGTATGAATGGCCGTGTGACCACTCTAATCTACTATAAAAAAACGACCCCCGTTAGCTCTATGATTAGTGATAGGATCAACTAACACCTTAAAAAACACTACAAGTTAACGCTCTTCGCCTCCTGCTGATAGTGGAGCCAGCGGTGCCAACCGTCATGAGCAGTTTGTGGATTGACTAACATTTTAGATGATGCATTCAAAGATGGCCACCACTGTCTACCTCCAGCGTGAGCCTGCAATACTTTGAGCCCATCTTCTATGTTTAGCTACTACGAAGGCCGTGCGTGGGACGCTCTCGCGTCACCTAGCAACGCGCACACCGGTCCTCGATCACCGTTTCCGGCCGTATTGGGTTTATTCCGCTTGGTACGCGTCTCCCCTTTACCTTCGGGAGCGCGACCAAGGGTAGGTGCAACCACCCCCAGCCGGATACCTAGAAGTAAGTGCACGTTAGACGGCTTCCGAATTATTTCGGCATATCTTTTTTATGACCTAAACAAGTATGGAGTTAGCACGCCCTCCGGGCCCCGTCTACTAGTTTTATGCTACTCGGCATCTCGTGAGAATTGTAATATGCAACAAAATTGACAGGCACTAATTGTTTTTTTTGACATTTGGGGACCGCGGTTTTTAATTGTTATAACCAGCACACCCTAATTAACTCCAGGCTTACGATCGCCCCTAATGAACTTTTCTGCTATTTGACTAGAGTAGGATCACTGATGTTGGACAAGAGGTGCTACTACCCCTCTGTCATTACTGTTCATGATGCTTGTTTTAACGTTTTTCAGTGTACTAGAGTTGTTATGTTTCACAACGTCTGTAAAATTTATTGTAGACTCTCCATTGGGTTTGTCACTTTGCTCTTTTAAAAGCTGAGGGAACGGAGTTTCTTTGTGACACTATTGTTAACATTGTTATTATTTTCTAACTTTGTTTTCTCTTTAAGTAACCAACAATTAGTGTGCTATGTGATCCTGGCTGTAAGCTTGCGTGATCCCAGGAAGCCCTTACTTAAATTAGGAGGGTAAGCAGATATAACTTTATCGTATTAATATGGCATGGGTGTGTAATCACCAACACTCTCACCGTTTGCCACACAGTTCATCTCACGTTTTGCTTTAATTTCAATTAATAATTGATGTACTGATTTTTTCCAGGGCGACGAATAGGCATTAAATCTATGGTCATAATGGACTGATGTAAGTGACTGACGTTACCTACCTTTTCTTGACTGTCAGATTTGATATGTTAATAGCTTACTTAGCTTTTAGTAGGAGGAGTTTCTTTATACTAGGTCCTGAGGAAGCGTCATTGGATCCATGTGGACCGCTGAGACGCGAAACATGTCGACCCAATTCTTGAGGTGGGTTTTGTAATTTCCTGACCCCCCATTACAAGACAGATAGTCAGAGAGTGGTTGATCATTATCTCTGTCCCACTCTCGTGACGAATATTTTAATCTTG